>NC_142094.1:28494791-28817083 GCF_054644295.1 Miniopterus natalensis
CTCTCACTGAGACCAGAGGGTTCCTTTCAAATAAATAATCAATAAATGATGAGAAGTTAATCATTTTCAAATGGAAAAAGCAAAGCTTGGAATCTAAAGCAACTAACTGAAATGCCCAACTCAAAATAAAGACATTTTTAGTTCAGCAATAGCATCCAGGATTTCAATCCACTTCCACAATTTTTAAGAGATATATTTTTTTCTGGTTTGCTGAAGTGTTTTAAATGAAGGCTTTAACAGGTGGGTATTGGAAATATCTGGGGGGCAGGGAGACTTTGTAAAGTATGTGGTTGGCTACTATGCTATACACCTGAAACCAATACAAAATAATATTGAATGTAAATTATAATTGAAAAATAAAATCAAAAATAACTGAAGGCTCTTAAGCAAAGAATGATTTTTCTCTAAGCCAAGGAAATTCGCACTCCTAGGATCCATGTTCCATCTGATCATGTTTTGTAACATATTTTGGTTAGTGCCTTGGAGATGTGTGCAGCGGCTGTGCAAGTCTCTCTTCAGCCACATTCCCCAGACACTGCACAGGGAAGATGGCAGTAACGCCACGTTCTCCAGTGCTCTAGAGATACAAGTAGATACCAAAAGAGAATTAAATCAGCCAACACAATGCAGCGTAGGGACTCGGTATTATCTGCCCCTAGAGATTCAAAAGTGGAAGATTGACAAAGCATGTACCATGTCGCAGTTGGCAGAAATGACAACTAATTATCTTAGAACACAATCCCTGATGTTCATGGCTTAAAAATAAAAGGAAAGGGGCCATCGTTTTTCATCTATAATGAGTTGGATAGATCACAGCTCTGATTTCCCCTCCCCACTGGATTATTAAGTAGAAAGTCAATATGAATATGCAACAGAGTTGTGCCCTGCTTTCTTTTTTCTGGCAAACTGGTCTTTGCTCCTAATTCCCAGCAGTATCAATTAACAATGCATAATTTTAATAGAATGCTTGAAAGTACAGGGCTGGCACTGTAAAAATTAATTGTCTTGAGCTGATTTCCTGTAGACAATGTTAATCAATATCATGCCATCGCACGAGGGGCTGCTTGCTTTCTTTCCAGTGATTCAAGAGAGAAAGGAATGTGAGTAAGGTGGCCACGTGCTCTGCAGGTGTGTGAATGGCATTTGAATTTTTAACATCTTGGAATGTAAAATCTGGGAAAGAAAATGAATAGTCTTGTTTTTTAAAGCTAAAGCCAAAGTTCTTAAGAAGTTTTCAGACTGATTTTGATTAAACGATTTAATTAAGCAAGGTGTGAATAAAGGCGTCTCATAACAATGGTAACTGAAAAATGCGATCACTTGTTTGATGCCAAACTCTGGGCATGACACCCATTTATGTCAAGGAGTACTGTATATAATCATTTGATATGCTCAGAAAGAAATGATGCAGGATAGATCACAGAGAGTGTTTTTTAAATCTCTAGATCAGCATATTTGAAAAGAGCAATTAGTTTCAAATAAGAGTGGCTCTGCCACTTTCTTATAAGAAGGCATCTTACCTTGAGTAAGACAATGTAGAAACTAACATTTCCCCTCTAGGGGTCGAAGTTTCCTCATCTATGATGTGAGGAAGTGCATAAGTGATCTCTAGCATTCTAGTTCCAAAGTTCCTTAATTTAAAAGGAAAGGGGGCTTGGAGCAATTCACACAAAGATGGAAAACCACACATATTCTCCAGCAAATGTTGAATACCTGAGCATGCTAATTCTCTAGGTCTGTACCGCCCGACATTGCAGCCACAAGACACATGTCACTATAGAGGGCTTGAGATGTGCTGTAAGTGTCAAATACACAGCAGAGTATGAAGATTTAGAATGAAAAATGAATGCAAAACAACCTCAGTGATTTTATATTAATTATATGTGGATATGATAATAATTGGGATATACTGAGTTAAATAAAATGCATTATCTAAATTTTTTTTCCTCACCACTTTTCAATGTGGCTCCAAGAAAACTCTAGGTTGCACATGTGGCTTGCATTCTGTCGCCATTGGACAGCACTGGTCTAGGTGTTGGTTGCTTAGCAGTAAGCAGAACAGACAAGTCCCCACTCCTAAGGAACCTGCGCCCCAATAGAGGCAAGGAAGAATAAACAATCAGGTAAAATATTAATTTTAGATAACAGTGCTATGAAGGTAATAAAATAAGACACTGTGCCAGGACATTTTTCTTTAGATAGGGTGGACAGGAAAGATCTTTAAACCAAGGTGACATTTAAGTTGAGGCCTGATTGATGAGATATGGCAACTTGACACAGATCTGAGAAAATAGCCCAGGAGGAGGTAAAAGCAAGCCCCAAAACTCTGAAATGCGAGCAGACTTCAGATGTTTGTTTTTACCGGACATTGCAATGCTTACATTTACAGCACAACATTTACCAGAAGTATTATTTAGGCTCCATAATGGATTTACCAGGCACCAAGCATTGTTTTATGAACTGTCTAATGCATTACTCCATTTAATCTTCTCAAAGACTCTCTGTATATAAAATTGTGACATAATGTCCATGATACAGAATGAAGAAACTAAAGCTCAGAGGATTTGAGGGACCTGCCCAAGGATGTCCAGTGTGTAAGACAGAGTGGGGATTGAAGCTCCCATCGTCACACCTCATATCCAGAGCCTGTCACTTATGGTATCCTCTGTCATCCTCACCCAAAGTAGAGAGCACAAGCAAAAAAGATTTCCCAGCAGAGGTGTGATGTCTTTGCCACTATTTTCTGCTGTCCCCTACAACCATTTATTTATTTATTTATTTATTTATTTATTTATTTATTTATTTATTTATTTATTTATTTATTTATTATCTTTATTGTTAAAAGTATTATAGATGTCCCCCTTTTTCCCCATTGACCCCCCTCCACCTCCACATCCCACCCCCAGATCTTCACAGCACTATTGTCTGTGTCCATGGGTTATGCATATATGCATATAAGTTCTTCAGTTAATCTCTCCCCACCCAACCACCCATTCCCACCTTCCCTCTGAGATTCATCAGTCTGTTCCATGCTTCTATGTCTCTGGATCTATTTTGTTTATCAGTTTATTTTGTTCATTAGATTCCACATATGAGTAAGGTCATGTGACACTTGTCTTTCTCTGACTGGCTTATTTCGCTTAGCAATAGGCTGTTTATTGTTCAATGGCTCACAAGAGGAGTGAGCTCAGAGAAATGTAATCACTACCATCAAGCACTTGACAAATCGGGGGTACAAGTTAGCCCTCAGGCAGCATAGTTACTAGATACTGTTCATTTGTATAAAGGAGGAAGAAACTCTTAATCCTTCCCCTTTCACCTCTTCCTTTTAATTATTGAACTTCCACCTTACTCATTACATTTGTTAGATGCTCAGCAAGCATTTTTGTTTGTGGTTCAAATTACCTTAGAGAGACAGCTGAACACTGCAGGTCTGTGAGGCAAAGAGATCTGGGTTTAAATCATCTCAGCTTCACCTTAAAGATTGTATGATCTTCAACTATACAACCTTGACACTCTAAGTCTCAGTTTCTTCTCATGTAAAAAGGGCATAAAAGGACCTGCTCTTAGATTTGTTGTGAGGGTTAGTTCACAGCAGCCCCTCAATCAATGAATGCAATACAATTCTAAGTGTGACCACACATTAGAAGAGGCTATACTGTACTCTTGTTGTGGAGAATCTGAGGCCTGGGAAATCTGAGACTTCTAAGATCATTAGGTACCCATGGGTTAGATGAAGATGATAATTTATCTTTTATCCTGAAATATAAATGATATGTTTCTGTAAATGAGAATCTCCTTGCCCTGGGTTCCAACCAAATCTATTCTCCATCAGATATCATTGGGGCAATGGCAAAATTGGGAATCATTTTTTAGTCACTAAACCCTTTCTATGTGACTAGAGAATAACTCTTTTTATGAATTGAAGGTCAACCTGAAGGATGACCTGAAGTGGCTTCTGAAAGTAAAACTACTGGTTTAGCTGAGATTCCAAAGGGAATGTCTTCATACCTTCCAATAGCAGTAGCTTTGGGCTTTGGACTGCAGCTCTTTTTCCAAAAACAGAGCACATAGCTTGGAGGTCTCCAGTGACGTCCCCTCCAAGGCCTTGATGCAAACTGCTCAGTCTGGCTCTTGAGAAATGGCTCATTGCTTAGCAAGAACCTCTGCCTCAGCAATTAGAGGAGAGGTTTGTGAACCATGAAATTCTAGGAGTGAAGGTGGGCAGGGAAGGGCATGAAAATTGTTTTATCTATGTATTGGTGAAGCACAATGTTATATCTGTGTATTGGTGAAACACAAACAGTATTCTCTAATTAGTACTGGCTCTAATTCTGAGAATTTGGGCTGACTAGACCAATAAACAACAAAATCCAAATGGATTCAGAGTAAGAGATGGGATGTTTCCTTCATTGTCTAATTATGTGAGTTGACCCAATGAACAGATTTTTCTCTGTTAGGGAAGTTCAGGCCCCAAGACACCCATGCCATCCAAGATGCCTGACAACCTTCTGTGATCTACCAAACCACTTTTCTTATTTCTCTTCAATTTTAAATCACAATCTATCAATCACCCACAGATGACTTTCAGTAACTATTCCAAACTTCTCTGCAAGCACTAAATTGAGGTTGGGATTTGGGAGGGAGTGGCAGGCACTTTATTTGATTGCAGTGGATTGGGGGAGGAGGGACCAGAAGTCCCTTAAAATGAACATCAAGAACAATCGTAAAAGATGCTGTGGAAAGGGGCCCCACTTTCCCACCATCACAACACCTTGGTCTTGCATTATGGAGACTGAATTGTGTAGACTGTATATACGCTTCAAGGAAGCCTTGGTGTCTCCTTCCCTGAGTTACTGCCCTGCCTCCTTTAACAGATGCCTCAGAATGGAGGTCAGAGGGCAATTATCCCAATTCCCCCTTTCTGGAGCTCTGCAAACTCTTCTTTAGAAAACCCTTAAACGTTATATTATAGAAACTCATACTTACAAATTGCACTAAAGATCTAGTACTGTATTCTGTTATATACCAATATTTCGCTAGCATAAACTTTTCTCTTTGAGTGACAGAGATTACTGGGAGTGTATTGAAAGAACCAATTGCTTCTCAGTAGAGATCTGTTTAGCTCTAAGAAGCATATACAACCCCAGTTCACTCAGAATTTAGGTCTTATATTATAGGTGGAATATCTAACCTAAATTTGCAGTTTCCAACTCATGATAGCAAAGGACATGGACCTTCCATTTTGTTCTGAAGGCAGTAGCTCTTGGTTTTTATGTCCAACTTCTTCATTTCCCTTTCTTTCTAAACTGCAACAAATGGGCCCCATGCTGAGAGGTGTGACTGAGAGGTCATTTAGCTAAAACCTCCTAAGAGAGTTGTCCCCAAAAGGTAGAGATCTGGGACACATAGGAGATGCTCTATAGAGCTGATTAGACCATTAATCCTGGCAGTATGGCTATAAACCATCTATGGGTTTCCCATCATCCCCCAGCTTTAGATCCAAGTAAAATACTTTCAAACGATTTTCAAGGAGATCTGAAAGGGGCAGCAGGCAATGAAGAAGAAATAGGATATAATTTAAAATTTGAAAGATTCTTAAAATCCATCTAGTCCAACCTCATCACTATACTATGAAGGAAATAAGGCACAGATCTATGAGGACTTGTCCAATGACAAAATGTTTATAAGGCTGGAGCCTGGAGGTATGCCCCAAGTCTCATGACTTCCAGGCTAATGTTCTTTTCCACTATCCAATTTACCAACCCCAGAAATAGCTCTGACTCTTATCCTGAGACTCTCCTCCAACTGTCCATGACAACAAAAATCTGGAAGACTCAGCATTGTGAAATGAAAGGGCCGCTGTCTTCAATGTCAGACCTTGGCTGGAGCCTAGTTGTGTCCAACCTCCCAGGAAGCTACCAGCAGCCTCTGTGAGTTCCTGTTTTCTTATTGATCAAGTGTTAATAATACCTGCCTTTGGTGCCTGTATGAACTGTTGTGATTTCAAAAAATTGGGGAAATATGAAATTGCTGTAAGAAATGTTCATTGTAATGATTCTCAAATTTAACTGACCTGACAGGCAGGGCACTAGATGGGTAAAGGCAAGAGAAACAACACCTGCTCAGAGTTCCCACACCCTAAAACAAATGGAACTAAGGCAAAACCGCTTCCAAGAAGATCTGAGGAAAACCAGGAGGGAAAAGGAAGGTGAGAAAAAAATCCTGTGGTATCAAGGTGTTATTAGGGTGATCAACTGCCCAGGTTGTCCCTGTTTTATCATTGAAAGTCCCATGTTCTGGGAAAGCCCTCAATCCCAGCCAAGCCAGGATAGCTGGTCATCCTAAAATACAGTGTTTTTTAAAATCTAAAATGTGAATTACTAAGACATTGTATTCGCTTATAAAAAAAATAAAAATAGTTCAGCTAAGCAATTACCTGTGAACTTTACCCCTCTTCTCTGAGGTCAGCAATGTAAGCTAAAACTAGGTAAGTGCTTTAAAATATATTTCCTTTCCTCTAATGGTCATTGTTTCATTTCCGACCTCATAGAACACTGTAGGCAGGAAGGGAAACAACAGCAAGATAAAATGGGCGAGTAAAGAGGAAAGATAAGATTAGAAAACATTAAAGAATACAATTTTATAGGCTTTCTGTTTGACCCAGCCAACTAGTGCATTGCATCCTGGCTGGCTGTGTGCAAAACCAAGAAGCTTGTCAGCCTCAGTATTTAACATGTTATTTAATCTTACATTTTGCCCCCGTTTTCCTAAAAACTACTTAAGAAATTCGGTCACTGATTCCTGACAATGTGGCCTATCTCTAACATCTATTGTTTTAAACATGCACTTTCAAAATGCAAGACACTAAAAGGCATTGTTTGAACTCTATTTATTCCAATTGGCTTTTCTGGTCAAGGCCCTTAGAGTGTGTTCTCTTGGCCAAGACTGGAAAGAGTGTCATATTCAATATTCTAAACCATTCATCCCAGGTTCTGAATTAGGATCCAGCAGTATGCCTGAATACACACCAATCCTGAAATCTATTGCGAAGAGGTAATGTTGCAGTGGGAACAACTTTTTTAGGACCATGAGCAAAAAGCCTTCTAAGAAAAATGAAAGGCTTTGGAAAGCTTCTGGTGTGCAACCACATTTGAAAGTTTCACCAAAACATTTATTCTGGTTCCTCCATCTCTCTAGAGCAGATTCTGAACAGAGGACTTGAGGACATGTTCTCTATCTTCTGTCTCCCTCACCATCTTGTTTTCCAGTTTTGTATGGAGAGACATATATGAAGTGTGGGGGTTTTCCCCCCTTCAAAATGTGGGGGGAATTAGAAAATAAAATATGCTTGTAAGTTGCACTCATAAAGGACTTGCACAAAGGCTTGCAGTGAACCCTGTTGGCATCCAAGCTACGATGAGCCTGAGATTTCGTCCAGCATTATTCTTTCCACGGTCCTTTCAGATCCCATGTGGATCTAAAAATAGTTTTAAATTCTGATGAGGCATAAAAGCAGGATAAAATGACAGGCATGGTACACTCACTAAAATAATCAACACTACCTCGTACTTCTGTTCTTTCAAATCTCCTTGAGAAAAATGATCTGTATATGCCAGAATGGCTATTGGCTGGGAGAGGGCAAAAGAGGGACCCGTTTGCCCAGGATGGATTCCAAAGACTGTGAGAAGGCATTGCTTGTCTTTAAAAATAAATTGGTACCTTATACACCATACATTTCATCATCAGGCGTAAGTTTGTGATGCACCTTGGAAAAAAATTGTTCTGTTCTGTTTTATTTTTTTTTTAATATCTTAGCTGTGGCTTGCTTCTCTGTATGAAATCCTGTGCATGTTCTGGAACTCTTTACCTCTCTCTATGTGACCTCATATAAGCAGCACTTATGAGAGTACTTATACTATGTGCAAAGTCCCAAGGACTTTACAGATATATACTTAATAATCTTAATTAATATTAAGAATGATAAATACTGTTTTTATCCCCATTACACGGAAGAGGAAACTGAGCACAGAGAGGTTAAGGGACTTTGCCAAGGTCACATTAGGTTCTGGAACCAGGTTTCAAACCCAGACAGTTTAGCCACAGTCTTCCCCACTGCCTTTCCAGGCCATACCCTTTGCTGCTTCCTACCCAGTCCCTCAGTCCCTCAAAGGTTCTTGCCAGTCTCACTGCCTTTGTACGTGCATTTTGCCTGCAGAATTCTTCCTTGCTGGCACCTTCTCATCATTTCCCTCTGAGCCTAATGGCTATATACTTCGGAAGCCTTCCCTGTACCCCATCTAAAGTTCAGTGTCTCTTCTCTGTCATTCTCTCTTTATTTGTTCCTTGCTTATATCTTTCATAGCATTCATCATAATTGTAATTATTTTATTTCTTGCTTGTTTCTGTCACACTAGAACCTTCTCCTCATGAAAGCACTGCACTTATTGACCAGTGTCCCTAGCACTAAGTGCAGTACCTGTCTCATAGTAGAAGTCAATAAATATTTGCTGAATGAATAAATGAATATTAAAGAACTCTTTACATTGTTTGGACAAATCACCTAATTGGAACAACTTTCGGGCTAACCTGAAGCTGTGTCCAGTTGTAGGTTCAGGAAAACAGATTCTGGATCAGGATTATTTATAGAACATGCTTCTAGCATATTCTGTGAAGGTGAGTCCAGCCTCAAGACCTTATAGACATCTGTCTTCCTGCTGAAGGAGAGAGTCATGTTACAGCACTCCAAGTCAACTGTCAAATGCTGCCTGGACCAAGCAACTAGTAAACTCAAATCTAAAAGTAAGAGACTGGACTGGAGGGGAGCTTATCATACATCCCCTACCCTCTTATGCTGCCTATAGATGGATGTTTCTGCCTTAGAGTCTAACTTTTATATAAAACCCGTCTAAAAGTTTGATGCTTTAGAGGCAATTAGGTCCCCAATTATTTCTGCCACCCTCAGAATGATGGTAAGACAAGAAACTCTCACTTGACAAAGCATTATAACATAATTATCTTAAATGAGCTTCCACACTGAAGAGTCACTAGTCCAGAGTTAAGCTGGCCAAAAATTTCTACTCCCAATTACCAGTGTTATTGGCCTTGCTTGAGATCTGAGGTCCCTCTACTTGGTTTCCATTCCAGGAGTCTGACAAAGAAGTTTTTAAACTGCAGGATCTGTTTGCTCTCACAGCATCCTACAAAGCCATGTCATACTTTGGGCAAAAGCCAATCTAACCTCAAAATGGCATTGACCAACCAATGACTATACCAGTCAGGGTCATGGCAAGAAACAGGTGGGACACTCAAAGTGAGTCATTTAAAGAGAATTTAATAAAGGAATTATTTATAAAATATGGACAGGGTATAAGGAAACAAAGGGATAGTTCAGCATTCTAGGACTAGCAATAGTGGGGTCTTGTTATTACTCTTAGATATGAAAGGGCAAGAGAATTCAGTGGCTCCCAGAACCATATTCCAGAACAATTAGCTACAGGGAGTAGGTACATGGAGCAGGCCATCTGACAAGGAGTTGTGGCCTTCAGAGGAGGGTTGGAGACGGCCTGAGGCAACCATGGCAAGGAGGAAACAGAGTAAAAAATACATCACCCTACTCCTACTCATATCACCCATTGATCCAACCCAATTGAGATCCAAAGTTTCTGAGAAGTTGTGTGAACCAGTGATGTGACCACAGATCTTTCCTCCCCTAAGCTGCACTTACGGTATGGCACAGAAATGGTGCGCCAGAGAATGTGCTTTGGAAAATGCTGGAGAAAATGACTTCTGTTGTCTCTCCCAGCTCTAGCATTCTGTGCCTCTGACCAGTAATGAGTGGGAAGGCATGGGACATACATCAAGTAATGGCATTGTCACCTTGTGCTAACTGACTTTACTTACAGAATTATAGCAAGACCCACAATGCAGGATGAGTTTTTGGCCACTGGATTAACAACTGTGGAGAGGAGGGAGGGGAAAAAAAAGTATTTTTGGATGAAATAGCAGAAATTCATCCAAATTTCTCTTTTAAATGAGGTTGGAGGTTACTGAGAATTCACAGGAACCTATTAATTGCCTTCCCAGAATCATGATTGTGACAAGGGGTTCATACCAGATGCTCCTAAGTATAATGAGACTAATTTGTAAATGTTCCCATAATGCACTAATTCTGAAGGAGCTCGCTGTCAGGGGAAAGTTTCTCCTGACCTCAGTTAATGACCTCCTTACATCACGAAGCATGAAGATTGATAGATCTTGTAATTTTATCCCTGTTAATTTAACTGCAGATGCTATTCTTGGGCAACTTGGTGATCACAAGATTTGAAATATTGATAAAAGTCTATTGGACGGCAGTAAAGAAATAGCAGTTTTTAACACACTGTGAAGGAACTTACAGCTTGTTAAAGAAAACTGGCTGCAGCTCAAAAATGCATGGGAAATTGACAGAGTGGGAAGCATTTAAGATAGAGTCAAGGAAGTAAACCATAAAATTTTTATTTATGAAGCCAGCAGTGCCAAATGAGCAACAGGAACCAATGCTCAGTGTAGAAGGGAAGACATTATACAGCACCAGAGAAGCAAAGAATATTAGAAAAATAAATGCACGTGTATACTGTAATATTTCACCACCTCAACATTTGCCACTAAGAACTGTTGAGAATATTCCCAAATGGGAGGCAGCTCTGCACGGATGGTGATGGACTGCCCAGAACCCAAGCCATCCCAGAACACGAGAAGGGTATTTACTGGTGATCCCTCCATGTCCCCTGAACCCTTCTCCCCTTTCTGCCACCATGCTAGCTCTTGGGACATCTATATATCAGAACACACAGCTGACAGGTTAGAAAATTCAACTCCACAACCAGAAGGGCTGTGAAAGATAACAGCCTTTGTGAGAAGTTCTAAGTGTAAAAAAATGCATTTTGTACAGAATACATTTCTTTCGGGCATTGTCAGATGATGTTGTTTTCTTTAAGCTGTAACTCACCCTAATATACAGAGGAATTATGACATCCAGCCGAGAAAAAAAAAATGTTGACAATTATCAGTTAATTCCTTGCCATTGTACTGAGATATACAGTATTATCTCTATCTCAGAGATGAAGAAACCAAAACAGGGAAAATTTCAGCAATGGGGCCAGCCCGCTAAGCTGTGGGGAGTCATGTCTATAACCAAGAGGGAGAGAACCTGAATGTTTTCCTTATTTCTGAAATCTTCACCCTTAAAATTTGAAAAAGAGAACAAAGGTATTAAATTGGTACCTTGAGCTCTTCTTTCATCTCACTTTACTCATTTCTCTTGACTAGCCTGGGAAAGAAAGGCAAGACAAGTGGAAGTGGACTTACAAAATAACGATGGAGAAGAGACGAGGAAGGGAGAGTTGATATAAAAGTCAGATGGTCCAACTGGTAGTTACAGGGCCCCACATATGTGCTGTAAAAAATCCTGTGACTGGAGATCTTTGAGGATATGGTTTATTCTACTCAGAAGTATAGAAATAGAATGACATTTCCTGGAGATAGGCACCTGAGATACTGTGATTTATAAGAAACATATATTTGGTCATTCGCCCACAATTCTTGGTAAGTATTGAGAGTAAAAAAAGGTATTTTTTGTTATGTGAATGAAGTGACTTTTGGAAGCACCTAAGGGTAAGTTACCAGGAGAGCCAACTTCATGGTTAGAGAGTTGGAACTTTCAGTCCTTACCCATCTGCCTCTACCTCCCCCAACCTCCAGGGAGGGGAGAGGGACTGGAGGTTAAAGCAATTGTCAATGGCAAATGATTTCATCAAATATGACTATGTAATGAAGCCTCCACTAAAACCTAAAAGGACAGAGTTTGGAGAGCTTCAGGATTGGTGAGAATGTGGAGGTGCTAGGAGGGTGGCGTACCCAGAGAGGGCATGGAAGCTCCACACCCCTTCCCACATACCTTGCCCTCTTATGCATCTGTTCCATCTGGCAGTTCCTGAGTTATATCCTTTTACAATAAACCAATTATCTTGTAAGTCACATGTTTCTCTGAGTTCTGTGAGCTGTTCTAACAAATCAGTGGAATGCAAGGAGGGGGTTGTGAGAACCTCTGATTTATAGCCAGTTGGTCAGAAGTACAGGTAACAACCAGGACTTGGGATTGGCATTCCTAGTTGAAGGTAGTTGTTGGAACCTCCAATCTGTAGCCAGTTCATCAGAAACACGGAAAGCCTGGGCTTGAGGCTGTCCTCTGCAGTATGAAGGGGTGTGTGGGGTTGGGGGAGGCGGTCTTGTAGAACCAAACTCTTAACCTGTGGAATCTAACGCTATCTCCTGGTAGAGAGTGTCAAAATTGAGTTGAATTCTCAGACACTGCTGGTATCAGAGTTGTTTGCTGGCACAGGGGGAACCCCACTACCGCCTTGGAATTGGGTCTGGGAACCTAACTTAGCACCATCTCACAAAGGCAGTGATAGAGGGGTAAAAGTCCTGTGGGCCTCAATTCTGATCCCAATTCTGCTACTCCCCAGGTCTGTGTGACCATGAGCAAAATGCTGAAGTACCTGCCTTCTGGGTCTGAGACTGTTTGCCAAAGAATGGAAGTTCTCACCCACTTCTCTCTCTAATCCCTCAAGCTGTGTTCATAACTGAAAAATATTTTTAAACCAAATGGCCAAGCAGAATTGAGCTTTTAGAGAGTCCCCTTCAGACAGCTGACAAATCAGCCTTCTATGGTTTCTGTTAGCCAGAAGCTATACTCAGCACCAGGATAAGGCCCCTGGATCTCAACAAATACTTCTCATTTATCTAGGTCCTCTGAGATAACTGAGCTTCTGTCTCTCTGTCATGTATTCGGGGTCACCAGTTGCTTGAAAAGGGCCAAGGGTGAAAGTGCTCACACTACCTGAAAAATCAAGACCAAGATACTACAACACTAACAAATTCTCTGACATCCAAAACCCTCCAAGGTTACAATGGAACCCAAGCATCTACTCCGTGCACCAGAACTCACAATACAGCCAGTTGATAGACTATTTTTGTCAACCTGTTTTCTTTACATTCTGAATGTCTTGTATTCGATATTAGAGGTTTTCTTTGTTCCCTTGTAAAAGACATTGCCTGACAAGCACAAAGAAAAGTGTAGTGAGTGACATGTTTTCGTAGAACATATCACTATAGCTTTATTATGAAGCTTGAAGCATTAGGTTCTTGAATATATATTTTAAATAAATAGAAAAGTAATGATGGGCTCCCAACAATTGTAAAATTAGAGGTTCTAACGTTATTCTAACAGATGGCATCCAGCTTTGTATGATCATGTTCGAGTCAGCAACAGTCTTCATTATACAGAGATATTCTTCATTGTGTGATCGTCATAATAAGGATTAAGGAAAGGATATAAATGCAGTAATTTAGCAGATCTTATTGTTGGAAAGTGCTCATTTACTTCTAACTTGCAGCATGACTCTGTTGCTTAAAAACATGTTTTCCTGCTGTCTTTTTAGCAGCAGGGAGAATACAACACATTACTGTTAAGGTTGTTGATTCTAACTAGCTTTCATTAGGTATAAAAACCCATAAAGAATCAATAAATACTTTGTGTTTTTCTAAAGAGCATTCAAGGGTGGGTACTATTAATGTGTTCATTGTGTCTAAACAGTATTAGCCCAAGAGAAATAATGAGGAAAAAGATGAATAGAAAATGGAAACTACTCTCTGTTAGTAATCTTTCCATGCAATAAAGCATTTCAAGTGAGTAACTTGCTTACTACTTACAGGCTGGCACAATATTTTAAAAATTCCCTTACAGAACTGGCCATCCATGTTTAATGGGATTTTTCTGCACAAATATTATATAGGCCCTGATGGAGCTATTAGCTGCTCATGGAAACTGTCCATCCTGGTCCTAGTTCTCTAAGCTAGCTTTACCCATCCCCACACCACAAGGCAAGTAGCCAATTAACAATGAAAGAAGCTGTGGCTGCTTCAGCTTTATCTCAACATAGCCTATTGACCCCGCAAGGCCTATTACAATGCAATGAACACGTTAGGTGCGTAACAAATGCTTCGCGTTTAGAAAGGAATCCTGGCTAATAACTGCAGTTTATTTTCTCAAAACTGCCTACTTGGAAGAGAGAAACAAGATGGCGCGTAGGTAACAGCTGTACCCGCCGCCTCCAACAACCACATCAAAATTACAACTAAAACACAGAACCACCATCGCTCGGAAGCTCCTGAAATCTGCTGCACAGGAGCGGAAGGAAGAAGCACCCAGAGCGGGAGGAGGGGCGGAGACGCGGGCGGATGGGGCTGAATCCCGGAGACGCGGCCGCGGGCCAGCCCCTGGTGCCACAGGGTAAACTGGGAGGGAATCTTGGTGGCAGAGGTTTCCCAGGGAGTGAGGGGTCTCAGCTCCACATCGGGCCCCCAGCACAGAGCTCTAGGGCTGGGAAGAAACTTCCCCACAACCTCGGGCAGTGAAACCAGAGGGGACTGTCGCTGAGGGCCAGGGAGGCTGCGGGAGCCCCAGCAGCTCCTCCTAAAGGGCCCGGCACGGACTCACTCGGACGCTCCCTCTGAGCCCAGCGCCGGGCAGCGGCCTGAAAGGACCCGGGACACTCGGGGGGAACTAACCTGCCTGAAACCCGGGCGAGAGGTGCAGGGGCGGCTTCCTCCAGGCAGAAGGGCTGGCGGAGGCCCTGGCTCCTGTGGCGAGTCCTCCCCGCACAGCCGGCAGGCAGGCGCCATGTTTGAGTCGCCAGCACCTGACTCACCTTTGGCCCCGCCCCGTGACTCCCGGAGGCCCCGCCCCTCCCCACCTGCAGCTCATCCAGGCCATTTCCAGGGGCTTTTCTATGCAATTGGCCTCTCAAGCCTCATGCTTAGTACTTTCCTAAAATCTCTCAAACAAGCAGCAGCGGGCCCCATATGGCTTGATAAGTGGCCCCGGGCCTGGCACTAGCGGCAGCTGCATTGGCTCATAGCTTGGCCTCTCCTGACACCTCCAAGCCCAGCACAAGTAGCAGCCAACTACGGTTTGCTGTGTAGCTCATGCTGGGTGGCCCTGGGCAACGCACTGGCACAGGCTGACTTTGCACCTCCCGGGAGGCCCCAGAGACAGTGCACCTGGTGGTCAGACTCGACCACGCTGGATTACAACCCCACCACATCCACCAGTGACACACTCAAGGGGCGCACTTGGTGAACACCAAAGCCCCACTGAAGTAAATCCTGCCCCATAGGGGTGTCTCCAGCACAGTAGCTCTTTGGCTGTAGCTGCAGCTGATTGGCCTGGGGGTCAATTCCTCCCAGTGACGCCAACAGCAACCAAGGCTCAACTACAACAGAACAGTGCACACAGCCCACACAGGGGAGCACCTAGAAGGCCCAGCTCAGGTGACTGGGGAGGCTGAGCCACTGGACCCTACAGGACACCTACTACACAAAGCCACTCTACAAATTCCAGGAGACATAGCAGCTCTACCTAATACATAGAAACAAACACCTTGAAGCAGCCAAAATGTGGAGACAAAGAAACATGTCACAAAGAAAAGAACAGAAGAAATCTCTAGAAGAGGAACTAAATGAAATAGATCCAAGCAGGCTAACAGATACAGAGTTCAGAATTTTGTTTATAAGGATGTTTAAGCAGACTTTTAGGGAAATAACTGAGAAAATCGATGACATAATAAAGTACCAATTTGAAATGAAGGCTACATGAACTGAAATGAAGAATAATTTATAGGGAATCAACAGTAGAGAAGAGGACACTAAGAATCAAATCAGTAATTTGGAACATGAGGAAACAAAAAACACCCAACCAGAAGAACAAAAAGAAAAAAGAATCCAGAAATATGAAGATAGCATAGGAGCCTCTGGGAGAACTTCAAGAGGCCCAACATTCTTATTATTGAGGTGCCAGAAGGGAAGGAAGAGACCAAGAAATTGAAAACCTATTTGAAAAAATAATGACAGTAAACTTTCCCTACCTGGGGAAAGAAATAGACTTATAAGTCCAGGAAGCACAGAGGGTCCCCAACAAGAGGAACCCAAAGAGGCCCACAGCAAGACACATCATAATTAAAATGCCAAAGGTTAAAGACAAAGAGAGACTCTTAAAAGCAGCAAGAGAAAAGCAATTAGTTACCTACAAGGGAGCAGCCATACGACTGTCAGCTGATTTCTCAATAGAAACTTTGCAGGCTAGAAGGGAGTGGCAAGAATTATTCAAAGTGATGAAAAATGTGGAACTACAACCAAGATTGCTCTACCCAGCAAAGCTATCATTTATAACTGAAGGTCAGATACAGAGCTTCTCAGACAAGGAAAAGTTAAAGGAGTTCATCACCATCACACCAGCACTACAGGAAAAGTTGAAGGGTCTTCTTTAAGAAGAAGCTAATGAACAAGAGAATCTGACAAACTAAATAGGTCCAGAGACATTGACGCATGCAACAGATGATCATATTTCAGAGGAAAGAGGGAAGGGAGGTGGAAGGTGGAAAGAGATTAACCAAAGAAGTTATATGCATATATGCATAACCCATGGACAGTCAATAATGGGGTTAAGGCCTGGGGAGGGGGTGGGAGTGAAGTGGAGGGGGTCAACTGGGAAAAAATGAGACACCTGTAATACTCTCAACAATAAAGATAAATTAAAAAAAAAAAAAACACCACAAAAAACTGCTTACTTGTATGAAAGCTAGATTCAAAACAACACCGTCTGTGGAAACTGGACTGAGACAATAAACTCACTGCCTCTTATCCTCATCATTTTTAAGATCACAGAACCTTTTAAGAAACTGATAAAAGTAATGAACTCTCTCCCCAGAAAAATTCACATGTACACATATGCATTTGATTTTACATAGAATTTTACATGATTCCATAAGCACTTTAAGAACGTCTTAAAGATCCCAGGTTAAGAATCCCTGACATCTCAATACAATAAAATGGTCATGGAAATGCTGGTGAACACATGACATCAATTTTACTTGAGCAAACAATGACAAAATTCTTTGTAGTGTCATATAGTTCAATTTTTAAGAGCAACCATTATGTACATATTATGAAGCATTGCATTTGGGGACTGATCATTTGTGTCTCAAAAGAATTTTTCAATCTACCAAAGAACATAAGCATCTTGAAGCTAAGGAGTCCATGTCTTTGAATCTACAGTCCCTGCCAACTAGTTGGTAAGTGTTTGGTGGGTGTGTTGGGTGAATACATGGTTCTCTTTTATTTCTGTAGATAGCTATGCTTCACTTAAGTGTTTGCATTTAGGTCATTAAATGCTTGCATGGAAGTGCAAAAAACCTCTGTCAATTGAAGATTACTCAGAAAAAGAAGATAAAGTGTATCTCAAATTGTAATGTGAGTCAACGGGAAAAGTGATTTACTTTACAAAAATGAAATTTACACAAAACTAGTGCATAAATCAAGATCTCCTCTCTCTCATGAATAATTTGAGTCACCTAGTATAATTTATAGCCTTTGTCATGAAACCAATTTAAAACCCTATTCCAATTTTAGTATATCTTCTGTTGAAGCTAGCACAAATCCTGATGCAGGAAACCTGTCTGAGTTGCATAAATTTTTTTTCCAGAGTAAGGGATGTGAGCTCTTCAAACACCAGGCATTTTTTGTTTTGTTTTCTTATGCTTTTTAGCTCTTTGCTGAAACAAATTTTGAAATTTGCTATATCACTGCCACAGAGAATTCTCTTTATGTGAAAGTTATATATAGCTAATGGCTCCAACTAAAGAAGCAAAGAGTATGTCGAGGGGAATTACTTCACTCTTTTGGAAATAGAAAATTCCAACCTCCTGATTGGGGGGAAATATTCATGAGAAAGCATGTGGGGTTTTTTGGTTGGTTTTTGTTTTTGTTTGTTTTTCTTACTCCAGGCAGGAATACCTTATTACGGTGCAATCCCTTTTACCAATGAGCCTCTCAGCTTTGAGGTGTCTAACTGACTATCCAGGAATGTAGCTTCCTCCATTTATTAATTAGTTTACCATGTCTGCTGAAACAAAATACCACAGGCTGGGTGATTTAAACAACAGACATTTATTTTCTCACGGCTCTGGAGGCTGGAAGTCCCAGATCAAGGTGTCAGTAGATTTGGGTTCTTCTGAGGCTTCTCTCTTCGGCTTGCAGATGACCATCCTCTTGCAGGCCTCTCCAGGTGGCTGTCCCTGTCTATGCACATGAACCCTTAGTGTCTCCTCCCCTTCTTATAAGAACATCAATCCTATTGGATTAGGGCCCCATCCTAGGAGCCTCATTTTAACTCAATCACCTCTTTAAAGACTATGTGTCCAAATATTGTTACATTCTGAGGAGCTAGGGATTGGAACTTCAACATATGAATTTGGCGAGGGGAACACAGTTCAGCCAATTACACTGTAGAATCCAGGAAACTCACAGCTTGCCTTCTCATTACCCTGTCTTTCCTGATTCCAGGCCCCATGGTGTTTCTGAGGCTATAACGTAATTATTTCTGCTTACTTTGTGAGTGCTGACAAAGTCACCAGGGGTCGGGAAGAGAATTCTATGTAGAATTCTGAGTAACTGGCTTCTACTTGACTGTGTGTGTGCATGCACATGTATCCTTCTTGATACAGAAAACAAACCTCCTGTCCCTTATTTGAACTTCAGTATCAATAAATCAATGGCAATAATCCCACTTACATTTGTATAGCGCTCTACACTAAGAGAACTGTGGAAGAAAATCCAACAACATAGACTGATAAGGGACAGCCATACCGAAGGCAAGACAACTGTGAGAGGAAAGGAGATTTGAATGTTACATAGAGGCTTTTAGGGATGTTGACCAATAAACAGTCACAGAGTTTGGAAATTAAGAAATCATTGATAATATTAAGGACAGTTTCCGTGGGTGGAGTGAAATTTTGGAAGCCAATTGCAATTGGTTGAGAATTTAATAAGAACAGTTCATCTGAACAGTGAATATTAGAAAGCATTTTCAAGATACAGAGAGAAACAAGATGGCAAGGAGCATGATGTGTGGTCGGGGGAACGTGGAGAGCCAGCAAATGAGTTTGTAAGGATGGATGAGTGTGGGTACGTGTTTAGGACAAGAAGGAAGTATAAAGAAATGAATTGAGAATTAGACTAAGAGAGAAGAGAAGAAATGAAGCAAAGTTGAGAAAAAAGGAAGGGTATCCAATGGGGAAAGCACAGCCAAGACCATACTGGGGAGCTGCATGGAAGACTTAGTAGAGAAGAGAGCTCAGCCCAGCCGGGCAGGGCTCAGCAGTTGAGCATCGACCTAGGGTCCAGGAGACTGCAGTTCAATTCCTGGTCAGGGCACATGCCCGGGTTGCGGGCTCCATCCCCAGTTGGGGGCGTGCAGGAGGCAGCCAATCAATGACTCTCTCATCACTGATGTTTCTATCTCCCTTCCTCTCTATGAAATCAATAAGGATATATGTTTAAAAAAAAAGAGAGAGCTCACATCCTTCCTTCAGCGAACACATAAGGAGATAACAATTGCCAGCATGTCTAAAATGAAAGGTATCTATGCCCCTCCTGGGTTGGTAATACCAGACAATTTTAGTAGTTCCCGTGCAATGCCCATTTGAGATGACATGTTTCAGGTGGAAGCTGGAAAAAGGAGACCTGTGGGAATTAGGCTTGTCTTCATAGTTCATTTTGCTGAAAAATCAATTAAGCAGAGTCAATTCACCAAATTTATCAGTTCATTAAATTTTTTTCTCTTATTTATAAGTTTATAGCAATTGGTACTGGATGAGATTTAACAGATTTTTTTAAAAGATTTGGGGAGTTTGGGTTGGCTGATTTTCATTTTGTTCTTTATACGACCATTTTAAGGAATATTTACTCTGTCAAGAGCAAAGTACCATGGAATGCTTTAATCTAGTTATAAACACATATAATATTCAAAAAAGTAGTTAAATACCTGTAATCAACATTTTTAGTGTTTCCTATGGGATTTCAAGTTATACTGATTCTAATATATTTTACTCATTTTTTTGCCTTGCCTACTTTTTTATCCTATGTAAGACGCTTCCACCAATATATCAAGTACAACATCCCACTTATGTCATTATTATAGCAATTGACAGACAAAATTTAATATGTGGTATAGTTGCTTTTCTTATTGCTTCAGTTACTCCCCACCCCCTGAAAAAGCACAGTATCCCCAAGATTCAAGGAGTCAATGAAATTGTCAGCTACTGAGTAAGACTCATCACAGAGAATTTTCTAATTCCATCTCTAAAAGCTCTGTTATGGTCTTTAAAAGGTTAAAATTTTTAAAATACCTATGTCCGTGACTTAGTGCATAGCTATGTTGCTCGAGCACTTTATGACTGCTGGAAGAGGTAAGTTCATGATTTGCTGCCAAGGGTATTGGGGACCTAGGGCAGCATCAGCCACAAGGTCATGGGGGACCTGTGATTCCAAGGCCGGGATGTGTAATCAGCTACACAGAAAACTGGGACACTAGCTCACAGGAGCTCGAAGAAGAACTGAGCAGGAGTGACCACCTGGGGGCTCTTTTAACTAATATATCATTTGATCTCTCCATAGCAATTTTGCATTTAGATTTAACGTAGTTCAGATTGAAGTCCTAATCACAGGGCGTATGTAATATTTCCATATGAGCAGTTTCATTTTCTTTCCCATCTTTGAATGGTTCCAACCTTTCCTTTTTCTGCAGCTGTCACCAAGCCTATGTCTTTGGGTGCTTTGCATTGTAGAAAAAGACTCCCCCTGACTCCTTTCCATATTCAGTCTTCTCCGTCCTGGAACCACATTTCTGTGCTATGTTTATACCCCCACAGGCAGCTAGGAAAGCTGAAAAGTGCACTCCAAAGAGTCTTGGGCTCCTCCATGCCATTGAACCCCTTCAGTGTAAGCTTTGCAGAACTAACTTGTCAGGGGAGGTATTGATCCCTTGGATGTAGTTGTTACAAGCATCTCCATGCCTGAAGGAGATACAGATGTGCACTAGTAGTGTTGGTGACCAGCTGTCTTGGTTTTCCTGGACAGAGGTGTCCTGGGATATGAGATTTTCAATGCTAAAACTGGGACATTCCAGAAGTAATCAAGACAACTGGGAAGTCTTACAAAGGCAGATACTCCTTTACATTCTGGAGTATCCTAAGTGTAGAGCCCCTAGTAATGGAGTGTGGTGGTTAAATATGGGGGGTTCTGGAGTCAGTCAACAAGCATTCCAATCCAGCTTCCACTTACCAGCTATACAACCTCGCATATTTTACTTTTCCTCCGGGAGTATCAACTTGCACTTTCAAAATAGTGATGTATTTCACGGGTTGTTGTAAGGACTAAATGAAATAATGGATGCAAAGCTTTCTACACACCTCCTGGCACACCATCAGCACACTGTATGTGTTACTAACTTTAGTAAGCCCTCAACAAATAGTTGTTGAATGAATAAATAATTACATGTATTTTTGATGAGTCTATCATGTTTCTGACAGTTACAAATAGTTTTTCCTCTGGGTGTTGGGAGGTACCAAACAATGAATATGACACCCTATTGCTCACCATCCCTAACCCAGACCACACACACCACAGCTCTGCTTACACCTTCCTACAGTTTTCTAGATCCAGTCATATTCTTGTAGAGTCTCTATACCCCGCCGAGGCATGTCCTGTCCTAAGCAAAAGGATATATTGTTGTCTTAGCAATGGACAGAGTCATTCTTCCATCCTCTCTCACCCTCAGCCTACCTCCTCAAGAAGACTGGGCTACCTTGTAATCACTACTACATGGGAAATACTTGGTTGGTTGAGCCAGCATCCAAGGAGCGAGCAGAAAGAGAGGAAGACAGGGTAGGACCACACTGTGCTCTTTCAAGGCTGTGGAGACACATACATCAGGAGCCAAGTCAAAAAAAACCTAAGCTGTCAGGACAGAGAGGTTGGGTTTCAACAGGCAGCAGGCTGGCTTTGAACCAAACCAAAAATGATCAATATCACAAAGGGTTCGCTGTATAAATGAAGCAGCCAACACATATTATACAAAGAGTAATTCTAATGAGGAAGCAGTTTAACTTCCCAAGTAAAAGATTTCTGGACTCCCAGGGAGAGATAGAGGAATTATAGAAGGGAAGATTTAGAAAAAATTACAGAAAATACATTAGTACTACCCATGAGTTTCAAAGAGTTGGAAACTTCTTCATGGCGCACTTTAAAACTATACCCAGTAACCCCACCAAAACTCTGATGTATCCCCTTTGAAAGCTTACACACACACACACACACATACACACACACACACACACACCATGAAAGTCACTGGTGCTGTGATCCATGAGTATACATGGAAGTGTGTCTCAGATATCAGGAGTGATGACAGTTGAAAAGCAAGACAGAATCCATGGATAGAGCACTGAGCTAGAAGACCAGAAATCTTCATTTCAACCCCATCCTTTGGTGACGTGGCAAGTCACCCACTTCTTTGTTCTATAGTTGCTCCAACTGCAAAAGGATCACAACCATTTTCTGTTCATTTCTCCTGTATAGGGTACTTGAGAAGAGAAGTAGGATCGTGTGCGTGGAGACACTCTTCAGAGAGGAGAACATATGCATACCTTATATTATTAATAGTTGAAATTAGATTCAAAAATTCTGCCAAGAAGCCTTTGTCAAAAGGCCAGGAGAGTGTAATTCCTCTGTAATAATACCAGTGCCTTGTACTACCTAGACTTTGGATATATGAAGATATTTTTAAGCAACAGGAGGTCACTGAATAGTCACTCACTACTAAATATTCTCAAGAGTCTTGTTCAATCTAGTTTTAACTTTATTGAAATAACAAATCAAAGCTTTAAAATAGATATTAATTAAAGAATCCCCTTTCTATAGTAGATATCATATAAGCTTTTTCTTCCTTTATAGAGCATGTAGTTCACATTGAGAGAAACAAGTGGTTTCTGATTACAAAGCATATTGGAAAATACAACCATCATCAGATAGCGTATGTTGGATAAATAACACTCAATCATGTGAGCCAGCCAACTACTGTGGATACAAATATATTTTTTTCAGTCTTGCTGGCTATTAATCAGTGGTAACACCAATGAACAGAATGAAAAATTTCCTCCCAAGCTGACTATTGAAGTGTAGCACATAATATTGCCCATTCATTCTCCATATAATTAGTCACATTCTTAACTTCGATAAGAGGGCTTCGTACCTTTTTTTTTTTCTGGTTTCTTGGTTGCTGAACAGTGTTCTATGATAGGACTTGAAACTTTTTGTGATTTGAAACTTTTCTCACATGAAAGTCACACCTGGAATAAATAGGTGGAGTCATACTCTGAGTCTTTTATGAGCATATCAATCCAGTTATATCAAGTAAACATTGTCATCAATTAAAAGAACACACTGTTCTGAATCACTGTGCCTAATGGCATTCTTTTTGGAAGTGTCAACAGCATGGGGTCGGTATCTAGACCTTACAGAACAAGAGCCCAATTTACCACCTGATTGTGCAGCTCAGACTTACTACCTGTTCATGCCCAGGTTTCTGAATGATTTCCTCTCTTGAGTGTTGGAGATCTGACAGCATCAGTAATTACTGACAGAGCGCCATTTTCACAAGCTGAACACTGAGTTAGTCTATGTGGATTTTGATCTGGCTCCTCTCTGAGACAAGACACTCGTTCTACTCTTGAGAAGATTACAGTCTAGTGGAGAAGTCAAAACATATACTTGGAAAATTAAATAGCCATGCAAAAGGTAACAAGGTGGCTGAAATATAAGAAACATCAAAAAACAGTAACTGATTCAATGCTAAGCAAATGATACTGAGACCAGTGGTTTGCAAACTGTACTCCAGGTAACCCCCAGTTGTTCAGCTGGAGGAAGCTCACAAAGGGGCAGCAGAAAAGAAGAGCAACACCAAATATTGAAGCTTTAGCCAAGTCCACCATCCTGGCTTCCACCTCCACTCTTGGGTTTTTGGTTTTTTGTTCTTTGTTTTTTTTACTTTCTATATAATATCATATCAAGAAAGGGCTTTAAATTTATTATTTTAGAAACTACTGATATATTTTTAAATGCTATTAATTTCAAAATCACATAGTGTAATCTCTATGACCTGTTGTGGTATTAGAAAGTTCCTTGGTGGAAGAAGGCTGAAGACTTGCCCAGATGTAAATGATTCAGATAGTTAGAAAATCTCCAGCTTAATGGTTTATATAAAAACACTAAAATACTTGAATAAATGGCAGTCCAGCTGCTGTGTGGTGGTTAGGGTGTGGTATCCTGTAGTCTAGATTAGGGAAAAGAGACTGTGCCAGTTGTAATAAGCTGTAGTGGAAGGGTGATTTTAGAGGCATCATCTTGGAGAACCACATCAAAATCCACACAGATAGTCACCATCTCATAGGAATAACCCATGTACACAGGTGCAAGACAGACTTCAAAAAACACAGTGGAGGCCCAGCCGGGGGTGGCTCAGCGGTTGAGCATCAACCTAGGATCCAGGTGATCAGGGTTCGATTCCCTGTCAGGGCACATGCCCGGGTTGTGGGCTTGATCAATGACTCTCTCATCATTGATGTTTCTGTCTCTCTCTCTCTTTCCTTCTCCTTTCCTCTGTCTGAAAACAATAAAGATATATTAAAAAAACAAACAAACAAAAAACACAGTGGAGAACAGGAAGGGTTCCAGTAAATGGGAAGGGCTTGACTGGCTTCACAGGGAGTCAGTGCGGGCTTGGTTCCTGGACCAGTAATGCAAACATCAGAGACAGATCAGTTTCAGAACTAAGAGTGAGAGTCCTGGTTGGAACTGGACTGGAAAAATATGAGGAGTGAGTTCTCTTCTCCCAAAGATCCTTTACTCTTGAATTGAGTAAGGCAGCGTCTCTACAGAGAGGAGCAGAGAAAGCTCTAGAAGATGTCCTGATACCATTTCTCTCTTCAGCTGACCTTTGAGATATCAATTCTACTGTGATTGCCTGAGAGATAAAGTTGTAAGAAGTCAAATGCATTCCTCATAGCATTTCAGTCAATAACAAGAGAATTAGTGTGCATTTCCTGAGCATAGGTAATGAGCTTTTCTAGGTGATAAAAACTGATAAATCTGCAAACACATCATAAGCATTCTTGGGCTACAAGCACACAAAAGAATGGATAATTTAAGCATTTAAAGAGTTATTAGAAGAATACGTGAGTTTCTTGTAGAATTAAAGGTAATGAACAGGCAAGTCTCAGGAAACAGGAGAACAGAGCTAAGATTTGGGGAACCCCAGCAGCAGAAGCCTGAGGACCCCCTCTCTGGAGGTTGCCCTTGAAGATTCCAACTTTTTTTCCATGTCTGTATGACTCCAATCATATTTTTCAAGTTTTCAGGAAAGAAAGTATCACTCGCTGTTATCAAGGAGTTTCAGTCCTCGATGGAATCAAGTGTAACGAGCAGAAAGGGTAAGTAGACCTAGGGGAACTCTGTGAACTAGGAGGCCTCTACAGTATGGGACTGCTGCATACACCTTAGTCACTGGTCTACGAGTCATGGAAGAAGACATCTAAGATGTACTGGAAAATGATGAACTAGGTCAACCAAATATAGTGCTCTTGATGACAGCGATTTTTAGAAATGGAAACAAAGCAAGTTTCTTTGATTTCAGCTGTTTGGTAGAGCCTAGTGATGAGATGAGTGCTCCTCCAGTGGGTCCTTATAACGTGCTCAAGCTTACCCCAGTATTGTGCATACTATTATAATTTCCTAGTTACATTTTTTTAGTCCCTAGACTGACTGGAAGCATCTCAAGGATAGGGACTGTCTCTTGTTCACCTCTGCATCTCTAATTACTACAGTTAGATGATTAATAAACATTTCTGACATGTTGAATGTAAAACATGACTGTCAGACTCAGGATGGAATTAGCTATTATTGGTCAGACTCAGGAAAGGTGTGTGTTCTCCAGGCAAAGGCTTTGAGTAAAATAACAGAAGAATAGAAAAGATGGGACCCTTGATCCAAGACTCACACTGTGAAAGTGGTTGAGAGGTTAATTAGACATAAATCACCCAGTGAGCTTGCAGGAAGCAGATCTCCACCACGCAGGCTGAAGCAAAGGAGCTCTGGGAGGTGGTTCTGATCTCTGCCCATCTTGGCCCCTAAGGCAAAGCCTGGCTGATCTTATTAAAGGATGGGGCTGTTCTCTCCAAACATGTTCTGCAGCATCAAATGCTGGTCCTCCTCCATCTACAATTTCTCTTCCAAATATCTATCCTAAAATGGTCAATATTTCACTTTCTATATATAACCCAGCCGTAAACTCTTTATAAACACCTGATTTCCAGGCAATTTAATGATATCTGCTGCTCCCCAGGATAATTTAACTGTAGAGGTGAGGAGCTTTCCTTCTCTAAATTAAGTGATGTTGGTCACACACCCCACAGATGACATCCAATGACAGCAAAACCACCCCCAGTCCAGCTACCACTGAGACCCACTAGAAAACATTGCTTCTTTGTTTTTATTTTTTTTAAATATATCTTTATTGATTTCAGAGAGAGGAAAGGAGAAGGAGAGAGAGAGATAGAAACATCAATGATGAGAGAGTCATTGATCGGCTGCAGCTCGCAACCCGGGCATGTGCCCTGGCTGGGAATCGAACCCCGATCACCTGGATCCTAGGTCAATGCTCAACCGCTGAGCCACGCCTGGCCAGGCAAGAACATTGCTTCTTTGAACAGTGTTGCCAATATAGCTGAACCTTACCCAAATACTAGCAAAAAATCCAGGTCGTCTGTGATTATCCTTAGAGTTAACTGAGCATGTCTCCTTGTGGATCAGACTCATCTACTCAGAATTTTTCCGGTATAATTGTTATAACATAGGTTATAATAGGACTGACTATGAGCTCTTTGTGTAACTTCTTAACAATATTGCTCATGCTAATCAATTGCCTGATCTTTGGAATGTGATCAAAGTCAAAGTCCCTTAGTGGCCAGAGTGAAGATCCACAGCTGATGGTGAAAACGGGCTGGAGCCCAGGAGAAGGAACTTCATCTGTTCTGGCAGGAAACACAAAGGGGGAATCTGAGTCAGGAGGCAGACTGCTTCTACAACAACATTAGTACCAAAGAAAAGGATGAAAATATCAATAAATATAAAATAAATACATAAAATGTAACAATATTTGAGCCCAAAAGCAACTCTGTCCTTTAATAAAGCATTATATTGCCTTCTCGGGAAGCATATATCTAAAATTATAATAATAATTCAGGTTGCTTTAGGTTCCACTCAGAAATGTTTTGTTAAAAGATTGCTTTAAATCATATTTGAGAAACATAAGCAGACTTTTACCAAATATAGATACAAAGATCATAAACTGAAAATAGAAACCAGAAGACAGACTCAGTGGAAACCAAGGGAATAGTGACATTGTATTATACTTGGCAGGGACGAAGCCGAAATCTATAGTGATTTACTACTTTTACATAAAAATAAAGAATAAAGAATTAGGCAAAAAAATATTTAAACTATCAGAAATAATAAGACACTTTTTGGCAGTGAGTAAGAAAGAAGATTTATTTAGCTCCGGAGAAGGCTGGCAGAAATGGACTAAAATGAGAAACAATAATATCACATATTAACTTTGTTCTTAAACATCCACATTTAATGTATCAACTTTGGCTGTTGTTATATGCCTTGGCAACTCAATAAAGTTACTGAAATGGAAAATTGAAAAATTTTATTGTGATATTTCCAATTTCTCCACTAGTGGAATAGTTTAATAATAAGCCATTACATATGCTTTCAGCATTCTCATTAAAATGAGTGAGCTATCACTTTTCTTTGTATTCCTAGTTATCAGCAACTTTATTTACCAGTGCATATTAAGTGGAACACAAAGCTCAGATAACCATTGTGGTTACACTTTCTGAATAGGCAAGTATTATCTATTGCAAAGACATAGAATTTTAAAGCTGGAAAAAATCCTAAGTGGTTTTAAATTCCATATTTCATTGTATTTCATTGTATCAATGAGGAAACTGAGGCTCAGAAAGGTTAGTAACTTGTCCTAAATCAATAACTAGTTGATGGCAGAGTAGATGTCATGCTTCTAGAATGTTCTATTACAGCAGACTATCCTAGAATCCTAATATTATTTCAGTAGCAGTTGTTGATACATTCCTATCCAGCAAAGAAAAAAAAAAAAAAAGTGGCCAGAAAAGACCTTTAATTTATTGAAAGCTCACTTCATCTTTATCGCAGGAATATCAGATTGCAAAGGACTCAGATTCCAGTTATATTCACCATTACTTGGGAATGGATATTTTCCTTTTGGATTTTATGAATCTGCCCCACCTTTTACATGTTTTAATTGTCTATAAAATGTCTCTCTGCATTCACATCAGAGTCATGTGGAATATCAAAGACTCCCTAACTTGTAATGTGATATCTTCATAAAACTGCATTAATTCCTATGTTGGTCTTTGTAGAGTAAATCTACTTCTAATCTGGTACCTGCCATTAAGCTACTCATATCACTAATTTATTTCCTTTTTAAACAGCAATTTGTGCTTGTTATCTTTGGCTCTGGGTCAACATAAAACATTAACTATTAACCCTCCTGAGGCATTGGGCTTGATCCGAAGAGGAGCGGAGTGGAGCTCAAAGAACCAACTCTCAGTTCAGGTGCCAATAAGCCATGTGATCTTGAGCAAATCGTTTATTTCCTCTGAGCCTTTCTTCATGTGCAAAAGGTAGGACATCAACTTCATGACCCCAAAGATCTAAAACTCTGCATTTCTAAATTGTTAATTTTTAAGCCAATCTTATTAATAATTATTATGCTTATATCTTAAACTTCCATCTATTTACCTCTATACACCTGGCAGGGATTTCAGTCTTAGCACTGAGACAAGAAAATAAACTACATTAAAATGTGATGTCTTCCTTACCACACTGTGAACTCCATAAAAGGTTAATTCATTTTTATAGGCTCGGTGCCTGGCAGAGTTGACATTCTATAAATGTTTGATATATGGACGGATGGATGGATGATTGCCACAGCAAAATAGTAAGAAGAGCTTAAGTGTATGAGTTTACATTATCTCTATAAATAGCCCAGAGATCATTATCCTAAACCTTATCAGGAGAGCTAGCACTTAAATGTAATTTTGCTTGTTTACAGCTTAATGGACTTCACAGTACATCTCTTATAGCCTAATATTATACTTTTTTTTTTTTTTTTTTTTTTTTTTTTTTGCTGGAGGTGCTGGGGAGAGTCCAGGGCCTCATATGTGTGCATAATCTTACACTATTAACCTTCCTTCTTGACCATAAACTTTCTGAAAGCAAGATCTATGCCTGATTCATCCTGCCACTCTGTACCTATTCACTGCACTTATAGGGTCTTCCATCAATTTTAACCAATTAAATGAATTTAAAGGAGAGTAGTTTCAATATAATAGTGGCCATATAATGTAAATTATACATTTCATAACAAATTAATTTTTTAGGGAAAAAGGTTTGGTACAGGTTATCTCTGATGATAAAATTTGGAATGTCTGTCCTTTTACCCTTTATGAATTTCAAAATCTCACCCCTATAAAAACCACTCATCCTTAATCACTTCATTTTCCTTCATATATGGCCAGTTCATAATTAATGTAACATAGGTAGGTCTAATGAAATCTAAAAGATCTCACAGAGGAGAAGAAGCATGGAGAGTCCTTCATACTTCAGTTGCAGTTCCAAAAACAAAAGTCACAGTAGAGTTGTAGTATTTGCATGGTTTCAGTTCATATAAAATCCAGTGGGTGGCAGAAACATTCCCCTTGCCTTGCAGACAAATCATCTGTAGACTCTGTCAAATGTTAATAGTACACCACTCTGAACAATACGGAATAGCAACAGAATTTTGAGTCCAAGTGGAATGTCCTGCACTCTTTTGACTTATCATGTGATTTCAGCGTATTACTTTAGGAAGGTGTCTTTTTTTCCTCAGCCATATACATTTATCTGGTTGAGGGATGCTTTCCCTACATGCAGTTCTCTTTTTCAGGCAACATAAGTTTCTTGATCGCTCTCTCACAACTTTCACACATTCATATTGGCATAAACAATCTAGATTAACACATACATAATGTTAATATTTTCTGACTCAGTTTTTAAATAGTCATCACAATTCTAAGTATGCTATTAATCTATTATAATTATACTTATTATTACAAATATGATTTGTTCATGGTCTTCACTATTATAAGCAGTATTTTATTATATTATTGTTAGAAATGCTACCAATAAACCATAATTGTTAGAACACCATTACTGTATTTATATTTGCTTTATTAGGTCTTACATTATCAACATGGACAAATTTATGTCTAAATAAACTTCAAACAAACCAGACTATCCCTTACTCCTAAAAAATTGTTGTCATGTTAATAAAAATAATAACTAAGATTTATTGAGCACTTGCCATATGCCAGTTACTGTGTTAGCACAAAATGTGTTAACATAGATGGTGTCATTAATGTTCCCAAGGATCCTATGAGGTAGAAGCTTTAATTAATCCCATTTTACAGATGAGAAAACTAAAGATTTAAACAGGTTAAATAATTACTCAAATCTTTACAGCTAATAAACGATGAAGCTAGAACTGGAACCCAGGCAATTTCACTCCAGATTATTATATTTGGGGGAGAAGATGAGCCTGTTGATTTTGGAAGATACCATCATTTTCATATGTGTATAAGTATTTCTCCCAACTCAAGTTTGCATAGCATTTTAAAATTCTGTCTTAAAATCAAATGCATATAGAGAGTGCAAATTGAAATACTTGCAATAAGAATTACAGGCTATCAAAAATATAATGAATCATTATTACTTCAAAATTATCAAACAGAATATGTCAAAGTGGGAGCATAATGTATTATATAATTATCTGCATAGTTTTCTAACCGTGAATTTGCTAGTGTTGACTGATTAATTTTATACTTAAGCTTATTAACTGTATACCTTAGCAGTTTTTTAGTGTATAAGGTTTAAAGTTTAATTTCTTTTCACAAAGATTAAACAAAGATTTTCTAGCTGCCAAAGATAATAAGGCAAAAATGATTAAAAGTAAATTTAACCACAAAGATTTTGATTAAATCTTTGTAATTCACATTACATTACATCCATTTATGAATTGATTTTTAGAAAAAAGCAAATGTGGAAAATCTGACATTCGTTGTTTCCTTTATTATTTTCCATTTGCCATAGTGCAATTAAAATCACATTCATAAGGATTACGTGCATAAAATAGGTATGAAACCACATTCTTTGTGACAGTTTAAAGGATCTATGAGCCTTTTAGAAAATATGCCTAACATATTATTGTAATAAAGATAGCTTACAAATAAGAAATATTTCCTGGTTTTATGATCTGAAGCCAAAATTATATAAAACTTAAGAGCCAAATACTCCTTGCTTTTAAAACTACAAAACCTAAGAAGTACTTTGAGAATATGAGAATTCACCCAAATAGCCTGTAGAATGAGACAGTGCACTGTGATCCACCTCAAAGCCACTGCTCATTGACACATCAGAAACGCACCGAGGGCTTGTCATATTCAAGACCCATGAGGCACACTCTATGGGATATGCCCTCAAAGAGCTTATCTTGTGGACTGTTTTGTTTATTTTATCCATTCTTAATTACGAAAATAATAAAACAGGCACCTGTTTCACAACACCTAGATTTAAGAAAGGTTAAATATTTTAAGTGTTTCTTAGCCTATTTTTATTACCTAAAAATCCAGGTGGAGCAATCAGAACCAAGAGCTCAGTTTTTCACTTAGAATTCCTTGCACTCAGACCTTCTGAGGCCTATGGTAGTTTTGGTTTGCAGAACCAGTCTACTAAGATTTCCCTTCAGTTGAAATAGAAATGATACTCGGGTACAAGGGTGATTTTACATGAGTATATTTTTAAGAGCCATATTGCTTCTTAAAAGAAACTGAAGACTAAAGGGAGCAACGGTAACATTACCGGTAAGTGGTTATGAACTTGGTGTCTGTGAGAGATGAAACCTGGTTCCAACACTGATTTTGCCACCTACCAGATACACGGCCTCGAGTAAGTGGTTTAATTTCATTAATCCTGTTTTTCTCATCCATAAAACAGACGTCATTATGTTTCTCCCTAATCGAGTCGTCGTGAGGATTAAGTTATATAAGTAAAGGATTTAGCCTAATGTTGGGAACAAGGCATGTGTTCAATAAATGGTAGCCATGCTCATAATTAGAAAAGAGATCCGCTGGGGAGGAAAGGTACTGCAGCTTGTCACCTTTCAGGGACCTTACAACACAACAAAAAATAACAAAAAGAATTTAAATGACAGGTTCTCCTTCCCTGATGTATTGTTATAAAGTGACGAAGCTGGGGTTGGACTGAAGAATGAAAGCAAGCGTCTTTCATCACCATGAGCCATGCAGTTAAAAGATGCGCAACGGCGACTTGACCCAAGGAAGATCACATGCTCTGAGGAAACTGTGGATAATTAACTTGTTAAATAATTCACTAAAATTAACCACGTGCCGTGTTGTGAATCACTTGGTCGTGGTTGAGGAGACTGGGGAAAAACAATGATGTAAACTTCTATGTACAAAATCCCTTACTTGAAATAAACTCAAAGATTCTATTAGAAGACCTCAATTAGGGTTACACCAGGCAAACAGGTAAAATAAGGGAAATGTCGATATCCGAGTTATTAAGTATAAGGTTGAACCACATGAAATTGCTATTGCTACTTTTCTAAGTTTAAAAAGGGATTAAATATCACTGATTTCAGAAGGTTTAACCTAACTGCGGTTTTTCCTGGCACACTGGATTCTGAGTTCGGGGCAGCATCGCAGTTCAGCCACAGTAGACTGGAATCGCCTAAGTCTCCTACTCTTTTCAGAGCCACTGCAACACTGGGAGGTTAGACAAAACAGCAAACACAGAACCAATTTTCTAAAGGAAGCAAAAGAACATAAGTAAGATGACATTATGAAAATACACTTGGCTATGTCACATCTGCCAAAAGAATGTATTTTTAGTGCAATCCTTGAGTAATCCTTAAGTCACCAATTATCTTTGAGCAGCCAATAATACCATTTTACCAGTTACAAACCTATATATGTGTCAAGACCCCATTTAGAATAATTTTAAACTCTGAGATAAATGCTTTCTTTAAACAAATATCTAAATTCAGGGAATAATATACATAGCTAGTCCACACTAACATCAGGTGCCTCACTCCTTCCAGGGCACATGGAAAGCCTTACTTACGAAGGCACTTGCAGTTGGTGGGACCATGCGAGTAGTTCTAGCCAATGAAATGTAAGTGGGAAAAATGAGTAGCACTTCTCGGGGCTAAGAGAAGGGCCCATATTGTTTCCCTTTCTGCACTGCAGCAGTCAGGGAGGTCTTGAAATGAGATTGCAGAGCCACATGATCAAAAGAGCCTGGACTGCTCAGCCGCTGTGGCTCAGTGGTTGAGTGCTGACCGATGCACCAGAAGGTTGCTGGTTCGATTCCTGGTCAGGGCACATGCCCAGGCTGCGGGCTGGGTCCCAGCAGGGCCATGCAGGAGACAGCCTATGGATGCTGATGTTTCTCATTGTTGGTTCCATCTCTCTCTAAAATCAATAAAAACAGACTTTTTTAAAAAAGAGCCTGGAATTTAGAGTCACCTCATGGAGGACAATTGCCATCAAGAGTCATCTAAAACCACTGGGTCTTTCTTTGCATGAGCAAGAAATGAACTTTTATTGTGTTAAATCATTGAGAGTTTGGGATTGTTTGTTACCACAGAATAACCTAACCTAATCTATCCTAACTACTATTATCTTCAAAAACAACCAGAACAAGTCCAGATCCTCTGCTTGACAGATTACTACTAGGCTAAAAAAAAAAAAAAAAAAAAATGCATAAAAAAATTATTGAATACTCTAAAATGACATCAGGAATTAGAATATCCTTTTTTTTTCAATTCTCCAGTTTTTCTCTACTTTAGAGATTTTTCAAAGATTTTAAAATTATAACATCCTCCCCACTACTACCACCACACACACTCCTTCCAGAAAAGACTTGGTTGTGTGGTTTTTGTTTGGGCTTTGTTCAGTTGGTTTTGTTTTAAGGAAAAGTTATTTAGGGTTTGAGGCTGAAAATTTGGACCTGGTCCTGAGATTTGAGATCTAAAATCCTCGATCCTGTTTTCTAAAACATGTCTAGAGAGGACTGGATTAAAACCTTTGGAGGCCCAAACACTGGAGAAACCTTATTTGGTCCTGACCCCTCTCCCACTATGTAATTCAACATGGCAAAGCAAAGCCATAAATATGTGTAAGGAATTCCAATAAAGTTTTACCTTTTTTTTTTTTTTTTTTGTATGACTACTACACTGTCCCTTCATTTTCTTGCTTATTTTTTAACCATCAGAGATTAAATTGTTTTCAACAGAGTTTTCTGGCCCATTATTTACTAGTGCATGAGCACTGTGCCTATATTAATGTAGGACCAACTACCATCAAGTGATCAAATTAGGTTTATTTGGCCTTCAAGGTTCTGGGTGAAACTGGAAGGATAATACATATAAAACAGGATAGTTTACAAAATAATCAAATTAGGCTCTTTTTAATTATTTAGAATGAGATACTTATAATATCCAAAAATACTGAAATATTAACCAACAAAGTAATACAAGTTTCAGCTATAAAGACGGCCCGTTTCTAGCCTTGCTCAGGGCACTCTGACCCATCGCCAACAACTGTCTTAAGCCTTGTGTCTTTGTTTCTTCCTTGCTGCTTGTTCTCGCCCGCTCAACCCAAATCCTGAACTTTGGATGTCTGTGCTTTTGAACCTGATCGAGGAATTTGCTTCCTGGCTTTTGACCCCTGGCACACCCCCAGAATTCAGAGTATACTTGGCCTCTAGCCCATCCTATTCCTTTCCTGTCTTGAAGAAAAACTGTCGTAGCTTCCAGTGAGCAGTTGCCTTGTATTAGGCATACGATAGGCACTTTGCATACATCACCTCAACTAGTAGCCGCAATAGACCTAACTGAAAAATATTTTTGTCACCTTATTGTTATTAAAGCAACCAAAGAACTTGAGAAAGGTTAAATGGCAAGAGGCCAGGATTTAATCACTGATCCCAATCCTATGCTTTTAACAAGTGCTTATACTAAGTCCTTTTTTTATTAAAAATAAATATTTACTGACCACCTACTCTGTTCTACATTCTGTGCTAAATAAAGGTTATACAGGTGTGAACAATACAGACACGGTCCCTAATTTCATAGCCATTGCATTGCAATGGAGATTATGTCATAAATATACAACTAAATAATATTATTTCTGAAAGCGACAAGTGCTATGAAGGAACAAAATGGGTTAAAGGACTGAAAGGGTAGGTGGCCATCAGATGGCTGATGAAGAGAGTAATGTTGGGAAGGAGCCACTCACTTGGAAATCCAGGAACATTCTAGAATGAGGGAGTTCACAGGTGCACGGTCGGGAATGAGGGTGCTGTGCTCAAGAAACAAAAAGTGATCTAGTGTCACTGAGCTTAGTGTCACAGGGGAAGATTTGTAGAAGACATGAAAAGGGTAGGCAGAGTCCAGTCCTACAGGACCTACTTGGATTGCTAAGAATTAGAGTTTAATTCCAGGTGCAATGAGTGCCACATTTTGAGGAGGGAAGTAATATGATGACAAAATTTTTAGAGCACAGAGAAGGCATCATTTTTAACAATGACTATGAAGACAGACTAGAAAGATATAAATGCACAGGGTACCCCAAAGGGTCAAGGCACAAACCCCTAAAAGTAAATGGATTCTCTGCACTTTCAGCAATCAGTTCTACTGCAGGAAACAATGGAGTTCATGGGAGATAATCAGATTTTAATTTACTAAAATTTAACAGTATTTATGTGTGTCAGCCCTTCAGGCTAGGAATACCTTCCCAAGGTGAAATATCCCCTCTCATGTTGGCAATCTGAAATTATGGTCTCAGAATTCAAGATAGCCCTTGCAGTAAATCCCAGGCTTTACAATTTCTACTTACAAAGCATGTTATAGGTGGAAAATGAACACATTACAACCATAAAATAATTTTATTAAGCACTGCATATTGAGAAAGAGAAATGGACAGAATCCTTGTAATCAAGGACTTGTCTTCTTTTACGGAAGGAAAATAGATGAGGTGCTTGTACAACATCCATCTGGACAGACATTTACAGAGATGGCATTTTGCCATCCAATGTTTCCTTTTGTAATAAAACCCAGAGGGCATGGTACTATAAAAATGTGAACTTCACAAATCCTGAGACTTTGCTAATAAGAAAATTAAATAAAACTTTGCACAGGATTTGGTTATAGAATTTGCAAGTCACATTCACAGGGACTACAGATAAATCTCCAAATTCCTTTCAGAAATATTCTACCCTGTTGCAGGTTTCAAAGTTCAGAGCAGGGGAACCATCAAAGTTAGAGAGATAAGATTATAATCAAATCATTGCAATGTTTTCCTTAAATTCTGGCCGTAAAATCCAATATTAACTAGTTCAGCAGGAATAGCAAGAGAAATACAACTAACAAGTTTAAACTTTGGAGTCTAGAGCCAGACATTCAAATGTAGGGGGAAAACACAAGAACTAAGGTACATTCCAGAATAAATAAGAGTGTCCTAGATGCAACAGACAAAAAAGTATTCAGAGCATTTGAACAACTAAACTGCAGGGTAACTTCATGCCCCTGAGAAAAAGAAAATCTTTATTTTCTCATAAAAGAATAAACAACACTCACATTTCGAGAGCCATAAAAACTGTAACTAAGGAAAGGCCATCTGGGCAACTAGATTATCTTTACAATACACTCTTCAGCATTTTATTTGATCCTATTTTATGTACCTCAGAAAATTAGGTTTCCATCACTTTCCTTGAAAATTTCCTGCCAAACTATTGGATATTATTGCTAAGTAGATATTGCTAAGTAGTAACCAATAATCCCCACCAAGTAGTTTAAAGCATTCTGCCTGCCTCTTACTGATATTCTTTTTTTTTTTTAATTTTTATTAGGACTGTATTACCAAAATTTGTTGTTGTTGTTAAGGTTAAAGTTCTAATTGGGAAAATGGTAGCCGGCAGTGGCTTAGTGGTAAGTTCAATTCTGTGACCCCGCAAGGAGTAAAATAAAATAATCTATAAGGCCTCCTCTCACCCTTTATTAATAGCAAAATAAACAAATCTCTAGGAAAGAATGATTCATTTTCCTTCATGGACATCCTTTGGGGTAGGATTACTTGGGGCATTCAAATGCCCTGGGCTGCCTGACACATACAGGGTGTCCCCAAAACATGTATACACTCTTTAACAGCTGATAGCTAAACTGATATTTCTTTCTTTTCAGCCAGACTAAGCTTTGAACCAGGGGTGAGGAACGTCAGGCCTGCGGGCCGAATACGGCCCTTGAAATCATACGATTTGGCCCTGCCAAGGCAACCGCAGGCAGGGCTCAAAATCCAATAAATCTAGGGGCTTTTTTTCATAGCTAATTTTTTAGTTGATAATTTTGTATGGCCCATGAATGATGTTATAAATATCTGAATGGCCCTTGGCAGAACAAAGTTCCCCACCCCTGCAAGGAAATTCATCCTAAAATGCTACTGGAAGTTTGAAAATGCAGTTGAAGTACAAACACTGCCTTTATAATCATTCAAAGTGTGTGTACGCTTTAACAGCTGATAATTCACTTTATTTTCACTACTTTTCAGGTTTAATTGATTAGAAATAACGAGTGAAGCCAGACTAAGCTTTGAACAAAGAAAATTTACCCACTGGACTTTTTTGTGGGGATATATAAAAGATAAAGTTTACGGTACAAAACTGGCAACAGTTGACAAATTGAGGGCACACAAATACCCAACAAAGCGATTCTTGATGTTTGCGATTCCACTGCTTCCAGTTTTCAGCAGTGCCTGGACCAGAACCGTCATCTGTTTGAAAACAGGCCTTGACCAAAAAAAATTATTCATTTCTGTAGATTCTTTTAAATTTTGAAAATGAACTGAAATAAACACTGACTTAATAATCATTCAAAGTTTGGGGGGACGTTTTGAGGGAGACACCCTGTGTGGGTACATGAGACAAAGCCAAGGTATCTTACTTTCTCTAGTTCATCCTTTCAAAGAAAAACAGCATTCTCCCCAAGCTCACCCTGAGGTAGCACCCCACAGTGGAAAGGACTCAGAGTGAGACGTCAGAGATCTGGAGCCTGGGAGCAGCTCTTGCAGGAGCCAGCAGCTTGTTCTGGGCCTCAGCTTCTTCATTTACACAATGGACTGTGTTCAAGTCTCCCTTCACCCGCCAGATGGCACGGTGTGATCACCCTCATCTAAGAAAATAGAACTAAGCCTGGAGTCCTTCTGCTAAAGATATGCTGATGTCACTTGGGACGCAATGTTCGTGGCCTAAGAATAAAAAATGCATAAGCGCATCTTGCAGATTAACATGTTAAGTTTTAGAGTAGGGAAGGTGTATGAAAGCTTGAAAAGAAATAGGGCAAGCGTTCCTTATGCGTGAGCAGTGAGAAGAGTTTGACTGTGTTTTACTATTACTTCAGTCCCAGGCTCTATGAGTACATTCCATTGCAAGAATAAGAGTCAACTGATTTAAAGAAGAGAACGAATATAAAGTCATACTGTCACCATCTGTAGTAATTCATAACTAGAATAGCAGGTTACCAGTACCCCTAAGTTGACCCCAAACTCGTTTTGGGGGGCAGGTTAAATCTCCTCTGCCAAATATCAAGGTAAATTAAAAAGGTTTCTTTTCTTATTTCCCTTGAAATTGTGGAATCATCACAAGTGAAGAGAAAAGAAAGACATAAAAAGTTACTGGATAATCCATACCCTGAATAGGTATTCTCTGATTAAAAAGTTAGTTTTATTTGTTCTTATCTCTCAGGACTAGGGTTTGGGGTTTCAATAAATTATTTTATCCTTAGTACGTAAAACAGTGTTTCCAAACTTTTCTGGCAGGATATTCCATTAGTTAAAAATGTTCAGTATATATCCCCAACATTTATTTTTTTATTAATATTAATCAGATCATTTATTATACATACTATCATACATTATAAAACATACACATAAATAAAATTGTTAAAAATAATTTAATGATGAAATCGATTATTTTATTTTCTTGATAGCTACAATGCTTCATGTTGATATCATTATAAAACCAAGTTCCACCCACCCAATCCTCCAGCAACAGTATTATCACTAGCCTATATCTAAAAATACAACATATCCTTAAGGCAAAGCTCATTGTTAATAAAAGTGGATGTAAAGCCATATTTCATATGTCTTCTTGTTTATTTTAATGGGAGGAAGAAGCTGACTTCTTGTAAGACTAAATTAAATAGATCATCAGCATTGCTAACCTCCCATATGGCTAAGAATTCTTACTACAGTAGCAAAAACTTCAATTCCACCAGTTTCCTGGGGTTTGCTTATGCTTGTGTTATCAGTATTATCTTGTTTACAGAAATCCTTTTAAACCACTTTTCCATTTTGAGACTGCTGGTTTGGTTAAAACTGGATAATAGAATCCTTAATGAACACACATAAAATCAATAAGACATAACACAACAAAAAAGAAGTTTATTTTTAAGCCAATTAACCACCTGTTAGGCCCTCCACGCTGTGGATCATGCAGTATTTCCTCAAGACACCTCTGCAAAGGAGGACAGGAGACCAAAGGACCTATGAGCAAATGAGAGTGTTAGTAACAGTCTGTATATTATATATTTGCAAGAGCTTAGGGTCACTTTAAGTAAAATAACATAAATGGATGTTCTACTGCTTATTCCCCACAGCCTGCTTTGGAAATCCCCAGAGCCTTGTTTGGAAATCAAGAGTATAAACAGTTGTAACTGAACCAGTTATCTGAACCATCTGATACTTTGCCTGAATACCAATGGGCCATGGTTGTGTTCTAGGCACACATCAGCATGAGTCCTTCAGATGAAAAGGGAGAAAAAAAAAGGGGACTTTTATGGAGTTTAGAGGCTGAGCTCTCTTGGGACGTTTTTCCCATGGTGACTGGATCATTCCTTCTCCTCTAAGCTCAGGCAGGAAGTCAGAACAAACAACAACAAAGTTGTAAATGACATTTGCTTGTCTTGCACACTCATTCCATTCTCAGGTCCAGATAAGATTAATCTTCAAGCCTCGGTTATTCTGAAAGGTGCTGCAAGATTGTTCATTGGTTAAAGGTCACACCGTCTCACCATCTTGCACATTAGTGATCTTGAAATGATTAGCCACACTGAATCAGAGCAGAATGCGCCTAAACCCTTTCTTTGTCTGAGTCAGCTGGGGCAGCCATAAAATACCAAAGATAGGATCCTTAAACAACAGAAATGTATTTCTCAGAGTTCTAGAGGTTGAGAAGTCCAAGACCAAGGTGCTGGCAGATTTGGTTTCAGGGGAGCTCGCTTCCTGGCTTACAGACACCTGTGCCTACCCACCCAGTGCTCTCAGGGCTTTTCTCAACACTACAGCGAGCTCCCTGGTGTCTCTTCTTATGAGGACAGTAATCCTATCAGATTAGGGCTCTAAGCTTATAACTTCTTTTAACCTTAATTACTTCCATAAAGACTGTCCAAATACAGGTCACATTGGGGGTTAGAGCTTCAACATATGAATTTTGCGAAAACATTCAGTCCATAACATAATTTATACGCTTTCCTTCAAAAAATATTTATTGAGTGCCTTCTGTGCGCCTGGTACTATAACCAAGTTGCTTTTCTCATTCTAGGGGGTAGACAGCAGACAATGAGCTTATGTGTGTGGGGGGGGAGTGGGGGGGGGTGGGGGGGTGTGCACACATGAAGGCATATATTAAAAGGAAAACTTAAGTAGATTAAAGAGACAGAGAGAGGGAGTTCAGAGAGGGAGCTGATTTAGAATAGGTGGTCAAGGACAGCCTCTCTGAAAAGAAGACAAGAGAGTAAGTATCTGATGTAACTGATGTAAACCCCTGAATATTTAAAGAAAGAGAGCCCAGGCGCAAAGGCCAAGAGGCAGTAGTAGAATGATGGTTGAAAAACTGCAGAAAGGCCCAAAGGGCCAGAGAGGCCGTGGCAGAGTGTGGGAAGGGGGAGCGATGGGGAAGAAAGAAAGAGAACTGAGGTGGCAGGAAGCAAGGCCTCGGTGACTAGGGTCAAGCTCATGTTGTTGCAACGGGAAGCCTTTGGGTGGTTTTTGAATAGAGAACTGACATGAGCTAACACCTATATTTTCAAAGGGTCACCCTAAATCCTACATGGGTAACACACCACAGGGATAAGACTGAGGACAGGAAGACAAGTTTGGAGGCTTTTTCACAAATCCAAACCCAAATGGGTGATGCTGGTTTGGAAGAGTGGTAGTGGAGGTTAGATTTGATACACCTTCTGGGGCTAGAGCTATCAGGATTACCTGAGGGACTGGATATGAGATATGAAAAAAAAGATGGTAGATATATATATATGTGTGTGTGTATATATATGTATGTATGTATATACACACACACATACACACACATACATACAGCAGCAGCATCCTAGGGTTCAAAACATAAGAAGAATCTAAAAGTCACACCGCTTGGAGGGGGTCCTCCCTCTCCTAGAACTCCATCCTTCCACATACAACTTTTCAGGTGCAATTAATCATGTCTGTACTTGTCTGTTTAGCAGCTCTTTCCCCCATTAGAATGTGAGCTCCTAGAAGGTCATAACAGCTTTTATACCAGCTGTTAAAAGCTCTTCGAACTGATTCTGTCACGTTTCATTTTCTCCCCTCCTTCACGTTTCGGGGGGAATGGAAAGGAAGCGGGAGGGGTAGTTCTAAAGACAGGAATGTGCAAGGTCGGGGCTGGCCTAGGAACCCTGACCGCTGGGTTATTCAGAGGTGACCAAACTGAGAGTTTGGGACAGAGCTAACTGGTTTCTAGCATCTTTATTATTATTAAATATAATAATAATACTAAGTTCCTCTGCCTTTGGGCAGTGTCCCCGGCCAGGGCTTCGACAGATAAGGCGCTGGAGGCCGCAGGGCCTGGCGAAGGGCTGCGCGAGCTGCAGGGCTGTGCCGTCTGTGATGTCCGCAGAACTCGCGGACGCAATCTCTCGAGTGTCCGTCTCTTGGCTGGAGAATGTCCCTCCAAGAAAAGGCTGGCCCCTGACACCGTCAGAAACCTGACCCAGACTTTGCCTCCATCTGTGGAAGGAGTCGCCCCCCCCCCCCCCTGACGCCCCACCAGTCCCAGAGGTGGGTGGTGGAGACACCCAGACTGGGGCGCCGTCCCTCTGGCCCTGCCTGGAGGAGGGTGGGGTCCCTTGAGCCAGCAAAGCCTCGGGGTCCTTGGAGAGAGGCCCGCGCAAGTGGGGTGACAGCCCCGGAGGCCTGGAGGCGGAGGGCTCCGGAGGCTTTGGCTCCAGCGCCCCGCCCGCCCGCAGACTCCGGAGCGCGGGGAGGGTGCGGAGGGGCCCCGGCCTCTGGCCCCGGGGGGAGCGAGGCAGCCCGAGGCTGCGGGGGGGGGGGGGGGGGGGGGGGGCGGGGAGGTGGGCAGTGGGGGGGGCGACGCGGAGGGGGAAGCGGGCTTGGCCCAGGGCTGCCTGCGCTCCCCGGTGGCTCCACGGAGCCCTCGCACCAGCCCTGCAGCTAAACAGAGCGCAGGTGCGCCCGGGTCTCCAGGGCGCCCAGGTAGGGGGGGGCGCGCGGAGGGGCGGGATCTCGGCTTGGGTGGGGGAGGGAGCACAGGGCGGGGGCATGGTGGGGCCCCTCCGTGCACCTCCACCCACACCCCTTATTCACAGACTAGGCCCAGGCAATCCCTTTGCACCCCTTTAAGGCAGGTGACCTGGTTACCTTACAGTGACCTCCTGGCGGCTGCCCAGCAGCTCTGAGAAAGCGCAGGGCCCCAGAGGGGCTTGGCTCCAAAATACTGTGGGTGTTTTCTGCACCCTCCTAACTGTCCAAAACGTACATAGTCATCTTATTCACACACACACACACACACACACACACACACACACACACACACACACACACACGGGTGGAGGCGGGGCCTGGGGGATCAGAGGGACAGAGTAGCCTCAGCCAGAGGAGATTAGAATCGGGCAGAACAGGTCCGGGCTGGGGTCCCCAGGAGGCGGCAGCGCCCGCGCCTCTCCAGCCCTCAGGCCACCGTGCCGGCTCCTCTGGTTCGGTAGCTCTGAGGCCCAGACGGAAAGGTCTGGGTCAAGCCCAAGACGCGCTGTGCCCTGCTCTCCAGTACCTTCTGGCGCCTGGGAGAGGTGTCCATCGGAGGGTTCTTAAAAACTTGGACGTGGGTAAGTGGGTGTTGTGCCAGGGAGCTTAGTCTTGAAAACTTGCGGATTTTTTTTTTTTAAGGAAAATACAGACTCTCTCAGTTTGAATTGGGTTTTATTGTTTTCATAGACGTGCATGCATTTTAAGAGAATAACTGGCGATGTCATTAGATCATGGATCCAGCAGGGATGGCATCATTAGAACTGAAAACGAAGTTTACTGTGAAGTTTTGGAAAAATTGACTGCTTCTTTATGGGCTTTGGGGGGGCTACATTCCTAGGATGCGTCTCTGTTGGGAATCCTGTCACATCACCTGGGTGTCTTGCGAGGTCTCCTCTGGTGTAGGCCACCTAACCTGGAACAGAGCCCAGGATATGCCCTTTTTATTACGAGCGTTTCAGATGGCTGTGACCCACTCCCCGGGCCTCTAGCCTTGTTCTCTGGTGAGTGGAAAAAGATTTCAGAAATGTGCTCTGGGCAAGTATGGGAGCAAGGAGGAATGCTGTAGATTTTTTTTTCCCCACTGAAGTTTTCATGTATTGGCAATTTAAAACCCAAAGCATTGTTTACCACCTGTCAGACGCACTCGGAAGTGTAAGGATTAACTAATAAAAGATTTGTAAAATGTTTCCCAAATATAAAATTCCATAAATATGCTAAATAGTAATAATCCACTCATTGTTAAATTTATGTAGCTGCTTCTGCCATGCATACAAGATGATTTAGAATGCATGTTTCCTGTCAATTAAACAATGAGTTTGGAGTAAAGTAATGAGTTCAATTCGCATCCTGTGAAACTTTGAAATAAAATTTCTCCCATAAGGCACCATCGGCAGAGAATCATAAAGTAAGCAGCATTTCAAAAAGTTATATATGGAATGGCATTTACCTTATGGCTGGGGGAAAAGGGACCCGGTGAACTTCTAAAACTAAGAAATAGTCAGCCTTGGTTTGTGTGTGCCTGAACCATAAATATTCCCTTATGTTTTGGGTGAGTCTACAGGGAGGGCAAATAGGTTTTGTGGAACAGCCTAGCCTTATGGCTGTCCGCTTTAATCCATGAAATACGCCTCTTGGTATTTTAAGGCTGAAGTTCAATCTGTGGTTTGTTCATAGACAATGAAGAAAATCCTCATAGTTACTTTGATAAATTATTCATTCCTCCAATAGTATGGCCTCGGTTTTTTAGCATCTTTAACACCCACAATCATTTTAATATCCTGCAGACAACTGAACTAGTTTGTTCCCAGTGGACTGAGTGACACGTTAACATCACATTCTTTTCTTTGCATGTATTTACTAATAAAGTGTGTCATTCTTTTGTTTACTGGTCTCCTGGACTAAAACCTGTTTCTTATATGATAATGTAAGGATAAATATTGCTATGGCTGGTCTTTTCTGTTTTATGAAAACAACTCTACATTCACCACTAGCAAAATCAGGAAGTTGGGGACGCCTCCCCTCAACGCCTTCCCACTTTCAGTGGCCTTTTCGTTTCATTTCCTCCAATCAGCACCCTCAGATGGCCAGCTGCTCAACAGGCCGGGCCTTGCATTCCAGAACTTCCCCTCTGCACCACTCCCTTTACCCAAGTGACTTAACCTCTGCCCTATTCATGTTCCAACAGCTTGGTATGGATGAAAGTGCACTGGGTGAAATATCAAGAGCTTCCATTTATGGGGCAGCTATGATATGCCAGGCACTGGGCCACATTTAAACCCTCTGGGCCTTTCACTTCCTTTCTCTAGATTTGGATTAAACTCCCAGAGATGGAAGGAACTCAGGATTCTGGCTGCCAAACACATAAACTGCTCCTCCCACAGGATTTCAGAATAGACTCTCCTCTGCCCTTCCTTCCAGCCACTTCTCTAATTTATCTTTCATATTCCCTTATGTCCAAGTAAATATCACCTCCTCCAAGGGCTTTTCCCAGACACTTTTTAGGCTTCTGTTATTTTCTACCCCAGCCCTTAGTGATCCCATATAACACTGATTACAAGCTGCAGTTATTTTACTTATAACCCCCGCCCCCCCCCCCCCCATCAGACTGCAAGCAGGATGAGGCCAGAACTCGCTCTGTCTTTTTCATTATTGTATTCCCAGGGCCTAAGTGACCAATAAGTATATGTTGAATGAATCTCTTATAAAGACATGTGGCAATATATTGTCCCTTTTTTGGGATAACCTAAATGAAGTGTCACCGATCTTAAACTGTTAGAGAGAGCGAGCTTGAATTATGAATGGGGATCCAAGAATAATATTGGAGACAACAGGGCTGTCCTCAGGCACATAGGACAAATGGACACACTGCACATTGTCCAACCCCCATATTTTACAGCTGGGAAAACTGACTTCAAAACAATAGCAGAAACTTGGGTTTGGAAGATCGATTGAGGCCCATTCATGATCTAAACCATTGTTTTATTGACAAGGAGACTAAAGCTCAGAAAAACATAGAACCTAAACTATAGAACCTATGCCTCCTGACTTCCAGACCAGCACTCTCTTCACCACCCGGAATAAAAAATTGGGGGACCACCTAGGCAATAAGAGTAGGGAGCTTTGGACAGTGATGCTCTCTTTCAATAATTCCAAAGAGTCGTAGGTTTCCCAGACCCATGCTGAATAGCAGCATTAGTACATAGCAGGCCATCCTAGGTCAGATAAATTTATTTTAAATTTCATATGGCCTCTATAAATTTCAATGATTCATTTACCATTTTAATGATCCATCAGGGAAGCCTTTTAATATTTATCATTAGTTTACCAACTCTGTTTAAATGCTTGGAAGCTCCAAATGGAAAATCTACAGTGCAGAGCATTTAATACTAGTGTGATAGATTCAAGATACATTTAAAGGATAATTGATATTTTGAGCTCCAAATGATGATGGCTTGTTTATAAGGACTAAAATAACTTTTCTTCTTAAACTTAGAGAGCAATCCTTGCTAGAGTATTACATCTCATAAAAAAAAAAAAAAGAAAGAAAGAAAAGAAAGAAATTCTTGAACTTTAGAGGACATAGAAATCACCTGAAGGCTTTTTTAAAAAAACCAGATTGCTTGTAGCCATTCCGCACAGTTCTGAATTAATAGGGCTGAGATTACACCCAAACAGCTACCTTTTTAACAAACTCCTTTAGTGATTTTTCAGTCAAATAGTCTGAAGATCTCACGCTGAGGTCCAGTGATAATTTTGTTATGTTTTGAATTTTCCTAGATTCTTTCTAAGAGAGTTTTTAAAAATTAGTTGTATTGGGGTAACATTGGTTAATAATGTTCTATAAGCTTCAGGTGTTCAATTCTATAATACATCATCTGAATATTGCATTGTGTGCTCACCACCCAAAGGCTAGTGTCCATCTGTCACCATCTGTTTGTCCCTCTTTACCCTCTTCATCTTCCTCCCACCTCCCTTTCCCCTCTGGTAACCACCATACCGTTTGTGTCTATGAGTGTGTTTGTTTTGCTTGTTCATTTGTTGTTCTGTTTTATATCCCACATGTAAGCGAAATCATATGGTTCCTGTCCTTTTTCATCTGATTTATTTCACTTAGCATAATACTCTCAAGATCCACCCATGTTGTCGCAAATGGCAATATTTCATCGTTTTTATGGCTGAGTAGTGCTCCATAGTGTCTATGTCCTGCATCTTCTTTATCCACTTATGTATATCCACTCAAGGACACTTAGGCTGTTTTCATGTCTTGGCCACCATGAATAATGCTGCAATGAACACAGTGGTACATATATCTTTACAAATAAATGTTTTCAAATTTTTCAGGTAGATACGCATACCCAGAAGAGGAATTGCTGGGTCATATGGTAGTTCTACTCTAAATTTTGTGATACTGTTTTCCAAAGTGGTTGTACCAGTTTATATTCCCACCAGCAGTGTATGAGGATTTCTTTTTCTTAAGAGGGTTTAAAAAAAGGGGGGGGGAGGAGTTCAATGTGTTTAAATCTAGCAAATAGAAATGACCAAAATTGGTTTACGAGGTATGATGGGCATCTGTTTCCTTGTAGCAAAGCCAAATGTACAGTCACAATAGAGAACTCTCATATTATCCATGGATTCCAGACTGCCAGAGCTCTTGGGGACACTAGGGTCATCTGCTGCAGTGGTCAGCAGGGGCTGGCTCTTCAAGCTACTCACTCTGTCCGGGCTGAGAGGTACATAATAATGGTTACATATATGGCAGTTATATTTTATTTGGTCTGAGCTCAGTGCCTTGAGGGCATCTCCCACAGTGTCTTAAAGATGATAGATTCACATATTTATTAAATGAATTTAATGGATAATAAAATATACCAGATGCTTTTTTTGAGGATACCTTTCCCTCACATTAGGAAATAAAACTTAAAAGAAAAAAGCAAAGAAAATGAAAGCAAAGAAAATATATCTAACCTTCATGCAAAATACCATTAGTCTGATATTTCTAGAATGAAGTATTGAAAATGAATTTGAAAAACAGATTTGGAGATCTAACATTCATGTTTTCTAGATGAACTACAGATTATGACAGGCTTGTATCTCCATTACGGTCTTTGCATTAGCTGGTCCTTCTCTCTGGAATAGTCTTCCCTCCAAACCTGCTTGGCCCAGATAAGATGACTCCTCCTCAGACAGGTCTTCTGAACACCCAATACCATTAACCTTCTATTGCATTACTCTCTTTGGTTGCTGTACATAACCATCCAATTATTTTATTTGTATATTTTGTCTAGTCATCTCCATTGGACTAGAAGTGCCTTGAGGTCAGAGATCAACTCTATATGTTTACTGCTCTTTTCTGAGTACCTATATAGTGGCAGATAATTAATAAATATTTTGTCAATTAGTTGAATGTCAAAAAATCAAAATCTGGTCTTCTGGGATTATTCCACTGTAAATCAGTAATTTTTAATTTCTTGGGTCATACTGACTTTTCAGAATTGAGTTAGAATCATGAAACTCCTCCTTAATATATATTTACATGGACAAAATTTTGCATATAATTTGAGCGAGTCCACAGACCTCAGGCTAGAAAACCTAGCCCAAAATGTGTCTGTATAAATAGATAAGCAGTAAAAAAAATAAATAAATAAAAATAAAAAACTGAAATACTGAGCTAAATTATATGTTATTTTGGGAAATTCTGCAGTCCTCCTAAGGAAAACAAAGCCTACCTATAAATGTTGTATGTTTTATTTATATGCTGGAAATGATTTAGGCTTATACAGAAAGACTAATAAAAAATATACCATATAGCAATATAAAATATATTTCAAAAAGATATGCAAAAATGAGTCAAAGTAAAAACTAAGGCTAAGAACATAAGATGGAGCCAGGAAAGAGATTCATACTCAAAATTCATGCCACGAAATTCAACACTATTGCTAGAAGATAGTAACAAATTTAGTTCTCAGTTTTTTAGCAGCCAATGTGAAGGAGAATTAGAATAATTAGTTATGGCTTACAAGGGGTCATATTTTATATATATTTGCATATGAATATATGTACGGGACATGTATTTAATAGCTAACTGCCTCTTAAAAGAGAGAAACTTGGGTATAGCGATAAGGAATGGAGACTCTATTTCCAATGTTTGTTTTTAGCAAGTGCCCTAGTACCTAAGCCTGAAATAACGCATAATAAAATGTTTAAAAATGCCACTTTAGATATTTATAATTAAGATCTTATGGCTCTGATTTTTGTTAGCAGTAGGCCTGGCAGAAAGAGGCCTCGTCAGGTCAGTAAGAAGCTCCTAGAACTCGGGGGAGGAGGGTTGCAGGGGATGCACAAGGAAGACAATACGTTTTGTTCACACCCCACTATTCCCTGCAGCATTCTAGTTTTTCTATTGTTACACACTATTTAAATGAAACGCCTGAAGCTCCCATTCTCCCCTTTAAGGGGTATGCACCTAGGACGTTGACTAATGCATGTTATTCTAGCTAACCTTAGTTTCCTTGGATGGAAGTCCATCGGGGACTTCTCTGCCTTCTCTCTTTGAAGGAGCAAATACAATAACTAGCTTCTCAGAACATTATGTGGATTTGAGGCATACTCTGAGGAGCTATAAATGGATCACATTGACAGCTTTATTTGTCATTCTTAAATGGAATGTGTTTTCCCCCCTTTGTTAAATCAAAATCAGATGGCATCTCTTATTTCCATGTGGGAATGTTTTTACTCTCATAATTGCAAGAGTACATTTATAACTGGTCCATTCTAATTTACAAAATCGGTGTTATCATTATTGGGGGGTCTGTATTTGTAATTTAACTGAGGGAAAACAACTTACGCAACATTTTCGTTCTATTTGTTGAGATCCTGATACAGTTGCTAGAATTCTGTCACCATATGGAAGCAGAGACAATTATATTTTGTGTAACGGCATGGATTTTAGAATCAAGCATACAAAAAAGCATACCCAGCAGAATATCCAGAATCCAGAGACTTAAACATTTTTTAAATCTGTTCTCTCCTTTGTCTCCCCAGCATGTCTCTAGTCCTAATCCTATCTTCCTCTCCTTGCAATGGCTCTTGTTCAATATATGCAGTGGCGAAAATGGCAAGTATAGGGTTGAAAATGCTACTTTAATATTTTAGCATATATCTTATATGCTAAAACCAGTTGCTTCAGCCCAGATAAAAATTTCATTTAACAAAAATTCCTATCATTCCCATTCATGTACTACTGAATCTCGAAGAGAAAGGACTCACTCCTATTTTAATTTCTTAAATCCATCAAAAGCTCTTAGTGTTCTTGTACTCATCTCAACACTATGCTCACCTTTAGAATTTTTAAACAGTAGACTAAGGCTACATTTTTCTCACTGAACTTACATCTGTTTATTTTCATGTTCATTTCATACACCCGTGCTTCCGACGAAGTCATCTTTATGAGGACTCACTATGTGCCAGGCATTGAGAGGATGCAGTGAATTACATCAGGTATTCACTGCCCTCGTTTAGCCTAAATCCTGATGGGGAAGACAGACAGTAGAAGAATGGTAGGGATAGGTACGGAACCGAAACTCTTCTAAGTGCTACGAAGGAGAAATACAAGGGTCTAGAAAATGAGATCTAAATAATGTATGGGAGCCAAGTAGACAAGTACAGGCGGAAGCCACGATGTAGGTAAGGGAAAGCCACGACGTATGGAAAGCAGGGTGAGACCAAGGCAGGCCAGGTGCCCGAGCGAGTCAACACCTTGAATGGGAAGCTGTAATCAGGGTCCTCACCATGCAAGGCTTTGTAGCCATATCAAAGACTATGCCTTTCTCCTAGGACCAGTAAGCAGGATGGGGTGTTTTGGGGAGGGTTGGGGGTACTGTAGTTAGTTACATCATCAAGTCTATATTTCATTTCTGGCTATAACGCGGAGTATTGGTTGGCAAGGGGTAAAAGTTATGTAGAGCAGCTGGACTGTTTCAGCAGAGATGCACCGGTAGCTTTCCCTCGGTGTCGGAGGATGAGATGTTGGTGATCTCTAAAAAAGCCAATAGATTCAGGAGATAAAACTGATGAGCCATCTTCTGAGGAAGTGTCAGGGAACACTGGAAGAAGGACACGTTTACAAAGGTAAATGCGAGACTCAATGCGGGATGTGATGAGTCTAAGAGGCCTCGCAAACATCACGGGGCGGAGCAAGCAGTCGCCTGATCATGGGTGTGGAGCTGTCAGAGAGCTCTGGGGCTTGGAGGTGAGCTTGTGACTCATCTTCGCACTCACCTGTCTGGCTGGGATCGATGTGATGCATAGATGGGTACGACTGTCTAGGGAGCGGTTATAAAGTGAGTGTGCCCAGATGTGGCAGAGTGGAAGCAGCATCCCAGCCGAGGGGGCGATGCGGTAAGGCAGGGGTCGGACTGACGTGTGAGCTGCCAACAGGTAAGAAAATAAAGCCATAGTCTGGCTGTCAAGAGGGAGAGACTGGGGGGCACAGCTGGGAGAGAGATAAGTGAGGAAGCAAGCACTCATTCATTCAACAAACATTAAACTGTCTTACATGTGTCGGGCACTAGGATAGGCAGCAAGAAGACATTTTCCACCCTCAGTGGGAGATCTGCCATGAAGTCCGTTTCCTGTGGTAATCTCAGATGCATAACAACTAAATATTTTGTGACCGGACTCATGAAAACAAATGCGACATTTTCCTCAGACGTAAACCCTTAATTTTTATAATAGCATCAAACAGATATGTGTTGAAATAAAAGAGAAAAATAACACATCCATCTGTACTTGGTTTCTTCCCTCTTCCTCTCTCCTTTCATTCCCTTCGTGTTTCAAATTTGAACAGTCTTGCTATTGTCGCTTATTTAGAAAACATTTTCTAGAATGGCGTCCTTAAAATCATCTAATCTTCTGTTATTTATAGACCATGCACAATATTCAGGCTTTGAATATTACCCTGTGGAAGTCAGAAATTTAAATAAAGCAGGTTTCCCATACTATATTATAAGCTTTTCGAGCCAGAGTTATAGAAATGAGAATTTCGCAGCAAGGGTACAGTTAAGCGTCCTTGGGCATATAGCAGGAGGTACAATGAATTCTTCCTCAGGAATTCCAGATGATCCCTGAAAGAGGTGGTATTTGAACTGGGTGTTAAAAGATGAACATTTCAAACAGAAGAAAGCTATTAACCGAAGTCCTGGTGGCAGGAAACAGCTTTTGCAGGGAGTAGAGACAGGGAGGGAAAATGGTTTAGTATTATTAGAAAGGTTATGTGGAAAGTGATCATGTGTATTGGTCTCAGATCTTAGAAAAGTTCTGCTGAGAAGTTTCAGACTTGATCCTACAAGCATTGGAGCGCTGTTAGAATTTTTAATGCAGGTGAAGAAGCATGAGGTTTAGGAAGAAAACTGAAATCATCAGGAAAGCTGGGAAGTGATGTTTGGAAGCAGGGAGCACATGAGATGGGAGGCCATTGCCTTGATGGTAGATGGTGGATGGTGAATTTCTGATATGACAATGGCCTTAGATGTGTGAAAGGGAAACAGAGCTTTGTGTATGCAAAGTAACCGCAATCAGTGGACCTGCGTGTTGTGGGGATGGGCAGTAATGGAGACGGAGAATTAAGATGACACCGAGGGTTCAAGCCAGGGAGAGTTTATCTATGGGGAAAAAAGGAAGTTTGAGGATCTAGCCTCGAAAAATGTCAAAAGATACAACTAAACCATAGGTGTGAATGAAATTGTTGCCAAGTGAAGAGCTTTGAGGAAGGCCCACATGTAAGGGGAGGTAGAAAAGGAGCCGGAGGAGGAAAATTGAGAGGCATTTCTTGGGAAATTGGAAGTGAGATTTCAAGAAAAACGTGGATTCCAAGGAAGAGGCCTCCTGCTGTGGTTTGTTGCATTTTCATAATCATTTGGCTGCTTCTGTTCCCTTTCTCCCTCTTTCCCTTTTGGAAAGTCCCCGCCAAGTGGGCAGAGCGCTGTGAGCACCGCCCCACAACCCCGCTGCATCGCGCTTCACCCACACAGCTCTGGCCCCTAGCTATTAGCAGCAGTCAGGGACTTATTCGGAAACTCCTCCTCTACTGAGAATGTGATTTAAGTAAAGAAGCTCCTCAGGTGTCTGCTAGGAAGGCACAAGGGAAGGGAGCTGGATGATTTGCTAACTGGGAGTAGGTGGGTTTATATTTACCATTTCCCTAATTTGAGTTTCAGGTTTGTCTCTAGGAGAAATACAAGCTTTATAGCAATAATAACTGCCTCCAAGCAAAAGTACTGTTTCACCCTTCAGTTTCCCTAGTAGGTAGTCAGTCCCACTCTTGTTAGGCAGAATAGTCCATTTTATCTCAATTTCTCTGTAACATGTTTGACATGAAAATTTTTTTTCTATGAATTTCATATCAGAAAGATAAAAATACTTGGTTCCTTTAGAGGGAGTGATATATTTTCTCCTTTCTAATAATAGGAGTTATAGAAAAGTTTTCCTTTTATTGAAATTACCAAGAGATTCAAATCCAAATTATAGCTTCAATCAGTTCAACAACTGACCAACATATGTAACATATATGCTTCCTCCTTTTAAAGTCTCAACTCTATTTCCTTATTTTTATTCACATTTCATTATTTTTCCATTTGGAAGCCACCTCAAATTCTTAAGCTAAGGAGTCAGACCATAAACAACTACTTTTACTGTTAAGTAAATGTCTTTCCACACATCATATCATTTCATCATCAGGACAGTCCATTGAGTAGCTGGTTTCATATCTCCCATCTGATGGGGAAACTGACCTTCGGTGAAGTAAAAGACTTAAAGTTCACTCAGACAAATATTGAGGAGGATTCGACCCCAGGACTTTTTTCTCTGATGGCAGTAATCATTTTAGCCTTTCTTGCTCAAACTCTTGTGGGCAGCTGGCTGACCTGTAAATAACATACAGTTGACCGAGATAGCTCTCATTCAGAAGAGAAATCATCACTGACATATGAAACTTGTATTGTTTGAGGAGTTTTCTTCTTGATAATGAAACATTCCATGCTTGGATCTCCTTCCCAGGTTTTGTAACAAGGAAGAAGCACATGAAAGAGACCTCTTCCATCAAGTATTCTTGATTAAGTCATGAAAATGGAATTGAAGTTTCTTTTCCCTCTTTCTATGGTAAGTAACTACTGATTTGGGTAACAGAATTGACTTTCCCCTACATCCAATTTTCTCACAATATTTACAAAAGAAATGGAAATGCTTCTTGTGTGAAGATGACTTACGAATAATATCTACATTTGTCTTCAAAATGTTTCATTTAAAAAAGGGGACTATTCCATTTTCCAGTTCAATTGTGGTTTTTATAAATTCTAGTCTAATATATTTTATCTGGCTTAGAATTTGAGTCATTTTGACCTAAATATTGGTTTTGATCATCAAAATAACATAACTCATCTACCCACTTTATACACACTTCTAAAATTCTTTAGTTAATAATGTCCTAAAAAAATAAAACCAGTTTTATTTGGATAGCAGAGACTTGCAATTGGGGAAAAGCATGCTACAGCAAAAACTAGGCAAGTCCAACCAGCAAAGGAGAGGAACATTGCTTTATAGAGAAAAAGGAGGAATTTGGGAGGGGCTGTTTTGAAAGATCATTGGAGGAAAGCAAGAGTTCAGGATGGTGACATTTTCTCATTGGGGTGACTGAGTGGTGAAGGAAGGAAATCTTCCTGCCTCCTGCCAGAGTTGTAAAATAGTATGGATTTGTGGGTGTCTCTTCCTGTTGAGGTGTAACTGAGGATACATCCTGTTGGGGTCTATAATTGACATGAAGTGGTAGTAAATGATGGCTCCCTCTTCTGGCCTCTGGACTCTACTTTAAGTGAGGTTTCCATTCATTAACTTTCACAGTAGTAGCGTCTTGTGCAGAAAATGGACATATGGACTCTTAAAAGCCATGGCCATATACAAGGGTGATTTAGAAATGCCAGATTGCTGTGTGGTAGCAGTTCTCTTCTCCCAGATGTCCTAGTTTGGAGCTTCCACTCCTTTTGGCCTAGGGACTGACTGCCTTTAATAGGAAAAACTTATTATCATTTTGCAAGTGATTAAAACTGAGTCATCCCAAGTAAACAAAATCAGCTTTTGAAGAAAGGGCCCCATATTGAGTTCTTTCACCAGAGTATTGTGCCTAAAGGATTTACAATGGTTTGAGGCAGTTCATCTCCTTTGTCTACCCACAAAACATTTATTTTCACTCTTCATTGTATTTTATTTTTTCTTTATATGGTCTAATGCATATTTAAGAGAAAAATTCTCTATATATGTGTAACTGTGAATATTGTAAAATTTCATTTATTCTAACGAATTAGGTAGGTGGGCATATCTGAATTTGTGGGAAGGCTGAATTATAGATAACTTTTAAACAAATGTGGCTTTTATTACTTTAAACTACATACAGTAACTTCAACAAAACATTACAAAGTAGAAAATCCTTAAGGAGACCTGTTATAATAAATCATATGAACATTTTGTTATTAGCATATAGATTAGATGTATGTAGGAGCTTGTAAAGTGCCCGAGGTTCACTGAAAATAGTTTATTCTGCATCTAAAAAGTGTACATAAGATTGAAAATAAATGTTTGAAACACCATATATTATCTACCTATAAATAAACGTGTTTGCAAAGCAAAGGTAAACGTCAGCCCGGCTCATGAACAAACTATTGAAAGATTTTTTTAAACGTACTGAAGCCCTAAATTAATGAGATATTACCATGTGTGCATAAATAACGTAAAGGGTAAAATCTGCTGATCCTTCTCTCATATGGGTATTTGGGCTAATGAATCAGGATCCTATTTACACTATTAGTCCCCAAAGTAATTGCTTATTTGAAGAAGTTCTGTCTTATGGGTTTTCAGTTAATTAAATCCATTTGCATTTTATGCACACATTTTAAATTCTCAAGTCCTATTTTTCATAAGCCAGATTCAAATATTTTCATGTAATAATACTTCTCATTAAGGCACTGGTCTTTCATTTTTAAAAGAACTTTCAGAATAGCCACATGCATAAAATGCTTCTTAAATCCAATCAATATTTTAGAAGAGTCAACCCATTAAATGTTGGGGTTTTTTTAATTTAAATTTTTCTATTTGTACTGGTGATTATTATGCTGAACATACCACCAATTTCTAATATTCAGTTAGCTTAATTTATTCAACAATTTTTTGCTTTGATTTTGCATGGCAGTTTTTAATTTCTAATAGTGCCTTTAGAATTTCAAGCAACCTTTTCCTAAAGAACAGTTTTTTCAAGGTATGTGCATATTAACTGACTGATCTGGCCAACCAAAATGGGAGATCTCTAAAATATGGAGTAAAACATGTCTAGTACTGAGGAACAGAGTACGATGATTGACAAAGTTATTGATATTATAGAAGGTATAGTTTTTTCATAGTTTTCAAATATTTGAGAAGTTGGGAATTGAAGTACATAAGCAATAAAAAACTGTAAATGCCTGCATTATATCCAAGCTATGGAAATCCTTCAGTGCTATCCTAGCTTGGAAGCTTGAAAAAGCTACTGAAGCTAGGATTGTAGAAGAAGAGAGACAGGCTAAATTGGGGGGGGGGGGCAGCATAGGGTCCATGTAGTGGGCCCAGAGTCTAAAATCAGAGAGCACAGCCAGGCCAGATGCTGGGAAAGGCACACAGGGACGCAATTTGGAAAGTAGGTTTGAAATCCAGCTTAGTTTATTCGATGCTTATCTAGTTTAGTTTATCTAGTTTAGTTTATCTACGTTAATTAGTTCCTGTTTGCAAAGAAGTTATAAAATGCAGAATCTGGATACATTTGGGTTCAAATTCCTGCCCAAGATTATCTCTGAATCAAAGAAAAGTAGAGTAACAAGAAAAAAGAAAGAACTAGGCCCGGCTGGGCGTGGCTCAGTGGTTGAGCATGGACCTAGGATCCAGGAGATCCAGGTTTGATTCCCGGTCAGGGCACATGCCCGGGTTTTGGGCTCGATCCCCAGCAGGGGGCCTGCAGGAGGCAGCCGATCAATGACTCTCTCTCATCATTGATGTTTCTCTCTCTCTCTCCCTCTCCCTTCCTCTCTCTGAAATCAATAAAGATTATTTTTTTAAAAAAAAAATATGGAGGAAGGGAAGAAGGAAGGGAGGGAGGGAGGCAGGGAAGGAGGAAAGGAAGGGAAGGAGTAATATCCTAAAATCAGGATTATAACAGCTATTCTGTCCTATTTTTAGCAGTATTGGACAATAATGTACTTTTGTTGTCACTTTAACATGAGATATAGCTATAAAATGTAAAACAATTTTTGATATGCTGAAAAAATCATACACTTTAAAAAGAAATAAACAAATTTCATTCAGTTAAATCTTATTGATTCGTTTAAGCAATGATCTATGGAAAGCATAATACCAACAGTCTTCAAAGAAGATAACATTTTCTTTGGAGCTGGGATCGCCCTAAGGAAGCATTTCTTCTCATTTAAAGAAAGTAGGAATAAAATACTTGTATTACCATTTGTATAAATTTTTAATACTGAATAAAATATTAGTGTTTAGTGTAATATTGATTCTCAACATAATTCTCCTCCATAATGGCATGCTAATTGCTTAAAATTAAATCAGACATTCAAAAACCCTGAGAATAGACCATCTAACACTTGTAAATTTTTTCATTAGTTTCCAGAATTCCAATTAAAATGGAATTAATCTGTCAAATAAAGGACCATGATACAAAAAAGTTCTGTGCACTGTGTCATGTGCACCCCGTCTTCCTTCCCACTGCTCCAACCCTATGATGTCATAGAGCAGTGGCAAGGGTGGGAAGGAGGGCAGATCTTCTCTTGTGTGTTTCAACCACAGTAACAGCATTCAGGACGCAGGCAACCTATGCACATTCCAGCTCTGTAATTTACTGTGAGACTGCAGGCATTTTACTTAAATCTTGTGGAGCCACAGTTTCATCAGTAATGTTATTAGTCTAATAGTACCAACCTCTTAGAGTTATTGAGAAAATAAAAGAGGTTCTCAACTAGGAGCGGTTTTGACCAACAAGAGACATTTGGTAATGTCTGAAGACAGTTTGGGCTGTTGCTACTGAAGGGGGTGGGTGTGCTACTGGCATCTGGGTAGTAGAGGCCAGAAATATTGCTAATCTCCTAAAATGCACAGCCCCCAACAACAAAGAGCCATCTGGCCCAATAGGTCTATAATACCAAGACTGAGAAACCCTGGAATAAAGTCAAGTAATGTATGTAATAAGCACACAGATACACAGTAGGCCTTCAACAGATATTTTTAAAAATTCATGGTTGCCTGGGCTGCGTGGCCCAGTGGTTGTGCATTGACCTATGATCCAGGAGACTGAGGTTCGATTCCAGGTCAGGGCACATGCCTGGGTTGCGGGCTTGATCCCCAGCAGGGGGCGTGCAGGAGGCAGCTGATCAAAGACTCTCTCATCATTGATGTTTCTATCTCCCTCTCCTTTCATCTCTCTGAAATCAATTTTAAAAAATTTTTAATAAAAAATTTAAAAAATACATGGTCATTGTCATCATTTATTTCAGAAGGAACTCCAAATCACTGCCATGGTATGAGAACTGACTAATATTATATGCAATTTAGTAAGCCCACCCTGGCATAGTTAGTCATGCCTATCTGCTAAGTCATCTCTTGGGGTGGCCAATTTTTAAGTGCCTTCAGGAATGAAATGACCCACTTAATACTTCACTAGTCTAGCAGACTCATAGATAGAATAGTGCCAAAGTTCATGGGCTATCATTTAATTTGTACCTTCTTAAAAATTAGAAAATAGTAAAAGACAAATAAAAAGTAACTTACAGTACAGATGACTATTACTTTTTAACTTCTGCTGTTAGTAATGGTTCAGGAGTCTCCTGATGATCACTTACTTTATAAAGTAAACTGATATTTGTACACATAGCTAGGAAATATGGTCTGGCCCATATAAGATACTGATTAACTGTTTACAGGGTACATGAATATTATCCATTTCAAAACCAGTTCAATGCAACAATATAGTTTTAACTTAATGTTAAAACATTTTAAGGATGGAAAACTTGTTTAATGCAAAATTTTTGAAGTCAAACAGACCTGAGTTTGAATTTCAGCTTTATAACCTTCAAGCTATGTGACCTTGGATAATTTGCCTGACTTCTCTAAGCTTAGTTTCCTCATCTGTTTAATAGACATAAAATTACCTCATAGGGCTATTGAGAGAATTTAATGAGACATAAAGCATTTGACATACAGAGTGGGGCAAAAGTAGGTTTACAGTTGTTCATATGAAAAATAATACAATAATTGAGAAATAATAGTACATGAATAAACTTGGTGTTTTGCATACCCCAACTGTAAACCTACTTTTTCCCAACCCTGTACATTAGCAGTGAATAAATGGTCACAGTTATTATTTTCATTATTAGTATTATTTCTTCTGGGGACCCTACATTGCCTTGGGGGTTTATCATGGCCATGCGTTCTCACTGGAAAGAATAATTACAATGTGTGGGTACTTTGTATTAGCAGAGGACACTCAAGTTACTTCCATTGCCTCAATAAACAAAAAAACCTTAGACTTACTTCAATAAAATTGATTTCAGAAGAAAAAAGAAAATGCACATGTTATACATGGAATTTCCCAATGGGAATTTTTTTAAGGAAAAGGTGGATTTCCTAAATTAAAGATTGAATGATGTGCACATCTTTCTAGAATATTTTAATATAGCTGATAATCCACTTTTTAATTAGCCACCTAATTATAATTCAATAGAAATTTCCCTAGATGAATGTAGAACCTACTTCAGAGAGAGGAATGGTGCTCTGAGTGGGCATTCCTACTGTGAATTTTGACACTATTTCAGGCCCAATTTGTTCTAAACCTAAACGGCTCAGGAGAGATGGGGAGAGCTGTTTCATAACCTAATCATTCTAACTGCCAGAAAGGCTGACTATAAGGCTAAATTCATCTTCTGTCAGTATTTTTCTATTTTTCATTTTATTTGTTCCCTGGAGAAGATCCAATTATTTTTTTAACCTTCCCATCATTCAAAGTTTTCTATTTGACAATAACAACATTTATGATTAACCCAAACTATGGCTTCCTTCATTTTTCTTGATAGTTTGCTTTCTTCTTAACTCAAATTTCCCCAACTTCCAACTCCTGAGAAGCAAAGAACTAAAAAGTACCTGAAGAGACCATTTCAACATCCTAAGAGGCACTTGTTTAATTCCACAACCTGGACCATGTTACCAAGGGAGATTTTTCACCTATTTCTTAACAATAGGTGTTTGAAGTTCCCAAACCTTAGTAGTTGTTTTTGTCTGTGTGTTTTTTTAATCACTGGTTGTTCATATCCTTAGTTTAAAATGGTTTCAAACTTACCATTTGGTCCTGTGGAAATAAAATTGATTGCTTTATTGAATTCTCTCCTCCAACCAGTTTTAGCTTTGTGTAGTTACAACTTCATTGTGTTTGCATATAATTTTAAGCTATTGTCTCTCATTAATTTCTGGCTCATAGTTTGAACTTGTCTTTTTTTTCAGTCCTCACCAGAGGACAAGCTTAGAGAGAGGGACGGAAGGACAGAGGGACTCAGGGAGGGAGAGGGTGAAGGGGGGGAGAGAGAGAGAGAGAGAAACATCAATAGGTTGCCTTCCATATGTGCCCCAACAGGGGATAGAACCCCAAACCCAGGGACGTGTCCTGACTGGAAACCCAACTGGTAACCTTTCAGTGCACAGGACAACACCCAACCAACTGAGCCACTCCAACCAGGCTTGACCTCTTCATTTTAAATTATCTCCTTTCTTCTCCCTTGCCCACTGCAGCCTATTTTCAATAAAATATATGTCAGGTCATTTTTCTCCTTGACTCAAAATTCTCCAGTGGCTCCCTGTCTGAGCCAGAGTAAAGGCTAGAGTCTAACTGGTCCTCAAGGGCATATATGTTTCAGCCCAGCACGGTCGGCACATGTCCGACATTCACTTCAGTCCGGTCACTAACTTCCTCAGAGTGCTGCCAGCACGCCAGGCGTGTCTGCCATCGGGGCCTTTGCATTTGCCTTTCCTGTTTGGGACACTCTTCCCCACAGAATCCACACGGCTTGCTGCTCTCTCATCTCCTTCAAGTCTTTGCTCAAACGTCAACCTCTCAATGACCTTCACTGACACCCTTCTAAAAATGCAGCCCCTTCCCACAATTCCTATTCTCTTTCCCTGATTTATTTCTGTTCATATTTACCACCCTCTGATAAATTATGTAATTTACTCATTTATTTATTGTCTGTCTCCCTCAACTAGAATGTAAGCTCCTGAGGACAGTGGTTTTTGTTACTTTTGACTAGTGTATCCCATGCAACTACTCCAGTGTCTGGTATCTAGCAGATACCTCATAGATATTAGTTAAATTAAATTAAATTGTGTAAAATTACACCCTTATTGACTCTATTTCATTTCCCTCAAAGCCTTAATTTGCCTTGTGTTAGTTTTATCTTCTTTGTGCTCTGCCCTCATTATAGTTCCTTTACAAAAACATTGGTTCCCCCTGCCCCTGGTTGGATTTAGGGGAGGGAAGAAACAATTTCACTGTGCTTCCTTCTGATCACTGATTAGCTTTAATGGGATAAGACTGCATTTCAGCTGTATTCCTTTCCCTATTACTTTTCCCATCAGACAAGGAGACTGTTATCACCAAAATGGAGAACTGACTGGGATAAATTAGATTCCAGATCGGAGCACTCCTGGGTGAATCCTGATGCAAAAAAAGAGATTGATAGAGATGGAAATGCCAAGCTCTATAAATAGTTAAATGAAATAAAATGGGAGGATCGTTTTCCTTTGGACCTAGGTACACTTTTTCTAGCACACATGTTCCTAGCATAAATATTAGAGCTTTAAACCTGATTCAAGAAAATACCTACCTTCTGATGACAAGAAAGCCATAAATATAGTTCATGACCAAAGATTAGTCCCTGTTTATAATTGCTGGTGACACATGATACATAGGGGAGGTCTGGCAATATTTCACACATCTCCAGTCAGTCATTTATCATTTCATCAAGATGAGGAGGTATTTCTATATTAACGGCCCCTATAAAAGGAAGTGAGTGGAGAAACATCAGACGTGTTTTATCATGGAGAGTCAAAGGGACATTGACAATGTTAAAAGTGTGCTGAGTGGATTACAGGTTTTGAACAAGTTGGTCTTCTAAATAATGAGAGTCCATTTTTTAAAAAGTAGTAGAAGAAGAAAGGAACTATAGAACTATGTTCTATTTTGCTTATTTCCCCCTGGTGTCCTTGAACGATATTTCTGGACTTAAGCTGAAAAACAGAAGCTTGATTTATCTCCAAAGCCTTTAACATTCTGAGCAGCATGGTGGCCTTGAGAATCTGCTGCTTCAGGCCATGCTGTGTCCCAACACAGAAGATTTACACTGCAGATCAGTTTGATACAATATGCAGAGACCCAACATATCCCCCCCAATCTAATATTACTTCCCTATTTCAATCTATAACTTAGAATAAACCAAAGCATAGAGCATGTTAATAACTTCTGCCTGATTAAAAAATTCAAACCCATGTTCCCTTCATAACTGCTATGTCTACACAAGTGAAACTCACAAAGCCCTTTGGGAGTAGACTTTAAAAATAGGGTTGGGTGTGTGAACAGCAAAGAACTTTGTCTTAGAAATGGCGGGAGTGAGTCGCTGTGAAGTTTTTAACGTTATGTAACCAATAACTTGTGTGATGCTTTGCAGAATTCCGAAGACACCATTAAAATGAAATAAAAAGCCTCGGCTTGGTTTTGTGTATGCTCCAATAGACAAAAAGATATATTTAATGCAGAGGGTGTTGAATCTGAATTAGTACAAATATTATTAATTTAATGTTCATACTGCATTTTATGGTTTATAAACTGCTAGCAATAATTTTATATATTTTTCCCTCACAGCAACACAGTAAAATATATCCGCATTTTATTTTCCCCATGTTATAGATGAGGCAACCTTTAATAAGTGATCCATTTCTTTCCTGTGCATATTGGTTAACTGGTAAATGATTAATTTATGTCTACATGAACTTCATCACGCAGAGTATTTATTTTAGTGCGAGTTGGTATTTATTTTACCCGCAAAGCATTACAGTATCCAATTATATATGCATGTTTTAAAGGCAGTAAAGCAGCCACCAGTAGTTAATGCAGCATTAAGTCAGAGATTTTAAATCACAGTAAATTCTGAGCTAGGGTATTTAAATCAGCCCTCTTTCTCCTGCCTCTGGTCCCTGTGGGCGAGAAATGGTCCTTCTAGTAAATGACCACATGGCACCTGTCCAGTGATACAGAAAAGATGTGCTGAGATTTTCAGAGGTTAAAATCTTAACTGTAAACTAAAAGAAGCAAAGGGTTTATAATTACACTTGGCTAGAGAGGAAGGGTAAACAAACGTGATCGTTTACACCTGCACGGAGCCGCCTGCGTGGGGCTTTGGCCTCGGCCGCCTCCTTCCTTCCTCCTTTCTTCGTCCGCCTTCATGTCTTCCTTTTGTTTTCACCATCAAGCTTTGCATCAGTAAGACAGTTGCTGGGGCTTCCTGTACAGAGAAGTATAACTAACCTGCACACATAAGTGATGGGTTAAGATTTAATGAGAAGGGCAACGTCCCCTGCATTTCTACTGTTTGCATTGTTTCTCCACATTGCACTCCACTGAGCTGGTAGTAAAACTGCTTCTCTCAGAGTGTCCAAGGTTCTCAAAATACCCCTCTCCTATCATTTTACTACCCTAACCCTATAATTCCGAGGGCAAAAACACCAAAAAGTTCAGTCATTTTAGCAGTCTAGTTTTTAATATTCTTTCTTTCTATTATAATGTATTATATTCTTTCTTTTGATTATAATGTATTATATATAATTCTCCTTCATTTATTGATCACATGACACTTAAATTTGGGCAATAAAACTGAGATTTTAAAAATTCATTGCAAAGAGTTCCTGCCCTAAGTTCATAGGCAAAGTTTCTAATAAAGTCTAAATATTGGCACTTTAGCTGTCAAAGGAGATGATTTAAAACACATTGTGCGTGCTGGGTATTTAAACTCTTCCAGAATCCAGAAATTGTCTCTTGCAAAATTAAAAGGTATTTTTGAAACCAGGAGAGTACTTATAGATCCAGAAAGTGCTATGACAAGAACTTTATGAAAATAAATTTATTATTAAAATTTTGAACATACTAAAATATAAATTCCATTACATCAGATCTACCAACAAGACAATCTATTATGAAGTAATATTCTTTAATCTCTGTGATCTGCTACAGGATCCATTGTACAGTATCTACTTAATCAGGACACAGAAGTTCTAAAAATAATTTAAAAACAAAAAGCAAGGAGCATTACTACAGAGGAATGTCACTGAAACAGTCTCCTCGGGCTTCTTGCTAAGAGACCAGTTATAAAAGGAATCAACACTTAAATGTGCAGTTTTCTAACTCAGAGTTATATGTGCTTGACTCTTAAATGGGTACTATGAGTTATTTTCACATAATTTATATATATATATATATTATATATATATATAATATATATATATATACCTTAAATATAAATTGGGAGATTTTAGACATTGTATTCTCTGTTATAAAAATAGAAAAATACACATATAATCAAAAAAACATTTTCAATATTAGAGTATAAACTTAATATATGAAGTATATAAATTTTATTCTTTTAAAAACCCTTCCAACTAATAAACTATCCAAACAAAATGCTATTATAGCTTCCCTTGTATGCCATTGTTCCAGTATCTAATACCCCAGGGCTTTTTCCAGTCCAGACTTTTTCAACAGCACTTATTATTCTCATTTACATTTATTTGACCCATATTACAACTTCTAAATTGGGTGTATATCATTTTCCCCTGAGAATGCCATGTCCTTACATAGCCTTACAGGAGAACTGAATTTATATCACTTTCTGTGTAACAATGAACTAAACGGGCAGAGGCCCAGATAAGCCCCTTACGCTCCCTGCTTTTCCAGCAGCCCTCGTGGAACAGGGGCTACAAGCGAGCGAGCGTCTCATTATTGTAAATGTTGAACTGGGCTTGATTCCCAGGTTTTCGGTCTTGTAATCCCGGAATCCGTTATTATGATGTTTCTGTTTTCATTGATTGCCATCTTCTTATGTAAATTCTGTTAGCTTTTTTCAAAAAGAAACCTGTCGAGGAGGGTTTCTTACATGGGAAAACCAGAAAATAATGTGCATGCTAACTAAAAACACTGTATTCTTTTTCAAAGAAAAAAACATACATGAAATCAAGTATTCCTGAGTTTTCAAAACTGCATATGGAGAAGCTGCTGAAATTCAATCTTGCTTACAGACAAAGTCAGTACAGCCTTCACACCATTATTACCCACCATTTCCAGGGTAACTAATAAAAAAGTATTTCATCTTAAAATTTCAGCTTTTAATCTACATGTAACTTCAAAAGTCTTGCAAGTGAAAACTCTTACAGGTAAGTATTCTTGTCCATCACAAGTTGGTACAGAAAAGGAACACTCAAAGGGGCAAATCTGGGGCCGGGACAGGGTAGAAGGTCCTGGCCCAAGAAGACAGGTCTCTGGGCCATGCAGCAAATGTAACCTTGAGGGAGAAGACTCCATTAGGTTGTCATGGTTTTCAAACATCAGCCATTTACGCTTTCCAACTTATTCCCATGGTTCTGAACCCAGATTCACTAGCTAATAAGTCTGTTGATTATAACTCCCTTTCCCATATACTTATATTTGTATCTATATGTCTATACTTACAGGGAGAAAATACAGTAGTCAATACAACTCATTAATTTGATGGACAGATTTCTTATTGTGAAGAAACATTGGCATTATGCTATAAAGAAGCTTTTTAATTAATGTAAATACTGTCGATGAGATCATTTTTAAGTCATATAACTCTCAGCCACACATACAGAGGAAGAAATTCCATTTCTGGAGCATAGGACTAGAGGGAGTCATGTCTCATCTATATTTGCTTATAAAATACAGCCACCCCATACATGCCATCCAAAGCCTTCCCTACCCCACAGGAAAGGGAACTAATGCTTGTATGAAATGATGATGGTCTTACACTGTCCTCAGACAAAGAAAGCTACTTGTGCAGGTTCACTCTGCCAGAAGGTAATAGAGATGAGATTAAAACTCAGGTCTGAGCGATGTCCTTCCAAATAAAACGTGTGTCTTTACTTTGAATCTACTACTAGCAACAGGCCCTGAATAGGAGAAGCAGATAGAAGTTCTCTGGCTGCTCAAGAACAAATGCCAGTCCTACTGGCTATTTCTTCTAAACAAGTCTAAACCCAAATCTCACACCCAAGAAATGGGTGTTCTGTAACTGGCAATCTTATCTCCATGGACATGGCGGGAAACACTATCTGATAATTTAGTTATTTATATACATCTTTTGGAATCTGATTTTTAAATGAATGCAACATAAAGATATCTGCTCATAGTGAACTTAAGAATTCAATAAATACTGCTTATCAGGCAATTAGGAAAGCACAAAAAAAGAATGTTATTAAGCAGTTTTATAATTGTCTTTTATTATCTATTTATATCTCTTTTATTTGATATGGCTATATAATTGGTTATGAGCCCAGTTCCTATGATTACATTTTGTTAGTTGAAATACGGTTTTAATTGTTTCCAAGTATACTTCATATTTTCTAAAACTAATCTGAAAAGGCCTTAAATCTATTTAGTTGGAGCTGTTTGGGCCAGAGGTGAGAGTACTCCTAACTAATTAGAAGCCTAGTGGTGCACGGATGAAATAGTTTGTATCTTGGCTTCACATGTTAGGTATTAGGAGTAATACATTTCGTGTTGTGGAGACATAAAAAATCCTGGAGATTATTTCTTTTTCATTTTAAAGAATTATAGGTATTAAACAGCATTTATTAAGTCATTTAGCTTTAACTTAATGAGGTTATCCTTCAATCACCCAGTAAACTATTTTACCTAAACTACTTCAAACAGTAGGACATTTTCTATAAGAAAAGATTATCACTGAAGATTAATACTTTATAACCTAAACAGAAATTCATTTCTGTGTTTAGCACAGCTTCTCGCTTTGAATGAATTCTAATACCTGAGTCAGATCTCTTCCAAAATGTCCCATATCTTCTCCTCTGCAAGTAGTATCATCCCAAACCATGTGCCTTATTCTTGACTTTTAATTCTTTTAACGCGTGGTCTGAATCTATTTTCTTTCCTCCATTGTCACAGGCCTCCAGGTTTCTTCCAGCCCAGTGTTCCCTAATGTGCCCTACCTCTCTGCAGGTATCAGGGTTGTTTCTTTCGAGTATAAAACCCAAAGGGTGTCGTCCTCCTCATTGCAGCTCTGATGTTGCTGTGATATAACCCCCACATAATTCTTTCAAAATTCCTTCAGAAATGAAGTTCTTGATAAAAACAACAACAAAACAAACAAAACAGGGCTAACTCAGATAAGGTTCAAACGCGGTTTATGCTGAAAATTTTCAAGAGCCTGAAGTTTCTCTCTCGGATGCTACTTTGCATGGAGATAGGAACGTGAGCTAAATGACCTTTTGATGATCCCCTCCCCCGCCCTGTGATTTTGGTGATCATCTTAGCTTCCCGCATCTCATTTTTTCCAAACACTAAAATCGAATCTGCTCCAAGATACGAGAGTGTGTAACAGATGAAAACCTTTTGATGGAGGAAAGATTCTGTTTGTTTTCTTGGAAGTAATTTCTTGACAATTGCTAACATTTATATTTGAGGCAGCCCATATTGAATCACTAAATCCAAAGAAGATCATAAAAGAAAAATTGGCATGCATGCTACGTAATGATATGTAATTTATTTCTTGACTTGTCTTTGTTGCTCTGCATTGGAAACTTTTACTCCTACAGGCGTGGTTATGGGACTCGCAAACTCTTACTTTCTTAAACCTGAAATCATTCTTGCCTTCTACTCTGTGTAAGCAGGAGAGCTTTGTTAGCATCAGTGGACATTTTACTTCCAAATGAGGCTACATTCGGAGCAGGGCTGCCATAGAGCAAATTACATCGGGCAAGGCTGTTTGATGAAGATTAGCAGTAGTTAGATTAAGCACTTCTTGAGTTTGCCATTTAATCCACCACTGCTCACTCTGTGTAGTAAGCCAATGATGATACCTGAAGGTGTAACAATTAGGTTATTGTTTTCATTGTTTTTTAATCAGCTATTTTTGAACCAATGGGAAACTTCAGATAAAAAGTAAAAAACAGATCTCTCACATAGCATATGGATGATCTGCTTGACTACAGATTCAGGTGCTATCTTGTTTTAATTACATTATTTCTGCTAATAATGGCAATGATAACAATGTTCCATAAAAGCTAGCTACTTTGAGCTAATTCCTGGCAGAGCTTTATATATATTATTTATATTGAATCATCACAACAGTTCTCTGAAGTTTTACCAAAATAAAAATGGTGAGTTATTCATGGAGTCTGGGGCATTTTTTTCTGATACTGACTCTGCGTGTCCATGAATATTTTTACAAAGAGTTGTTCAGCATTTGGTTGATTATTTGTTGTTGTTGCTTGGTCCAACTGCAGCTTGGATGATATAAAATGAACATAGAAAACCATAGCATTAATCTTGAACGTAAAAGCCCTATTTGTATTGTGACACAAATATAAATGTAAAGCAAGCAGAAAAAAATGCTATGTAAGGTCTTTTCTGAGCTTAGAATTGTTAGAAAATATTTAACTTTTATGTTGTTCAGTAACTTTTCTATTTTGTGTACTGTAAGTGCAAAAAGACTTATGCTAGGGTCAAAAATGATTCTGAAGTCTCATAGTGAACTATTTTTATAAAAAATGTATTAGTTCCTCAGGTAAATGGGCACCATTGAACTTAAGAAAATTACCAAGAGCCATTGAATATAGAGTTAATATTCAATACAGATCTGATTTGTATTGATCAGCAAATATTTGATATAAAGCACTATAAAGAAAGAATGTTATTAATATTCCTTGTCTCTTGAATGTGTTATGGTTGAAATGATGGGTTTATATACCTAAAGAGGGTAGCATTTTATCGTGCCAAATATAAACTGTGACTATCACTCACATCACCTCATCCCCACTGTATTCAAAACTGGGAAGCATTTTTTATGCTATGGAATAATTAGAATTGTCAACAACAATCATGTTTTTACTATAGCACTGAGAGAAAGGTTGATCTATTATAGGCAAATAATCACTGACCATAATGGCATTTTGCTAAATGACAGCACAGAGAGCAAGTTTCATCCATAGCCCTGAATGATCCCTCCACCAGACAGAACTGGACACCACACTGGACATGCATCCAGGTGATGGTTTTACCCGGTTGGCCTTGTGTCAACGAAGCAGTTGCCCCAGTTTGCCTAGTCTTTCCTTGCTGACATTAGAACTGAGATGGGTAAATATGAAGTGTTATATAAAGTCTGCTCTCACATTGGGGTAGGGGGAGAGATGTCTTTATTGCTCCATTTCCACAATTCCTAAAAGTACAGCCTAAAAGTTATGATGCAAAAGAGGTAAGTCAATGTCATTGTAAGTGATTAGTAAACAACTCCAGAACTGGAGACTCTCAGGGTCGAAGGGAGCCTTAGAGGTCATGAGTGATGATCCCATCTTCTTCTGACGACTGCAGTGATACCGAAACCCACTGCTGATAGGAATCTCTTGGCCTCCCAGCATCAGACTGTCCCAGTTGATAGAAAGTCCTTGAATCAAACTATAATGCGTCTCTCTATACGTGCCACTGATTGGCACTAGATGCACACTTTTGGACTAATGAAATGTTTACTTCCTCTTTGACAATGACAGGCTCCTTTCCAATACTTCCTCATTCTCTCGGGTTTCCTTCCTTCGATGGTCTAGTCGCTTTCCTCTGACTATGCTCCAATTTTTTTTAACATTTTGCAAACTCAGAGTATAATCTGACCTGCACAGGACAAAACACAATTAGCAAGAGCAGCCTTATTCCAAGCACTGTCTTTCTCTTAACACTGGATTTGCTTTTGTGGCAACTATATCAAAGTCACACTTGAAATTCCTGAGTGCTTCTTAAATATCTAAGCTGAGTCCCATGCACCCCGTCCTGTGCCTGTGCAATTGGGTTTTTATCTTTTTGTTTTGGACCTCCATAGACTTCACATTTATTTCCATTAACGTTACCTCATTAAATCTGTTGCACCTCACCAACTTCATTTTTTTCCCCAATTTTGAATGGAGAGTGTATTCTAATTCTGCCGTCTCACTGAGTGAAATCCTAACTTAGAGCACTGGTAAACCTGACTAGCATGCTTTCTATTCATTCTAATGCCTAATTTTTATTTATTTTTTAAATGTTGACAGTAACAGGACTGAGGCACCACCATTAGAAACGTCCTTCCAGACAGCCATTGATCACTCACTGCCATCCTCTGGGTGTGGCTATTCAACAAATTGCCAACACCCTTGATTTCTAGCTCATATTTCTTCATGTTAGCCACTGGGATGCTTTGTGAGGCCTTGACAAATATCCTGTAGAAGTCCAGATACATTAATTACCTCCACTGGTTAGCCCAGTAACCCCCTTCAGTGAAGGAAATGATGTTCATCTATGTGATCTGCTCCTTGGTGAATCGTCTGGAGCCCAATTGTGAGCCTTCTCATGACTGATGTGAGGCCCACTGATAGGTAGGTTTTGAGAAACTGCTTCCCTCCCCCCTTTTAAAATCACATTCACATTTGCCAATCCTTTGCCTGTATACACACCTCCCCTGCTTCCCACAGTTCCTCAGAGATGTTCGGCAGTGGTTCAGTTGCTTTCATTTGCAGCAGGGTCCTCGGTGTACTCGTCATCTCTAGAATTAGCACAGTATCTAAAACATAAGAGGTACCCTGTTATGTTTAAGAATCCAGAGCACACAAAATTTTATACTTTGGTGGTTATATTCATGTCTTAAAAATCTGAAACAGAAACTATGTGTATCTGGAGACAAAATTCATTTGTACACTACATTAGAAAGTTGAATGGGGCCAAGACACACTCCCACATCTGACCACATGCCACCCGTTTAATACCTTTCCAAGTTATCTCCCTGTGGTGGTCCACTAGCATAATATAATGTATACCTCTCCCTTCATCAGCTTCTTGAAGGAAATTTAAGTCAGAAGGACAGGAGACTTTCAGGTGGAAGAGCTTCTAAAGGTAACAAGCAGAAGGTGGTGATGGCCAAACCTCACACTCCAAAAATCCACGGGTTTGACTCCCGGTCAGGGCACGTACCCAGGCTGCAGGTTCCATCTCAGATCAGGGCAAGTATGGGGGGCAACCAATCACGTCGCTTTTTCGCCCCCTTCCTCTCTCTCTGAAATCAATAAAAACATATCCTCGGGTGAGAATTTTTTTAAAATGAAGTTTGGGGTATATTTAGAATTTTTGCAAACTTCTCAATCTTTCCAAGATATTTTCCCTTTCAAATTCTCATGCTATAGAATTCTTCTAATCTGTTTCCTGAACTTTTAAAAATCTGTTCTCATAAATTTGCCATATCTGTCTGATATTTTTCAGAACCCCCCATCCCATCACAATTTTTAAAAATATGTTTTTATTTTCTATAAAATTCTCGTTGCTTCAATGTGGTCAACCAATTCCCCCTTGTTGGAATTTGATTTTTTTTTCAATATCAGTTCCCCCATAAATTTCCTCAAGTTTTTGGACAATGAAATTGCCAATAAGTCAGGTCCATGACCTATCTCATATGTCCTGAGATTAGAGGAAAATGAATTCCAGAACCGTTGGTTAGAGGCTACCATCAAAACTTACGTATCTCATAAGACACATCTCACTTAGTATTAAGACTTTATTCTAGCATTACCAATATACCATAGGAATTAATGTAATGAAAAAATACTCAAAGGAGATTTACTTAAAATCTACATTTATTCATTTATTCAACAATTAATTATTGAGGGCCTATTATGTACCAAACATAATAATTTGAAGGACCTGAGATAATATGAAAGCAAATAATACACTATTTAGAAAGAGCACACCAATTAATTTCTTTGCAAATATTTATTGAACACCTACTATGTGACAAGCACTATGCTAGGCACATAAGCATAGAGGAATCATATTGTTGATGATGCAGACATCCTTGGGTTTAAATCTCTAATATCTGCTAGCTTATAAATTGCTGAATATTTTATCTACAAACAGACAATAACACCACACAATTTTAGGACTACTATTAGGCCTGAGAAATTAAATTATTCAAGATACTGATGATACAAAGATGAGCAAAATAAACTCCCTCTTTTCAAGATATTTAAAGTGTAATAGATAACAAAAACTAAGCATTTCAATAATATTTGTTAAATAAAATTAAACATAACATAGGGCAAAATGTGACACTGTAATACTAATTATCTTCTCTACTGAATGATAAGTTTCTTTGAACACCAGGAACCCTTAATATAGTATCTAATGAGTAATAGAATAGCAACGAAAGTTGAAGAGATGGACAAACAGGCGAGTAACTCTTCTACAATATCACCCTAGAGTCATGAAATTCTCTTAAGGCACAATATTTATTTCCAAAAACTTCATGTTAGTATTAATGATTTAAATTCTCCTTTAAGATTTTAGAAGTGAAAGAGAAAATTAATTCCTGCCTATAACGTAGGGTTACAACATATATTATCACTAATTTTTCAAGTTTTATATTAAAAAAAAACAAAACAACACCTGAATGACCGACCGTTGAGTATTTTAAATTTAATCTATCAGGTAAAAATTGCAAGTGGATCTTTCTTCCTCACTTTGAATTAGTAAAGTTTCTTAGGCCAGAGATGAGTAACAATTTGGCAACTCTGGAAATGTTTGCATATTTTCCCCTGTACAAATTAACTTTATAAAGAAATACTGGAAGAAGCTGGAGTTTCTGGAGCATTGAAAGCTGAAAGCTTAAAGTATAAACAGTGACTAAGATATTAGTCAGAGTAAGCAGCTGTTCCTTAATAAGACAAGCAATAACATGTTTAAAATACTGCAGGAAAATTAGGACAGAGAAAATAAAGAACTTTTTATCTTCTGAGAGTGACTCTAAATTAGGTGACCCTAGAAAAGCACACAAGTAAAGATTTTTTAGGATAATACAGCTATCCTGGAAGTAATTTTAATTAGTTTTTAATTCTGTTCCTTAATAAAAGTTGCATAGACCAGATAATTTTCCAAATTCTCAAATTTCTTGATGTTTGGGAGACTCTGCAAATTTTCCATGTGTCCCCTAGAGGGCAGTGGTGACCCAAAACACAGGAAAGGATTACACAGGAAAGGATTTTCTGTCAGCCTTGTGTGCTCTCTGGCGTCAGCCCCCACTCCAGTCCCTTTACCATTCCTCACAGATCTGTCTTCTGTAAGCAAGTGGGCGATGGTACGTTTATTTCTGAGTACCAAACTAGCAAAATTACCAAGTATTAGAAAAGGACATTAAATTAAGTATATTTGTATGGAAATTGAAAGAAAATAACATTATATGAAGATTATATTTTGTTTGTGTATATCACATAATACACACACACTAGTTGGTTCTTTTCATTCATTTTCATGCATTTTGATGTAGAAAATGATGTGTCAGTTGTGTCAAGACAAAGAAATCAAAGTTTTTTCCCTTGTCAGTTTGAAACAATCCATAGTATTACTGAATGCATATTAACTCATTCACTTATTCAGTCAGGAGTTACCTAATGTGTAAGATACTCATTATATTACTACATTCGATAATGTAAGGAACAAAGAAACTACTACAGGAAGCTTATAATTAAGAAAGTGATGTTAGCTTGGCTAGGTGTGGCTCAGCGGTTGAGCATCGACCTAGGACCCAGGTGACTGGGGTTCGATTCCCAGTCAGGGCACATGCCCGGGTTTCGGGCTCCATCCCCAGTCGGGGGCGTGCAGGAGGCAGCTGATCAGTGACTCATCACTGATGTTTCTCTCTCTCTCCCTCTCCCTTCCTCTCTCTAAAATCAATAAAGATGTGTGTGTTTTTAAAAAGAAAGTGATACTAAATTGCACGATACAGGGAAGGATGACATAGGAATATACTCAACTAGTTGTTAACTTTGGTAGCAGTGCAACATAAAAAAAAAAACCTTTGCTCCTTTTATAAATATTTTGGATTTCTTTTGGAGGCTCACAGGTCCAAAAATCTTGTCCCGGTCCAACAGAACACATAATTTTGTATTTCAAAGGTGAGGACGAACCACAGGAAGCTTCATAAATAGGAAGGGAGAGCCTGAGTGAGCGCTTTTCTAATGCTGAGGTTTTCTATTTTAGTTGATGTCGCTATTTAAATATTTTATTCTGCTCACAGACATTTTTATGCAAAGGATGCAACTTTCAAAAGAGCCTTTTTTGCAAGGCTGCCCTAAAAGCCTCTTACAATACCTGTGAATTTATCTTCCAGGATCGCTTTTATTGTATTCGGGTTATTTGCTGATTAAACTTTATTCATTTTTACCTTGTGAAATTGGGAACGAGAGGCAAACCTCAAGTATATGAAGAAAAAGATTAATGATGTCAGAATTATAGTTCAGTCAGTATTTACTGAGCCATTTGGGGTTTTCTGTGTGAGGCAGAGGGTAATGTCTGTCTACCTGCATAGCAACGAGTGGCTGTGAGAACATTCCTGCCATAACTTTTGGTCAAACCAAATGGTGTGGTTTGTTTATGTGATTGCTTGTTTATGCAGATGGCTTTGGCTGGAAATTATACATATTTGCAATACCTCCCGGGGGAATTCTGCCATCACATCTGTAGCCATGGTCTACATTACAATCAAGACTTTATTGAGATGGTAGAAAATGGACTTTCAGTACTAACAATATGGCTGGTAATCATTTATGATGGTTTAACTTTAGAATTAGGAATGACATATTTGTTTAAGTATATTATAAATGGTGGGTATTTTCAGTAGCATTGCTTTAAAGAGTTAAAGCAGCAGAATCAATATTGTCAGTATACAGGTTAATGTTTATGGTGCCAGGACCAATCCAGGGAGGGGACAAACTATTACAATTGCATTTTTTTAAACTACTATTTATTTCTATTTTCCCAGATAGGACTAAGCCCACCGTTATTTCCAGGGCTGCAGTAAATCATCTTAAGGCTTTACCAAAGGACAGATGAGCTGCTAAGTACTTGTCAAGTAGATCGCTTTTTAGAAGAAAATAGAAAATTATGACTGTTTGAAAAAGACTTAGACATTTACACAAGACAGCTTATGAGAGGAAGAAAAAAGCCACTCCATAATTTGCTTCTTCCTGAAGGTGTGGAAATTTCCCCTAAATGGAAAATACACATGTATTGTTTGTGGAAAGAGTAGGTATAAAAGCCAATTTTTACTCCTAACTTTATTTTGCATTTGCAGTTTGAGATGAGTCTACGAAATGGTTACTGTCAGACATTAGTCATTCCTTTCTCCTGCCATTTTTGTATGCTTATATTTAAAAGGAAACTGCAACCGTTGTGTATATTTTGATAAATTATTTGTAAGGGGAGAGTCTCTTTTTCCCTGTTGGGAACTGTTATATTGGAAGTCACAGCCAGATGATTTTACTGTTGGTTCCAACAAAGAATGACAGACCACTGACTACATTCAAGCTCTATAATCAGCAGACATTCCTATCATGTGGCTCATTTTGAAAGTGTCCATTCACAACTTTTCTACCAATAGGTCTGAAGGGGCAGAAAAATGGTCAATTTCTTTTAAAAAAAACATTATAAACAATCATCACATTTAATAGTACTGCAATAACACATCAGTAGAATAATAACCTACCTTGCTTAGAACGTAGAGCTTGTAAAGCACCTCCACACAGCAATGCTGATCCTAGGTGAGTGTAGTTAAGCCCATTCCAGACATTTCTAAGAATTAGAGAGCCTGGGGGGGTTTCCCAAGGTCACATAGCTTGAAATTTGCCAAATCCTTCTCAGACAAGGTCTCCTCACTCTGAGTCTGCATCTGCATTGTATTCTAGTGAGGCGATATTTACTACATTTACTGCATTCATTCGATTATATGAAGCAGCCTCTGTATATGTTGATGGGACATATACAGAATGGTGCTATTATTATGTGCCAGGCAATGTACTCAATACACAGATCTCCTTTTTAGAGAGGAGAAAGCAGAGTCCCAGAGAGGTTAAATAATGCATCCAGAACCACACAGCTCGTGAGCAATGGAACCAGGTTTCTGACCCAGATTTGTCCAGCTCAAAGCCACACTGCCTTCAGGAAATGCACTTTCTTTCCCATGCATTTCTAGACTGGGCTTTTATTCTAGATGGGGCTTTCACTCCCCTAATTGTTCTATTTTAAAACTGTTGCACAGTTCTGTGCTGACTTTTGCCTCACTGCTGTATGTTTTCATTGGATACAGGGTTTTCTACATGTTGGAAATAATGCTGGTGTGGGCTCTCTGTTTTGAGTGCAATTTGCATGGCATGGCACAGTCTCAGTCTCCTCCGAACATCAATGGAGGACCAACTGAAGCAATCTGGGAAGCCAGCCCAGGGCCCTCTGAGAATGAGGGCCACCCATCCCTCTTCCTTTGGTTGGTAGAATGGTAGGCCTGAGTAAAGCACAATGGACTCTGGGTACAGGCCGGAGTTTTGACTCCCCTACCCACAAACCCAACCCCAAGTCAATAAATAGACAAAGAAGCTACAGGATGAAGTCTGAAAAAGACTCTATAACCCTGCTCTCGCCACATGAAGGCGACAGGGCATCTTCCTGAAGTGGTAATGACAAGTTCATAGGTATTAAAGGTGCTAAGCAATGGAGCAGCAGTCAAGGGCACCAAAGGGTACAGGGCAGTGGGGATAGCCAACCTGCAAATACTGCCGAAAAGGCCACCAAAAATGCAATCCAACTGGAGTTTATTACAAGTTCTTCGTGACTTGAGCTATGATAGCCAGTAAATAAGAAAGCAGCAGATGGTGGGGGCATGATACAAAAAGTAAAATCATTTAAACCTCTCTCATGAGTACTTCCAGTTTAAATATTTGGTCCAAACAAATAGTTCAAAGTCTCAGATACATAAATATTACTTTGGGAAAAAGCAGTCATTTATTTGATACACTGTGTTATGTTGCAAATGCAGATGATTAAATTTCCAGTCCTCTAAGGGGGTACTTTGTTCCTGTGAGCGCTTATTTACAACTGGCAAAAACCACATGTCTGGCTGTGGACGTCAGACTGTTGGATTATTCAGACAAACATACTATTTGATTAAATTTACTAGTATAATCAATAGGGGGTTCTGGTTGTCACATTAATTACATTCTATGGAAATTCTATGGACGCATCATTTAATTAAAATTTTCACTTAGTACTTATCAGAGTATAAGAAATGTCATCACAGTTTTTTGCACATGGTAATGAAATCATTGGTACATTACCAAGATTAAATCATGAAGAAATATCTACCCTTCTGTTTTCCTTCCTGCTAAAATTATCAAGCTTCTTACAGTACCACCTGTGATGACAGGCAGGATATACGGAATTTCAAAACTTTCCACAACATCTCCATGTCAGGACAAATTAGCATTTCTAGTCTATGATTTATCGTTATAGCATTTCAGAGCCTTATAGCTAATTCTTATAACCATTGATAATATCTACATTTATTGAGTGTTCAATATGTGCAGTGAATGTATTAAGCACTCTCCTTACATGATTTAATCTCAGAAAAACACTTGGAGGTTTCTTTCCATTATACAGACATAGAAAGTAAGGCACAGGTTACATAGATGGTAAAGGCTAGAGCCAGAATTGAAACCCAGATCTGACTCATTCCAAGGCCCTTCTAGTCTAATCCACTTTGTATTTCATACATACAGAAAGAGGCCCAGTGGAATAACCTGTCTTTTCAGAGGGCACATAGCTGGATAGTGGCAGACAAAACCAGGGCTCCGGTTTCCACCAGTTGTCTTCATTGCCGTGAGCCGTCACTATAGGCCTAAGCTGTTCAGCTCTTCATCTTGTTGCATTTCTCTCTCGGCATAAGGCAGCCAGAGACATGTAAGTAATATCCATTATCACTGCTGCCTGTGATGTATAGAGCAATCACATTTTTAATGGACCCTGTCTGAGTCCTGCTTGTCTGCATAGCTCTTAAAGAGGTCTGGAATGAATCTATTGCTCACTTAGTGTCAGTCAGGATTTGGCAGAGTTCCTCAGATGGTAGAGTTGGATTTCTGTGGATTTTTTTTCTCTTCTCTATCTCTGGAAATTTTTCCCAGAGAATGTCATACTATAGCCCCTATTCTAAGACTAAGAACTGTGACTGCTTCCTAAAAAGCCTTCTGCTTTAAACAGCCCTGATCTGGTCATGCCTTTTCCTTGCTTTAAATAGAAGTTTTGTTGTGTGATGTGTTTTTAATCACAAATGGGTGTTGAATTTTATAAATCACTTTATCTGTATCTATTGAGATAATCATATGGTTTTCTATTCTACTAATATGGTAATTTACATTACTTATTTTTTTAATGTTAAACCAACCTTGCATTCCTGACAACTTGGCCTTACTATATTTCCCTTTGTTAAATTGCTGGGTTTGCTAATACTATTTTTATTTGCTAATATTTTATTCAGGATATGTGTCTATGCTCATGATGTCCCTGTCAGGTTTTTTATGCTTTTTGTTTTTTAATTTTTTAAATATTTCTTAAATATGTCTTTATTGATTTCAGAGAGAGGAAGGGAGAGGGAGAGAGAGAGATAGAAACATCAATGACGAGAGAGAGTCATTGATCAACTGCCTCCTGCATGCTCCCTGCTGGGGATAGAGCCCACAACCCGGGCATGTGCCCTGACTGGGAATCAAACCACGGTCTCCTAGATCACAGGTCAATGCTCAACGGCTGAGCCACTCCGGCCCGGCGTCCTTGTCAGTTCTGTCATGAGTGTTATGCTGGCCTCATCTTGGTTTGGGTGGTGGTAACAAAGGTATTTACATATATTAAAAGTCATTGAACTTAAGATATTGGACATTTACTATATGTAAGTTACTCTTAAATTTAAGTACAATTTTAAAAAAATTATTCAGATAGCTTCACCTTGCCCTGAAGCCAAATTCATTAGAACAGCATTCAAGGCTTCTGTTTCCATGGATAGCTGGGTAATATCTGTCACTTCACCTTGTACACAGCTGCACAAGGCTTTTAGTTATTCAAAACGATCATGTTCTTTCATACTGTCAGAACTTTGCTAATGCTCTTCCATCAGAACAGAATGCTCTCTCCAAACCTCTCATTCTCCACCTGGGAGAATCCTTTCGTCCTTCCAGGCTTAACATAAACAATGCTCCTTTGAGGACATTTCCTGGAAGATTCTGTCCCCCACCCGTTTACCTGAATGGGTTAATCCCTGCCCTGTGCTGTCACTGCACTGGGCACACAAATTCTGGCACACAAAACAGATACTGTGTGTGAGTATTTCCATCTCCTCCATGAGGCTGAGAGCTCTTCTGAGTCTTTCTCATCTTTGGGTGTCTAGGGCCCAATAGCACCCAGCAGGGGTACCTGGCAAACATTTATTGAAAGAATGTATGTGTCCACCAACACAAAACTGGGGGAAGAGGAAGAGTATAACATGGTAAAGTTGTTACCATTTTATAAAACCAATAAATAAATGAATGCCTCCTCCAAAAAAAAAAATAGATCTGGTATTGTTTATGTATCACTGTATAACAAATTAACCCAAAACTTGGAGGCTTAAAACAACAATCATTTCACTTATTTGCTCCCAGTTCCGCACTCAGAAGAATATTACCAGCTTATTAAGAAATAAGGCCCAACTGTAAAACTTTTGTAGAATCCCACATGATAGCAGTTCATTACGTCCATGAAGAAAATTAGTGGCTAAAAATTGTTACGAATTTAATAACATGTTTAAATGAAAAATATCTAATCAACTGTGATAGCACACACTTAATTTTCAATAGTGACTGTTCTTTTTCAAACAACAAACAACTTGTGCATATGAGTTCTCGTTTCCATTGTATCAAACACAGGACCTGTGTGAGTATCTATCACTGACAAGTTACAGACCACAAATTTAGAGTAAGAGAATGCATTCTAATACTGGGTCACTGCTCCTAGGCTACCCTAACTAATTACAGTGTTTTATAATCAGCACTGCTGGTATATACCAGGCTGGCAATTTAAGTGAGCATATTTGTGCTATGTAAAGATAGCTGGAAATTATCTGTGGTTTGGGATAGCTCAGGGCAGCTACTCCTTGAATAATTGACCACAATGATCCACATGTCTTCCCAATCAAAAGGAAGCCTCCATGTTAAGTTGTTTGGAATGACTAATCCATCAGTACATTGCTTTTATATTATTTACTCTGATGTTCACAAAGTGTGTTCAGTGGAACACTGTGGATTGTTGATCACAAAGAAAGGTTATTTTGTCAAGTATGGGCAGCCTGAAACAAGACTATTTCTTTCTTATAAATGCATAATTTCCTTTCACATATAAATGCCCTGAGAAGTCATCCAATCAGAAGTATAACTTCATTTAAGAAGAAGATACAATATAAAGTATTTCCAAAATTTATTTGACCACTTATAAATAAATGAAGGTCTATTCTCCTCTATTAATAGAGTTTCACACTGGGCTAGTCCAACAGAATATACTTTGGGGACTCCTACTTGACTAATTTATTTTACCTCTCTAGTTACTATCTAATTCACTATTTGATAATTCCGAAAATGCTTGTCTACTTTCCTTTCACCCAATCTTTCTCCCCTCTCTTCACCCTTTCTGACCAGGTTGCCCAATTTAGCAAATGAAAATAGCAAACCCAAATACAAGTTACATTTGGATTTCAGACAAAGAATGAATAATTTTTTTAATATAAGTATGCCCCAAATATCACATGGGACATTTGAATGTGCTTAGGTGTCCTATATTTTATCTGGCAACTCTAACTCCAAGCCAGACGAGAGGCATCCATAAGCAATTAATGAAACTCAGCTTAATTCAGTCATAAGTACATGGAAGGAACTCATTCAATGCTTGTCAAATATGTTTTTTAAATCTTTCATAATAGAAATGTAGAAATGTGAAGCAGTTTTTGAGACCACTGTATCTTTGCTCTTCTTATAATAATTTCAACATGAATAGTGTAATTGCTCTGGAACTCTAGACTAAAATAAACTTTTATTCCAATATGAGCTCTTTCATTTCACAGATGAGGAAGCTGAAGGAAGCGACTTGACACACCCAAGGAAATTCTCCCACAAGGAGTTGATAACTGTCAGTCTTGAGTTCTCATTACCTAACTCTCAAGCTGATGATACTGAGACTCACAACCAGGCTATCTTTATTGTTGTTCACTATATTTGGTAGGGCCAAAAAATTCAACTTTTTTAAAAAGTGATAAACTGGTGTTTTAAATTATAGACTTAGCTAAGTTTACCATTTTAATTAATACAGTCACAATAAAATGAGATACATTAAAATAAATTTAAAGCTTAAATTATAGTGAATATGTTAAACCTTTAGAAGGCACATCAATATCTCCCAATGTCTCAGTTACTCTATAGTGTGCAAGAGTACAAATTTAAAGAGAATTCCACACAAAGTCACACTGTCTTTGTGTGACTATATGTTTCTATTTATAAACTATTGTTCAAGAGGTACATATACGTATACTTATACATATATATGTGCTTTTTTTTCCATCCATTAGCCACCTCAAATGTGTTATTGAGAAGAAACATCAAGCCCAGCAATAGTTCAAGCAGTAATGCTCATAAGACCAACCGTTTTGACAGTTTCCTTTTTATAGAAAGCAGAACTATTTATATTCATGGTAAATGTTATATCACCTTTACTATTCACACAAAAAAAGTACTGTTTGGTTTGGAGTATTGAAAACTGCTAAGAAAAAAAGTCACTTAGGTATTTCTTTTTGTTTCCTGTGTCATATTTAGTACCCATGTCACACAAATACCATTGTCCCTTCTTCAGGTGCCATGTAACTTAAGAGAAAGGAGTCAGGGACCCAGGGTCTTCAACAAGGATTCTGGTTTGGCCAAGAATTCGGAAGACAGACACATCCTTTTAAACTAATGGGTTTTTATGTATCTAGCTTATTCCTCCTCTGGAGCGATGTGGATGTTTGAGCATCAAGGGATATTCTTTACTTGAGTAACTGGGAATGATACACTTACAAGGAGCCTAAGCCCCTGCCTTACCCATACTGCCCATGTATTTAAATCAAACTTCATAATCACATCATCTGTTCAAATGGGCTGTGTTTTTTTCTGCACCTCTTATCTCATCAACCTGACATTGCTGGCACAAAGTAAAACCATTGTAGTATCCCACTTGTTTCATTAGGAAATGGAGCAATAATTTAATTTCTTAAGGAAATATCAAGGAATGAATTAGAGATCCCATTATTAGTTTTCTGTGACATTGTGCTAGTGAGGTGCTATCACTTACAGACCAATGACGCTCAGGTGTTAGTTAGCCAGCTTGTCAGGGATCCTACCAGTCCTGAAGTTGTTATCTCATGAAGATGAACTCTCTTCAATTCTACCTGACCCTTGACCTACGTGAGGTTTCTAAAATATAAAAAGGTAATTTAACAGAGTGATATCAGAATTTAAGAGGATCTATAGGCCATTAGTCTTCTAATCACACAGTGTGATATTATGTACTGTAATCAGCATTACTTTAACTGAATGAATAGGGAATCGCAAATATGAAGTGCTAATTACATGGAAGTAGAATTTTTTTTCCCCCTATGAGGAGCTCCTACTTTAAAATGAATAATATTTAAATAGGTATTTGAGCTCTGGCAAGTGACTTGACCTTTCTAGTCCTCAGTTTCCTCATCCATAAAGTAGGGGCGATAGTGCTACCTTCCTCATAGTCATTGGGAAGACTTAATGTGAGTGTGAAAGCATTTAGCACCCTGCTCAATACACTGTTAACACTAAACACTAAAATATTAACCAGTATAATTACAGATTAAAAAGTCAGGTGGGGATCTTGGAGTTTACTACTATTATTCAGCCACACTAGGTACCTTACCTGTTCATTATACTTTATTCTTTGCAAAACACTTTCATGATCTCAAAGTGTCTTTTCATGGATGGTCAATGTAATTCTGGCAGTGGTTACAGTGGAACAAATAAAAACATGAAGCATAGCTTTCCCTTAAAATTGTAGCTTTGTCATAAGTCAAACACAGATGGCCTGTATAAATTACTAGAAGAATTGTAACTAAGATGTCTTGTAAAAGTTTTGTCATTTACCATTATTAAAAACCATTTACTCTAGGCTTTCTTGCTATTCAAGGCACTGCGTGGATGAAAACCCAGTGACACTTCCATGTCTTTCACCAAAACTTCAGTTTCCTCTAAGACTGGTGCTATGATGGGAAGTGGGATCTTGTATCTGACCCCTAGGAGTCATCAGCTTATGTTTATAAACTAAAGGATTATGCTCCTTCAATATAGATCTGACGTGTTTAACTGCTTATATCATTCACTTGCAATGCAGTTAACTATTTGTCCATAAAGGGGAGTTTACCAAGCAGTAAATTAGAGGTCATATGACATATAAAGGTAAATACAAATATTTACAGAGCTAAGGAGAGACTGCAATTGTGTGTGTTGCGTCAGATGTTCTTGACTCAGGTCCTCTGTGCTTTTAGATAAGGAACCATTATGAAAGGAGGAGGGATGCCAATTAAAGAAAAGCCTCATAATTCAGCTTCTCTCTGGGGACTGACTGGCACGTCTCTTTCCAGGTCACTGGAGTTTCTAAAATATTTATCTCTTTTTAAAGTGGTACCTATTCATATGTTAGTGTACTGTGCACTAATCTACTTCAGAATGTTTACATCCACATGATCAGAAGATCAGGGTTAGAATTCTGGGTTAAGTAAAATTCTGATTTCCACTCTGCTAACATAAGAGCAAGTCACGTACCCTCTAGGAAACTTCATTTCCCCATCTCTCATATTTGAGAAAATATTCTTGAGGCTGTCATGAAGATTAAGTGACATGTATATTAGAGGTGTTTGGTAAGCAGAAAAATATGATATGAACATAGGTGGAATTATTTTTCTGAAATGGGCTGCGTGTATAGGTGTGCGCAGTCCATTTATTTTTCTAGTTTCTGCATGTACTTTAGCTCATTTCTATAGATGGAAGAAAAAGCAGCAATTGCAAGTCATTGGCGGAGCAAAAATCTCAAATACTAAACTTTCTACTTTACAGAGAGAATCTGATGGAGGCTATTATGTATAATGCTTACAGTCAGCATTTGGGGGATGCGTTGTGGGGATGATTGATCTTTGGTACTCCCAAATCAAATGATACCTTGTGCTGCACATTACTTTTAAATGGCCTCATGATAAGTCCATTTTTACATTTACCAGTGTGTACAGAGCTTCACATTTTACAGGACATTTTCCACAAACATTATTTCATTTGGTCTTCTTAACAACTTTTCAGAAAGTTATTATTCTTGTCCTCATTTCACATATGGAACTCTGAGTTGCTACAGATTAAGGAACTAGCACAGAATGACATGGCAAATTAGTGGGATAGCCAAAACACAATCCCATTTTTCTGCGCTTTCGACTGCCCTGTGGGCCCTTAATGTGTGTTTGGGGAATTTTTTTTTCCAGTTGTTTCACAAAGAGAAACAGTTTTGTATTTTTTCTACGAAACCATTGGCCAGGCAAGATAACCTTAAACATACTATAACTCATAAATCTTTCCATTTATTTTTACTTAGGTAAAGCTGAAGTCTAGCATTAACACTTTTTGCAAATATTAGGAATGTAGCTTATTCCTGAAACAAATGTTCCTTTCACATGCAGATTTTTTCCAGTACAGAATCGTGTTTTTACTTTTAAAAAAAGTCAAAAGTACACATTGTGCATGAGACTGTTGTTTTTCTTCTTTCCAGAGGTGTGACACATGTTTTCCAATTAGTAATGCCATACTCGTCAAAGCCAGACAGATGACTATAAAAGCTGTTTGCTGCCCTCTTACACGTGCTGACTTAGGCCAGTGGGACACTGCCATCTTGGTAAAAGAGACTTCGACAGGAAGAAGAATGTAGTTAGAATTGTGGAGCTTGCAAAATCACATTTTTACCAAACTCGCCCCACCCAAACAGAAAACCTCATGAATGGATTTGTCCAGAAAGGATTGTACGCAAATCTGCACAAACACACTTAACATGCTATAAGAAAAGGGCACCTTTCTGTCAATTTCCAACTCAAAGGCCATATCGGCTGGGGCCCAGTAAAACAGAAATTCCAATACAAAAAGCATGTGTTGCCTTCATAGAACTAACGACTAAAAACCACACCGTGTCGAATGCTTCTGTCTTTGAGCGGATGCTCGTGGGGAAATTCCAGGATTGGATCCCTCAGATTAGCTTGAGTATTCGTGGGCTATCAACACCTATAAGCGCCTTTAAATATATATATATTTTAAGATAAATTCTTTTAAGTATTTATTTTAAAAAGCTTCTAGAAACTACATCAGGACTGGCAGTGATAACGGGACGAAAAACCGCAGACCGGGAGCTAACCTCCACTTGTAGTTTTCAGGTAAAGAGCGTCTCTCTCAGTTGACCCCCACGGCCAAGAGTAACTCGGATTACCCCAGAACAGGGCACAGAAAACAGGAGCTTCAGGGGTCTCAAGAGCCGGCTTGATGATAACACGGGAGATAAATTCCCAAAGCGGCCAGCACCCCACCCCGCGGAGCCCCGGGGCGGAGGCGGTTTCACGCTTTCCCACGGGACAGGCCCTGAGCGCGGCTTCCGCCCGGGGTGTCCGGACGGGAAAGGACTCACGGCGCTCAGGACACCCGTGGCGTTGGTCGGTCACATGGAAGCCGGGCAGGGGCCCAGGCGGCACGCCCCGCATCGCCCGGCCGCGCAGCGTCTCCTCCGGCAGAAACACTACAGGTCCTAATTGCAAGAGAGTTCGGGAGAAGCAGGGGCGCCGGGAAGATGAGGCCTTGTCCTTCTGGCCGTTAACGAGGAGCCGCAGAGCGGGGTCCCTTCCCTTTCGGTCGCCGTCGGCCGGGCCCGCAGGCAGCCTCGCGCGCCCCGCGGCCCGGCGCTGGCGGCTGGAGGCCCCGTTCCTCCCGGAAGGCGGCCGCACGACGACCCGACGGCGGCCCGCGCCGACCCGCGGCTCCCGCCTGGCGCCCGGGGCCCCACTCTGCTCTGCAGCGCGGGGGGTGGTTCTGGGAAAGCCAGAGGCCCCAGAACTGCGAGTCAGCACGTCGGCGACGACGACGTCCCCGGCCGCTTCGCACCGCGAAGAGCGGGCTGCTGGGCCGGCTCCGGGAATCCTCGCCCGAGGTTGGTTTTTCAGTATCTTGCTACCCGACACATCTGTGCTTAAAAATGGGCCTAAAAGTGAGCTTAAATCGTCCACGTCTTCAAACGCTGGCGGTATAAAGTGTCTGGAACACCTGAAAGTCGCCACCTAAGATGAAGAATCCTCTTTATCAGGGTCCAAGGAGGAAGACGGGCCGCGCAGGGCGTCCTCCCGTCAGGCGCGCGCGGCTGTAGCGGCGCTGGGGGCGCCGTGGCAGCTGGAGGCCGTATCTGCACATCTGCGCCTGCGCCTGCGCCTGCGCGTGCGCCTGAGCCTGAGCATGCGCAGAAGCCAGGACTGGACTCCCGGGGCTGCCGCCACGTGTTCCCTGGGCTCGAGCGTCGGTTGCCAGCCCCAAAGTGCTGGTTTATAAAATACTATTGTAAAGACCCTCTCTATAGGAGTTTTCTGTAAGTACTCAAGTGTGCTTTACGTAACTACCTGAGAATATTCTCTATTAAACTGATGGCGATAGAAATGTCGAAAAATAGCGACTGAATTGAAAATAGTTACCTCGGGGTAGTCATTTGAAAAATCTATCATCCGAGAATATACTTTAGAAAACTGTAAAAACTTCGTAGTAAAAAAATGAAAAATAAACAATCCAATTATAAAATAGGCCAAAGACAGGAACAGATGTTTTAGCAGAGAGATGCGGATGGCAGATACGTACGTGAAAAGATGTTCAGCGTTGTTGGCCATTAGGGGCGGATTAAAACCACAATGGTGGTGCCTACCAAACTATTGAACAACTGAAATTAAAAAAAAAAAAAAAAAAAAAGTGGTAATACCAAATGCCAGTGAGAATGGGCAGAAGCTACATCTCCCCTACCTTACTGGTGGGCATGTAGAATGGCACAGCCACTCCGGGACATAGTTTAAGCTGCTTAGCTTATGACCCAGCAATCACATTCTTGGGCATTCAGCCCAGGGAAATAGAAACCTATGCTCGCACAAATACCTATATACAAATGTTTACAGAACTGTTACTCACAATAGCAAAATACTGGGAAGAACTCAAACATCCTTCAGTGGGTAAATGGATGAACATGCTCTGGTATAATAGCAATTTACTTCGCAATAAAAAGGAATGAACCACTGCTACATGCAACACCCTGGGTGGACCTCAAAGGCGTTATGCTTAGTTTTTTTAAAAAAAATCAATCTTAAAACATTATGTATTGTATGCTCCCATTTATATAACAATCTCAAAATGACAAAACCCCAGAGGTGGAGAACAGATGAATGGCTGGGGTGGTGCTACAAAGAGGTAGCACGTTGAAGTGTCTTTGTGACAGTGGAACAGTTCTCTATCTTGATTGCGGGGATTTTTTTTTAATCCTGTGACTTTGGTAAATATTTACCATAAAAGCTAGTTAAAACTTTTTACACCTACTTTTGTACAGTATAATCCTGAAAGTATTTAAATAAACAGTGTTGGTTTAATTAAGCTTAAATACCCATCTTTATATTTATTAAAAGCAAATATTGATTTTATTAGCAAACAATAATTTTAGTATACAAGTGTGGGTTATTTTGTGGTAATAACAAGAACAGGGATACATTCTGGAGATCAGTTTGCTAGTGTTCCTTTTCTTTCCTTTCCTGTTGGCAAAATAGAGTCTGTACTCCTTGCTGTAGTTTCTCTACTTTTTCCAGAATGGGGTGGGGGGTGGGGGTCATGTGTAAAATTGGAGAGCTACATAGCATAATTATGGCAACCTTTTTCTCAGATCACTGCCCTAGTATGGAAGGACTTTATGGAATAGTGACTTTTCCTCTGCTATCTTAATTACTGTTTACACCAATTTATTTTCCTGAAAGTTTTTCTGGTCAGGTTCCCTCAGATTTAGGTATCCAACTGGGCAATTTCATGATGACTGTTTTTTCTTTACCCCTGTCAAAGGAGCATCCTTTGGAAGGCCTTTCCGAGCCTCAGTGCCACCTGGGGGTTGAAGACAACATCTGAATGACAGCCTGTCAACTGGAGTCTTCATGTTGGTGTCTTTCTGGTCCTAGCTTGCTTAAGCCTGTCACGTAATTTTTTAAAATTTATTACTGAGGAAATGAAAGAAACAGAAAAGGAAGGATGTCAGAAAGCAGGTTAGTGATAAAATAAGGCCTTGGCAGAGGCTGACCCAGGTACAAGTGCAACTGTCAGAACCTCAGAAGACTACTTACTTCTGCATGCCTCAGTTGCCTCATCTATAAAATGGTTATGATATTAATAGCATCTACCTCATAGGTTGTTGTAAGGATTAATTGAGAAAATATGTTTTAAACCTTCCAGCCCATTGCCTGCCACAAATGATGGCTGCAACACATGTTGATTCCCGTTTCTTTTGAATTTCTACTCTATTTCTTAGCCTCCAAGGTAGTTTGAGAAGATTAGAGACTGATAATTCCATTTCCAAAGACAGTTCAATGAGGATGGCTTAAACAAATCAGGCTGCCCTTAATACCTTTCCTTGCAAAAAAACAAACCAACTAACCATTGAATTTCACTATATTCTAGAGTGTCTGGGATATTCAGAGATCCCCAGGCAAGCCTTTGTCTCTGAAGGAACTATGGACAAGTGGGGAAGAGCAGGGATACCCAATGGACTGAATCTGATCTGGGAAGCCTGGGAAGGGAGAGTAAGTATTCCATCTAGGAAACAGAGGATGGTTTCCTGGCAGAAAACCATGAGGGACTGAGGGGTTTGTTTACTTTTAGGATTTTTCCTGGTGTTCTGTTTCTTGGGGGATATGGCAAAGAGAGAGCCCTTGCAATGAAGTCTGGCTCCTTTTTCCCAGCCCTCAGTACCTGAGAACAAATTACCTGAGAGCTCCTTGAGGACCAAGGACACACTGTTGCTATCTTTGCATCCCCAGCCCTTGGTACACAGCCTTCTCAATAAAGGTTCATTAAATGAATAAATCCCTTAAGGTAGCTGAACACAGCAATGCCATTGTTCCCCAGGCTGGGAGTGAGGGGTTTGGGCACACTAATTTTAGCAGGCCCTCCCAAAGCTCTTCGAGGGCCGGACCAGTTTGGTTGTGTCCATTGTCACCTCCTTAGAACTTGACAGTGTAGGCACCCTAAACACTTGTTATTTAAATCATGAAAAAATACCCCCGTCCTGTCCTCAGAGGTCACAGTCAGCCTGGCAGAGTGAAGAGAGTTCACCAGGAGAGGGGGACTGTCTGGGGTTCCCAAGGACTCTGACAACCCCTGAGCGACCAGAATTCAGTTTCCTTCCTCACTCAGCCCTTTGTTGGAGGCTGTAAGTCACCCTCCCGGCGTCGCCGGGGGGGCGGGGGCGTCCTTGCGCCCCCCGCGGGGGTCCCCAGAGCCCTCACCCTGGAAGGTAACGGGGAGCCGGCGGCACGTGCAGCGGCCGCGGAGGGGGGCTGGGCTCACGCCGCCCTTAGTCAGCAGCCGGCTCGGTGTGGAAACAAAAGCCCATGTCCTCCCTCGGAGTCCGCGGCCGGTCCGCTGCTAGGGGAAAGCCAGCCATGCTGCCCAGCCGGTTAGTGGCTCAACTTACTTCTTCCAGAGCCTGGGACAAAGGGCCCGCAGTTGCACGGGGACGGGTGGGACGTCGCGGAGGGGAACCGGGCGCCCGCCCCGCCCCGCCCCGCCCCGCCCGGCGGCTGGGGCGAGGGGCCGGGGTCCCCGCGCTCTGCGCGCCTTGGTCCGGGGCGACCCGCCTCCGAGCCGGGTCCGGGTGTGCGCAAAGCCGAGGCGCCTTCGCCGCCAGCGCCCCAACGCCAGACGCACCAGGCCCCGGTTTCATGAATGAAATCCAATCGTGCGGATATAAATAGCCGCGAAGGCTGCTAACGTCACAGTGCGAGCGGCGGCCGCCACCGCGGAGAGCTCGGCGCCGGGAGCTCCGCTGCGCGCGCGGGCCGCCCGGGAGCGCGGTGGGGGCCGCCGCCGAGGGGGCTGGGGGAAGGGCGAGCCCCTGTGTCCCCGGGCCCGGCGGCGCGGCCGCGCCCGGCCCGCCCGCCGGCGAGGCAGTGCCATGCTGCCTTTGTGCAAAGTTGGGCGGCGGGCGGCGCGCCGCGCGCAGGGGCCCCGCACACCCGCGACCGCGCGCAGTCGTGGCCGCTGCTGAGTGGCGGGGGGCCCCCGCTCCCCCCAGCCCTTGAAGGCGGAGAGAGCTCGCGTCTCGCTCGGCTTCAGGGTAGGTTCTGTGTCGTGAGTGCGCTGCGGTACGAAACTTCTCGGAGCCGCCGCCGCGGAGCCCCCAGCGCCCCGGCCCCGGCGGGTGGCATGTGGGGGCCCCGGGCCGCAGCGTCCCGAGAGAGAGTTGCGGGACCCAGCTGCCCTCGGAGCCGCCCTGGCCTCTCCGCGAGGCCGGGAACCCTCCCGTCAGAGGGAAATAGAAGAGATTTCTAGGAGCGCCCGCACAGCCGCACCCCTAACTTGGAATTGAGAAAATGAACAACAGGCACCCTTAGGAGGCTGGCTGCGCCAGGGAGGGGGGTGCCGCGCCCACAGGGGGCTCCTTTCCCTGGAAGGACAGTGACGGGGAGCCCGAGGTCCCGAGGGGGGATACGCTCGCCCCTTTGGCCCTCGCACCCCCAGGAGAGCTGGCGGGGCAGCCCGCAGCTTGGCGCCCCCGCCCCCAGCCGTGTCCGTGGAGCCTGTTGTGAGTTGCTGTGACAACGGCGGGAGCTGCCTCGCGGGGCTTGCGGGACCTCCCACCTGGCCTCCCGGTGCTCAGCTTTCGGGGAGATCCGTGGGGGGGCGGCGGGGTGGGGGCGGGGGGGGCAGTGTGCAGACAAGGGAATCCAGCCTCCTCTCCAGAGAAAGAAGTGAGAGGAAGGCACAGCTACGTAAAACTGGATCATCAGACCCTACTGTTGCTGTGCCCCTGCTCCCCCCGGCAGTATCAAACATCTCAACTGAGGAGCAATGTCAATATTTAGACTTGGACGAGCCAGAAAGTTAGAAGGGAGCGCCAGGCACAGGGTTTTGACTTGGCTTTGCACGTCAGCACACAAGCTGTGCCTTTCGAGCTGACTGTACACATTTGCTGGGGGGAGAAATGCATGAAGGTTGAGATATACACAAAGGCGCCCAGACCTTCCTGGGAACATCTAGGAAAACCGAGAGTCTCCTGGGCTTTGAACTTCTCCCGCCTGCGCTTGTTCACACAGCTCTGAGGACCCCAGCCAGATGCTCAACTTGAGATTTCTCCAGATGAGGGCCCTCCCACCCCCAGCTGGGCTGTGTTGAATATTCTATACCGAACTGTGTATCCTCTCTGAACTGCAAAAATACTGCTGTCAGTAGTTTTCATCTTTGTATACCTTCTCTCACTATCAGCAGATATAAATAGCCAATAGTCTCTGTTTGTTTGATCTCAGGAGGGCTCTAGGCTTTTCCAAACATACACAAAATTTGTTTACAAACACTTTAGAAATTTGGAATTACATTTAGTTTCCAATAACTTTGTAGATGCCTAAGAGAGTCTCTGGTTGCTAGAAAATAAACACAGGTTCTTTTCAGTGTAAATAACATCTGCATACTACTCTGCAGGTGGAGTGGGCAGTAAATTATTACATTAAACAAGGTTTCCTCTGAGATTCCTGGATCGTATTTGGACATATTAGTGGGAAAGGGGTTTAACCAGTCCAATCCAATGTGGGAGACTGAAAAGTAATTAGGAAGCAATAAAATCACAGTCAGTATTCTTCTAAACTTGCGCATAGATTGTTATTTTCTGAAACTTTGAAGGTAGTGTAAACTGAAGTACGAAAGTCTGTGTGTAATCAAGAGGTGGAAATAGAAACAGGTAGTTCTGTGTCATTGCTTCAATAACACAGCTTATTGACTATCGAAATATCATTTACTAGGAAAAAAACAGAACCGTTTGGACTTCTGCTTATGACAATATTATCTAAAAATATTATTTTGGAGGAATAGCATGTCCTATTCTATGACTTCTATATTGTAAAATGCCTGTAAGGCTTTCCTTGTTCCTATCCTTGGGTTTGTGGCCAAATGCTTTTTTTGTAACATCCCCAAATGTTCAGAAGTATATTTTAACAAATGCTACAAAATGTTAACTTAGCTATTTCAGAATGTATTTGACCCAAAGAAATGCTACTTTAACACTGGCATCTAGCAAAAGTAAAGGAGATGCTGCCCCTTTTGGGGGGAAAAAAGAAAACAAAGTCTGTTGAAATTGTTAGTGGCTCCTCATGTGCTCCTGACAAGCAGTCAATAGGATTTATAAAGTATTTCTCTCTTTTATGTAGGTAAGTCCAGCTGTGAGCAGAGTGTTGGGTTCTTCACCTCCAGCAAGCCAGGTTAGTGTCTCTGTACAAACCCGTGACCACAGATTACATCTTGTGTCTAATTCTGAGCATGCATTTTAGAACAGGTTACTTAGTTTGTCTTAAAACAGTTTGTCTTTGTCATCTTTTAATGGAATCATTTATGAACATCATAGGTTCAAGGATTGTTAACATTATTCTATTTACTCTGTGAGTAAAATGGTACTAAAGTGGAACTTGAATCAGTTTGTCCTTTATAAGACTTTGGGGAGGGGGGTCAGAGGGGTAGTAAAAGTGGTGCCTCGGTAGCTGAGGATACTGGAGAAGATCTGGGTGCTTGATAATTAAGGTTTTACTTCTATCCTAATCTTAGCACTCTAGAGCTAGAAGAAACTTGATATAAGCGTTCTTTACCTTTATGTTCTCATTCTGCATCTAAAAAACACCCTGTAATGTGAAGTTACTCTCTTGATCCCCAAACAACAGGGGAGGAATTGGAAGTTCAGAGAGTTTAGATAATATGTTCAATTCCTAGTTCTAGTAAATAGAAGAAATAGGATTTTAAAAAAAGTTATATCTTATTCTAAAACCTAACTCTAATGGAAAAAATATTCTCCAATAGGGGAACTGGGACCAAGAAAAATTAAGTGACCTGCCCAATATTACGTGGTAATTACAGCTGATATTATACAGCTGTTACAAAAAAGTAAATAAATTTTATTTTCTAACATAAAACAGAAATAATAAATATTTATGTCTACTTTCTGGCATGGGACTGTCAAATATTTAAGTAAGTTTTTGTCATGAGATCTCTGGTCTGAGGAACTTACAAACAGATTTAAAAGGTAAGATTGAAAACATTCTTGTATGAAAAATTTGAGAGTAAATCAAGATGAGACATACCAAGAGGCCAAATGGGAGGTCACTGGTACATTTACGAGAAGTTCAGCATTTTCTTTGCTGTGGGATTACTTTGTCATTGGGAAAATAAAATCCAGTACATATTTTATTTGGATAGACAATAAATGGGTGAGAGTTTAGGAAAAGACAGAATGTGGAATTTCAACTTAACAGGGAGAGACTTTGCAGTCATTTAGAACCACTAAATTACAGTATCTCAAACTCAAAGGTGTTATTGCTTCAGAAAAGCATTGTAACAAAATTGTGAGCTATTTGAATCTGCATAGCATCTTTGAGAAAGCATTACAATTTGGCATGTTGCTTAAAAGTACTGTATTCCTTTTCTTTTTTTAAAAATATATCTTTATTGATTTCAGAGAGAGGAAAGGAGAGGGAGAGAGAGAGAGAAAGATCAACGATGAGTCATTGATCGAGCCCACAACCCGGGCATGTGCCCTAAAGGGGAATCGAACCCCGATCACCTGGATCCCAGGTCGACCGCTGAGCCATGCCCGGCCGGGCTCTATTCCTTTTCAAACCTCAATTTGTCTGAAATGTGCCATGTAATCGATTTGGATACATAAAAGATAAATCCCAACCAAAGTCCTGAAAATAGCCAATATTTATAGATTAAGTAAGAAATTATCAGTTTTTGCCTGGTTGATAGCCCTCTCTTCCCCCTTTTCCCTACTTTTTGTAGAGTAATTTGTAACAGTTGTTAATCCTTCTTAGAGAGTATTATATAAAGGGGTAATAAAAAAGAAAAGAAATGGAAACAGATTACTAAAGAAAACCTTGATATAGCATCTTTTTATCTTTTTTTAATGTACTGATACTACCAACTCAAGCTAATAGCCCTAAAAGCTTAATTAGTTAAGAAATACTTTTAAGCATTTAAGGGGTAGTTATAAGCTGTCCCATAACAGCTTTGTCCTGTATAAATTGTTATATAGTGGATCATTTCAAAATAGGTCATAAGAGCACTATTATACTGGGAAGATCCCATTACAGGTTGAAACCCCAGCATCAACCGATATTTGGTCATAAGCATATCAGTATAAAAACTACAAACCTACAATTACCTAAAGAGTAATCCTTTCCTATTATTCAAACATAACAGCCCCATACTCTATTTAAAAAGAAAAAAAATTAGCCCAACTGGCATAGCTCAGTGGTTGGGCATCGACCTAGGATCCAGGAGACTGTCGTTCAATTCCCACATGCCAGGGTTGTGGGCTCGATCCCTAGTCAGGGTGTGTAGGAGGCAGCTGATCAATGAACCTCTCTCATTGATGTTTCTCTCTCTCTCTCCTTCTCCCCTCTCTGAAATCAATAAAAAATACATTTTTTAAAAAAAATTATACTCTGATAGCACCAAAAGATCCTAGAATTTGTGTAATATCTCTAATGATAATTATCAGTCATTGCTTTTTTGGACTTCACAAAGCTGTAGTTAATATGCTCAACTTATCTCAAAACATGGCTGGAAACATTTGAAATTGTACTGCGTTTTTTGCTCAGGAAATTTATGTGTATAAAACAGAATTTTATTTTTTTTAATCTTTCTGTTGGTCTTCCTTTTAGAAAATAAGCAGTTCAGTCTCATTATTTGGAGGTCTCACTTGGGCTTCATGTAATGGGGTTGGTTCAAAGAGTTCAGGTGATTTGAATTTGGTTCTTGGGTTCATCTTCTTTTCTCCATCCAAGCCTTGACCAACCTCACAACACCAAAAAGAAACTTGGAGAAAGAAATAAAAATAAGTCACAAGAAGTGGTGTATGTAGAAAGCGGCAGGAAGTGGCAGAGTGTGTGAGTATCGGGGGAGGAGAGGAGGAAAGGGAAAGCTTTGATGGTTAGTTATATGTCAGCATCAGAATTGTTTGTTTTTTTATTATCTAAACAAAGTGAGTCGCCTTCTTCTCTTCCTAGAGTCTTTCGTTCCTGTGCACATAGGGCAGAAATTGGGCAATGGGCAAAAAAACACTGAAATGAATTGTGGGTATGACAGCACGCTTTCCAAATGTCCAAGGACACTCTTCTCTTTGAATACTTTGATAAGGGTTTATCCACTAAGAGGTGAATTAGAAAGTTAAAAAGAAAAAAAAAGAGAGATGCTAATAGGTCCAGAAGAAGCAATTACATTGCTTCATTCTGTACCTGAGTTTATTTATTGCACAGACATGGTCATGACAAGTGCCCAGTGCTAATGAGGTTACCATCTCAAGTTCCATCCCACGGGAGAAATTTCCTTTGAGTTGTTACACAATCATAGTCCCAACCCCTAATGACCACTGAAATAACAATAACCAGCACTTATTATGCTCCTACGAGATGCCAGACACTGTACTACATTACAGCTAATATTCATTATAAATTTCAATTTACAGAAGCAAAAAATGGAACTAGATATGTTAAGTAAAAGAGCTAATAGGAGGTAGAGCATGGATTTTCACCCAGATCTAAGAACTTGAATATATATTTGTTTTAAAGGAACACCTAGAAATAAAAACGACATTTTATTCCAGGTTACTCTTGCTGATGTTTTTTGTTGTTTTTTTAATTAATGTAATTTGAATCACATAGCAGGCTTGTCTCAACAAATTTGTTAGCTCTTCAGGTCATCTCTAATATATTTTGATGGAAATCTCTAACTTAAACAGTTGAGTCATGGAGGGTTGAATCATAGATCCAGAAAAGTTCTTAAGGATACTTAATCCAACCTCATGTAGATGAAAAACCTGCCACCTAGAGAAGTAGTATAACTTACCCACTGTCATAGTTAATAAGTGATACATCTGGAATGGAACCCAGATTTCCAAGTCCCAGCCCAGGGCTCAATTCTGTTACATAACACTGGCAGAAAAATGCCAAGTCGTCTAAGTCCTCTCAACTTAGCCAAAATTACAACTATCATTGTGAAATATATCTGAAACCAAAGATGCATTCAGAAATGGGCAATAAGAGGATCCAGCAGTGTAAAGATATGTTGGATATTAGGAAAGCTCTCACTTACCTTATTGATGTCGATATAGAGCAATCCTTTCCTATTATTCAGAACATAACAGCCCCATACTCTGATCCCTGCCAAGCTGTCTTTGTTGAGCAATCTGTTTTAATCACGTAAGGAGCTATTGAATTTTGTCTGTGGAGCTCCAGATTTTTATTTACTATGTGACATTGCTGAAATACTTCCTTGGACCTCATTTTGCTAATCTGTAAAATGGGGATGGTATCACCTCCCCCAGAGGATTATGAAGATGTTATAAAATTACACGTCGAGCACATAGTAGATGTTCAATAAAGGCCCTTTCTCTTTTTGACCTTCCTAGATTATTTCAAGGGAAAATGTTATATAACACATTAGGGCAGTGATCTCATTTCACCCCCAAATGTACTGGAGTCATTTGAATTCTGATATTGCAAGGGATGGTTGTAGTAACCTTTTTTCTTGGGCAAAAACAGGCACGATGGTCTCTCTGGGTACCAGTGGCCCCGTCGCAATTACGTTTGATTTGTTTCCTTCACATCCTAGGGTTGCCAGAGTTTACTTGAATTATTTTGCTGTTCCAGTTTCTGCTGCAACTAATCCCAAGCTCCTCTTGGAGATTTGTGGCTCTCATTTCCTTCCAGACACTGTTTAAGTACCTAACGTGTTTTCCACATAGACCTTTGCATCTCAAAGCAACTACAATATTTTCAACCAAGTAACTAAGAAATATTCCCAGAGAATATTATTGCCAGTAGAACACTTTTGCTTTCCGTCTCAAAATATGTGACACTTTCCTGCCATCATTTCAATTAATGTGAGCATTGAGTGTTCTCTGTGTGCCGGCCCTGTCTTTTCTTTTTGTTCTGTGTTGCTGACTGATATAGTGGTAGGAAAAGCATGAGCACTACAATTTCCCTCTTTTGCCCTCAGCACTTGATAACTACCCTGGCCTAAATTACATCTCTGGGAAGTGTTTCATCACACTCCTCTCCCCAGCTGCCACATTTTGTCATGTGGCACTTGCTGCCCTGCTTTGAATTTTCGGAGCCAAGTTATGGCACGGTGTCCTGTTCATCACGTTCATGGAGGAAAGCTGCTGTTGTGATTTTTTTCTTTCTTGTACTTTTCCCCCCCTTTTTAAATTAATAATTCAAGTGGCCTAGAATAACCTTTATGTTCCTAGTGGCACAGTTTCCCTTTTAATATTTGACAAATGTATATTGCAAGATGTAGGTCCTTTCCTTCAGGTTTAGGGCTAGCAATTATGTATTTACCCCAGTGCTGTGACGCGCTAAACTGGTTCTAGATGCTTAACGATCACTAATTGCTAGATTCTCCCTAACCTTATTATTAATCTTAAATTGGTTGTGTAAATTTCAGTTCATACCAAGGAGTTCACTTTTAAAAGAGTGCTTCTCAAACTTTACTGTGCATTCAAGTCTCCTGGGCACCTTGATAAAATGCATATTCTGACTCAGGAGTTCTGGAGTGAAACAGGAGATTATTCTCACAAGCTTCCCATTGATGCCAGTGCTGCTGGTATGAGAACCACATGTTGAGCAGTGAGGTTCTAAACTGTACTCGTTACTATAGCTTATGCTAAAATTCATGCCTTACAGGCCCTAAACTCCCACCTTATTTTGATGGCTTGCTTCTTAAATCATAATAGAGAGCACTGGAATCTTAAACATGGAAGGAATGTAGGCAGAGGTGTGCTGGTAAATCAGCCAGCTCTCTGGGGGGAAAAAATGCATTTATGTGCATACATAAGTTGATTATAAATTGTACTGACATAAAGAATGTGTGTAACATAAAATTTACAAATAATAATAAAATATACAATACTCTTTATTGTAAATTCCGTTTTAACCCACTGGGTTTCACAGAATGTTTGTTGGTTTTTGAAGAACTCTTCTATCCAAAGCCTACCTAGGATACAATTGATGTAGAGTGTAATTACCATGTAAATGTTGGCTGATAGTTTCCTTTATGTTAATGAGTAAGACAAAGTTGAAACAACAAAGACATATGTCAGATCTGTATACATTCGTTCAAAATATGAATGATTTCTTTACTAAACCAGATAATAGCTTTTAAATACTGTAAGGGTATTTCCTTAAATGTACTGTTCACAATGTAACGGCCGCGTATATAACACATTTTTAAGTTGAATTTGCATCATTAACGTTTTTTAATCATTTTCTTAAGACAGTCAACAGACCAGTAAAGCTATTGCGTAGTAGTTGCTAACTTCTGTGGTATAAATACTCCCACCATAGCCAGTTTCAAGCTATCATTGTGACTGAGCATGGAGTTGGGGAGAGACAGAACAGTAACACACCACTATACAGTATTTCCACCATGCATACAAAATCTGCATAAATAACCTCAAAAATACAGACAACAGTAAAATGTAGTAAAATAAATAGTAAATGATGAGTTTTGAGTGTTTACTACCTTTCCTTTAGTATAATGTATTTAATCAAAACTTTATATAATTTAATTTTTAATACTGACCCTATTTTAACAGGCTTGCAAAAATCCTAAAAATTTAACAGCTGGTTCTCATGGACTAACAGTGGCTGGCTCCAGCACACCACTAGATGTAGATTATCTGGTCCCGTGATCCTCAACCTTTGCTGTACATTGGAACACCCCAGGAATTATATAACCTACAATCTTAGTAGATCTGCACTGGGGCCCAGGAATATGAATATAAAACATGTTATTGAAGTGTACCTTATTTCAAGAAAAACATACAAATCCTAAGTATATAACTTAAAGAATCTTCACAATCTGAACACACCCACGTAACTGGCACCTACATACAGAAACAGAATATCACCACCCAGAAGGCTTTTTTAAACCAAGGGAGATAACTACTGTCTTGATTTCTAATACCATAGATTAGTTTAACCTGATTCTGAGCTTTTATAGACACAAAATCTATTTTGTGTCAGGCTTTTCACCCTCAATATTGTGTTTGTGAGATGTAGCAGCAGTTCATCCATTTTTGGTGCTGTGTAATATTTCATTTTATAAATAGATCTCAATTTCTTATTTATTTATTTATTTATTTATTTATTTATTTATTTATTTATTTATTTATTATCTATTCTACCATTGATGAGTTGTTTCCAGTTGTTGGCTAATATAAATAATGCTGCCAAGAACATTCTTGTAAAGAAGGAATATTTAAAACAGAGCAAAGTCCCCCAATGGTTCTAATGAACGGCCAATGTCTTGATTGCCTTCTCTACACTTCCTCTCCCCTCTTTTATTTCTCATATAGTATGGCCAAGGCCATTGACTCTTTTGTGTGAATGTATTTTAGTACCGTAAGCCATGAAGCTGTGCTTCCTTTCAGTACACTATGTTCTCTTGACTCTTCTCGTATAGGTTCACCAACTTCCTGTTTTATCAAGACATCTGCTCTTGTGCACTCTAAACAGAGATGAAATTTGGCCTCACATCAATAGCATGCAGGAATAACAGGCATGGTGGAAATGCACCAAGGCTCAATTTGGCAGCTGATCATTAAGGCTCCTAGAAAGAGGCTTCAAAGAAGGGAAATTGTTTCCCTTTGTGAGTGTAAAACAAAAATCAACAGTGAACCCTTAGAATACTTCAGATTTTTAAAAATCTGTTTATTTGAAGTAGACTAAGGACTCTCTTCTGAAAGAGAATTGAAATCCTTCAAAGTCAGATGACTTGATCTGAAGAGATTGGAGAAGGAGATGATCTCATTGTCTTGTTCCTACCCCCCCTTGTTCAGCAGGGGGATTTTTGCTGCACTGTTCTAGGCCAAGTGACTGTGTGGTTTTCTTGTTTGGGCCTATTGAGATGTTAGATTCTTCTCTGACATAAATCAAGGGAGCTGAATGACCCCGAGTTCTAAAATGATATTGATGATAAGTGGGATGCCTGCTCAGAAGTGAAAGAAAGTTTCCAGGAGCAGCAAGGCTATTTCCTACTATATGAAAGGCACTTCACATACAGCTCTCAAGGTATATAGAGAGAAGGTCAAGAGTAGACATTAATTCCACAGAATAAAAGAATATTCTAGTCCCTGGTTTTCTACTTCCCACCCTCACTTTTTTTGTAAAATTCTTTGTTACAAAAGAACACATGTCCTTGCTGTACATTGGAACACCCCAGGAATTATATAACCTACAATCTTAGTAGATCTGCACTGGGGCCCAGGAATATGAATATAAAACATGTTATTGAAGTGTACCTTATTTCAAGAAAAACATACAAATCATAAGTATATAACTTAAAGAATCTTCACAATCTGAACACACCCACGTAACTGGCACCTACATACAGAAACAGAATATCACCACCCAGAAGGCTTTTTTAAACCAAGGGAGATAACTACTGTCTTGATTTAGTAGTTATCTATAGATATGAAATATATAGATATGAAAAATATATAGATATGAAAATATATAGATATGAAAAATAGTAAAATATATAGATATATAGATATATATAGATATGAAAAATAGTAAAATCAATTATAATAGTAGATATATATAGATATGAAAAATATATAGATATGAAAAATAGTAAAATCAATTATAATAGTAGTTGGCATTCATATTTTAATATATGTCTATCCATGTGTATGTTTAGGCACATAATTTTTAAGGAATGGTATTACTCTATAAATATTTTTGTAATCTTTTTTCTTTAAAGATTTCCCATGAATATCTAACTGTAACAATAAATGTACTCCTATAACACATTTTTGGTGGCTATATACTCTCCCATGATATGGACATTTATTGTTGTTGCTTTTTAACCAATCCCCTGTAGTTGCATTTCTGAAATTGTTTCCGCAAGTAGTGATATGGTGAACATTATTTTAGTGGAATCCTTTTGTATATTCTAATTATTTTTCTAGGAATAAAATCTTAAAACTGATGGAAGTTATGGACATTTTAGAGTCTTTTGAATGCCAATTGCACTCCTGAATAATGGGATCATCTTCCTTTTCATAAATAGTGCCTCATCCTGCTTTTTAAAAATGTACAGTCTTTCATGTAATAACTCCTACCAAGAGGTGGAAGGTATAGGAACATGTTCTGAAAATAGTAGATAGAATCTATATTGATGTCAGCTAACAACCTTAAATAAAATATGAGATTTTACGGAGTCTGGTTTTTGTCCACGAGCACTTTTGCATTTATGCACTAACTTTGCTAGGAAATTCTAGGGGGAACAAAACAGTTCTCCTCATTTGCTTCAATCAGAGCATAACCTAATCCCAACTGTCATATTGTAGTCTCATCAATGATTAAATGCAGTTGTTTGATTGTCATCATATATGAAGGTTTCACAGCAAGTGGTCTCTCTGGTACTACAAAAGCTGACCCAGGGACATCTTTAGAGAATGCTTTCAATGAGCAAGTGGCTACAGAGCACTACAGAGACTTTTCTTCATAAGGATGGATTTTTAAGCATGTCTTTTTTACAGACTGGATATTAGCTTTCTTACACAGCACTTACAACTTTGACTGTTTAAAGACTCAACCAATACTTTAATTATTAATTCTTGACAAAGCATCTAGATTCAGCCCTTAGCAAAGGCTCACCCACATCAGGACCACAAGTCCTCCAAAATCAATGTGTAGGGAGAGTCCTTTGGTGCTATTTTAACTTTAAAAAATTATTGAAGCACAACATACATAGCAAAATGTGTCAAGATCGCAAGTGTACAGTTTGATGAAATTTTGCAAATGAAACCTACCTATGTAACCAGCACCTAAATCAAGACCATGAGCATTCCACTTCTGTTCACCACCCCACTGCGCCCTCAGTGCGCTTGAAATGCTTCATATTTTATGTCCAGGGTAAGTCATTTATTTATAGAGTTTGATTTTTCACTGAACTCTTTATATGAGCTAGCTGCAGTCAGCTTTGCCCAAGCTCTCTCTTATATAACTGAAAACATGTAGATTCTGCCTTTCCAGGTAAAGATTATAACATAAATTTTCACACTGAGTGTATATCAATATGTGTTTGTGATTTGCAACTACACAAACACACTTGCTTACAAACAAGTTAGTAACTTCTTCTTAATAAATATAAAGCTGAATTATACTATATTGATCCACGCTTTGACATCTCTCATTTGATTGCCACACAGTAGTCCCTGTGCTATGTTTCCAAACAATTTTCTTAAAATTGCTCATTTCAGTACTATAAGTATTCTCTTTGAACACTCAAAATTTAAAAGCCAAGAATTTTTCATCTTCTCTTTGAAGTAGAATTGTAGGTATGTGTCCTGGGTGTCCACACCTGTCTCATTATATCATTCAATTTTTGTCTGATACTCAGCAAGATATCGTTTAAATTCCTGTGTTATTTTTAGTTGAGAGTTTGAGTCAGAAAATAAAGCAGGTTTAACAGCCTCACTATGCTTTATAAATATGTGGTTTTGAAAAATAATATATGTATCATCAAAAATCATTTATTATTTTTGGATTATATCATTGTAGCCTTAGAATTAATAATCAAGGGTTACACTTACATGCTCATTAGTTTTTTTTTAAAGCTAAAATATGTTTCCCATTATAGAAGTAATACATCTAAAAATGTTATTCAATCATAAAAAGTAATAAAGCACTAACACTTGCTGCAACACAAATGAACTTGAAAACATGCTAAGTAGAAGCCAGACACTAAAGGCACATATTGTACAATTCCATTTATAAAAAATATCCAGAATAGGGAAATCCATGGAGAGAGAAAGTGGTTTCCAGAGCTGGGAAGACAGGGAACGGGAATGGCTGCTTATGGGCACAAAGTTTCTTTTTGAGATTATGAAAATGTTCTAGAATTAGATAGTGGGAATAGTTGTACAACTTAGTGAATATAATAAAACACTCTGAATTGTACACTTTAAAAAGGGGAGTTTTATGGCATGTGGGTTTTATCTCAACTTACCAAAGAAAGGTAATATATTTTCACTGTAAAAAATTTGGAAACCAAAGGAAAATAGAAAAACAGCAACAAGTTCTAGTCGCAGTCACTGTTATCTGTTTAGTATCTCCTTTCCATTTTTCCTCCGTGTGTTGTTGCAGGAGGAAGAAGTTGGTGTTGCTTCTCTTTAGATGAAAGAGACGCAATTATTAAATTACAAGTATTCACATATTAATGCGCACCCGTTCCCCCTCCCCCCAAAAAAGGGTGGGTCCCAAGGAAGATCCATTTAGTTGGCTAGGGGGAATCATGGATAGAAATGCAATTAAGAGAAGAGAGAGCAATGGGCGGAGCTGGAGGAGGGGAAGAAGCAGCACCTGAAGGGAAAAGATCCGGGGTCCGTCCCGAGAGCCAGTGACACAGATTTGAGCAGTTGCCATAAGACGTGGAACTCTTTCTAGGAATTTGCTGCCAGATGCCTGATGTATTATGTAAACCACAGTTCAGATGTGCCACTGTGCTGAGATGGTACTTCCAGTGAAAGAATGAGGGAAAAGTCCTAATTTTATTCAAGTTACACATATTTGCTTATTTTATGTAGTTGTCATCAACTAAAGTTCAGATTACTAGCCTGCATTTTCCTTTTAATAGCAAAACAGTAGCATTTCTCTATATTATTGCAAGCTCAGCATAAACAATATTAAATAATGACAATCTTAATAGATAAGACTTATTGAGCCTTCTCTGCATGGCAGGCACAGTGATTAAAATATTTTACAAGCATTATCTAACTTAATCTTCACAACGACCCATTTCGGGAGGTAATTATCCCCAGTTTACAAATAAGGCTTAGAGAGATTAAGTAATTTGCCCACTTACAGCCTCAACGGCTATTAGTTTATATAGTTGCATTATCTTCTTTTGCATGATCAAGGACATGGATCAGATTCTTCTCTAAATTTTTTTCCTGTTTCTTATAGCATATCTACTTCAGTAGACCTTTCCTCTGTGACTTTATCTAATTGCCTGTGCTTTGCTATATGTCAGGGTTTTTAACAGACCATATGTTGAATGGCCTCTGCTTATTCCATTCATATAAGAAAAGATTCATGCTGGACAAAAATCGAAGTATATTCCAAATGCTTGGATAACCTTAGGCTCTGTCAGAGAGCAAGGTAGGGTCTTTAGTGACCCAGGAACCCACCCAGCTCTGGAGTGCACAAACGAAGCTATTCAGTGTGGTACAGGTTGGCAGAACTTTTGAAGGTGAGATAAGGACATTGGTGAGTAATGTCATCACTGAAGATGTTGCACCCCCTCACCCCACTCCCTCCCACAAGATCCATCACTCCTGTTGCAATGTCAACTGAAATGGCCTGGTTGATTGAGCAGGCTGGAGGAAGCAAAAACTAAGCCTTTTCCATGCTCAGTGCTATCTGTCTGGTCCATTCTAAGCAAGGGACAGTCACTGACATGTCAGTTTCCTAATGGCTTTCCAGTGGCCCCACAACCTACTCTTTCCACCCTTGTCCCGAGTCAGGCCAGCTCTCATTATTGCACTTCAGGGGCATCTGTGTCAAAGAGCATCGCACTTTCCGCCCAGGCAAACTGGTCCCTATGGCAATGGGCAGTCTGCTGGTTTTCAGTGGCTTTCTCTCTTGGCTCCATAGAAAGGAATTTGGCAGAAACCCTTTGAATTTCTGGTATAAGATTACTCCTCCTGAGTTTCTGGTAGTGTTGTGAAGTCTTTTATCTGTATAGAATAAAGTTAATTTTAGTGAGATGTGGGTAGAGGGGAATCCAAGGCGCCTGTTCTTTCAATGCTATCTTGCCTTGAAGTCCAGCTAATTGCCTCTTGTGCTGTGGCTCTTTTAGGCACAGATTGATCTCCCTCATTCAAGACTCACTTTCATTTGGATTATAAATTGTCCTCCATATGTAGTGGATACGTGTGCCTCCCAAACCCTTTTTTCCAGCCAGGTAATGGTTCACTAAAAAGGGTTAGGAATTTCTTGAATTAAGATGTTAAAGTCTAAAAGCAGGTGAGAACTTTGTGAGACCCTTATATGTAAATGTTATTAAGATTCATAACTTGGCTCTAGGCACTAGAGTATAATAAATGATCACATTCCTTTTTCTAAATCACATTTGGCCCTAAACCACTCCAGCCAGCCTATATTGGGGCTCTCTCCTGCCCCCTCCTTTCCTTTTGGTGAAGGGGCCTGGTCCTTGGTCCCTGGTGGTTCCCATGGTTACTGATGCTTTTCCTGATGGGGAGCCATGGCTAGTGTGATGCCATCTGTCAAACACTGCTCTCATGATGAGTCACACAGATGTCCCTCAAGGTGTTCCTCTCGCTGACTGCAGGCTTAGCCACATGCTGCTGCTTTCGAGGCCATGGGCTTAATGATCATTCATTAGAGATAGCCGAGTGCAAGTTCTTTGCCAGCCCCAGGTGGAAGTTTCCCTAAGGAGGGTGGAGTGACTGTACTTTTATATTCTATTGAATTAATGTTTATTGAAAGCCACATAAGGCCAAGGCACTGAGAAAAGATTTGAGGATTTAACAATGAATAACAGTTTCAGTTGTCAAAAATTTTTAATCCAGTGGCATGAAAACAAAATACACATAAACATGATTGTCAATATTACAATGCAGAGTTTGATAAATACAGAATAAAGGAAGCATGTTTTAAGTGCATCTTCTTCCAAAATGTAACTTGTGCCTGTCTACTTTGCTATGTCTCAGCTGATTCCACCCTGGTCCAAGCCGCCATCCTTTCTCTCCCGGAGAATTTCGGAGCATCCTACCTGGCCCTTCTGCCACTGCTCATATTCCCCACAATGTGTTCTCCACACAGCAGCCTCAGTGATACCTATAAAAAGCAAATGAGAACCTGTTACTCTTCTGCCTACAGCTATTCAGTGGCTTCTCACTGATGTGAGAATAAATCCATTTATTTAAATCCACCTATTCTCTTTTAGAATAAAATCCAAACGCCTGACTGGCCTGAAAGGCCGGGTATGATCTCACCCTGCCTGCCTTTCTAACCTTCCCTCTCATCAGTTCCCCTCCTTCGAGCTTTTCTGGGCCTGCTTCCTTTCCCGTCTCATGACTGGGTCCTTCTCATTCCCCTGACAGCCGAAAAATGGGGCTTCCTCTTAGAGGCTGCCTTTGACTTCCCAGCAAGCCCCTGCCCATCGTTTTCACCCATGACACCCTTTCATTTTTCTCCAAGGAACTTATCAGGTGTGTGGTTACATCTACCTGTTTAGTTGTCTCTCCCCACCTGACTCTGAGGTCCATGAGGGCAAGAACTGGCTTGTTCACTACTGTACGCCTGTAGGCCAGGCACTCACTAGTGCTCAGTCTCTATTTAACTAGGACTGAGTCCTACAGGTGGAGGACAAGTCCAGGATCAGGAGCATGAGAAAGGGCATTTGAGCAGAAATAATGGCAAAAGCAAAGTCATCCAAGGAGAGGTTACGTGGCATATTTGTAGATGGAAGTAGACAGACGACTGTGCTTAGAACGTAGTACACAGTTTACTTTTGGTGGTTTTACAAAGTATCCTGGAATTTTTATGCACCTTTTAAGCTAATTTTTTTATCTTTTCTTTATTTTTCAATTGGGGCAGAATTTACTAAGTTGCAGTGGATAGACAGAAAGTTTATTTCTAAGCCTGGCTCACTTCCCCCAGTGACACTGAGTTTAAAAAAATAGAGAGAGCATGAGCTTGTGTAGTTCCTCCATTATCATTATCCTGCTCTGGCAGGATAGTGAGTGGGTATTTTGAAAAAAAGCACCTCTGTGTTACTTGCGTTCCTGGACTTCTATGCAGTGTCCTTTCTGTTACTTAAACTCCTCTCTTTTCTGTTTTAATCAAAACTTTCAACTGAAAAAAATTGTGTTGTTTTGAATGATAAAAGGTAATTTAATCCTGGAGCTATATTTTTGTGAAGTTTTGATTTAGGAAAGCCCAGCCCGGCCCTGCCTGCCCCTTTCCCAGCTCTGGACCCACCCTCCCTTCCAGTGGAGATGTTTACATTGTGCATAAAGCAGCTCCTGCCTGCCTGGGACCGGTGATTAAGAGCTCAGGGTAATGAAATCTGCAGTTGAAACTTGGCTGTTGGCTATCATTATTATGCAACTTTTAACATTTCCCTTTTGTTTCCATCAGTAATACAAAATTCTCAGTTTTTCTTTCAGAGTGAACTCTTCAAATACATTAAAATTTGTTCCACTAGTATTTTTTAATGATCAAGTTAAATATGTGCTTTTTGAAAGGACAAGAAAATTTAGTGGCTGTGCAATAGCATTGTTCAAGCTGTCTACGTGAACAGCTGAACGGAGCTAAAAGTACAAAGGTCACCCTGTGGGCCTTAAGATTTTTGTCTTTAAGCAGATTGCTCACTGTGCCTTGATTAAAATAGCAAATATAACAAGAAACACAGCAAAAGTGATGGTAAGAAGTGGCATATTCCAATGGTAGGGTGATTCGGAGCATATTAGGAGATGCTTAATGAGATGTCTTAGACAAATGATAAACATTTTTCTGCCCATTCTCCCTAATATCTGAATTTCTAATGTTAGAAGAGACTAACACTTCACCTGAATTCAAATAGTGGCCTTATACTAAGGTGCAAGCAGGAATATCTTGAGTTTCATCAGCCACAGTGCCCCTGAATTATTGAAGTATGGGGACAGGACTCTTTGATGGTCATCTAGCCATGGTGTGATTTAAGGAGTGAATGTGTCGGATAACTCCTGAGAGCCTGTTTCTTAAGAGAGAAACAGGACACCATGGGGGCCATTTTCTCAAGGACTGAAGGAGGGGATGAGGCACCACCATAGGAAGGGAAATGATTTGAAGAGGAGACCAGGGCAGCTAAGGTCATATCTGATTATATCCTCTTGCACCCATGGTTGGCCCTAGCAGACAGTCACAAATTGGGGGGACTATGGCCCAGATTGGGCAGTCAGAGAAAGCTTTACAGAAGAGGGGCATTGCATACTTGTATACTGCAAGCACTTCAGCACAGAGTAGCACCCCAGAAACACTTAATGACTCATTAAGTGCATGAGATGGGCACTTTACAGGTACAGCCCAGGAAAAATAAAAAATTCACAAACCTCCATTCCATGATTTGCTAATATAGGAAAAAATGAGTGTGGATGTGTGTTTGTCTTTGTTATTGCTTCTCCTAGAACCATTTATTGGTACATAGGAGAAAATAGATTAGTCTGTGTGGAGGCAGGGTAGCTAAGAAAGTGTTTTAGAGGAGGTAATATCTGAGTAAGGCTTTAAGGAATGGATAGAATTTACCAGGCAGACAAGGAATGGTAGAAGGCTGGCAGAGGGAATGATATGTATAAAGAAACAAAAGTAGCAAACATTTGGAATTTGGGAAAGCCATTTTTTGAGGCTAAATCATGCTATATTAGTTTCCTATTGCTGCTCTAACAAATTACCAAAAATGTGGGATTTAAAACAACGTAGACCTATTATCTTACATTTCTAAGAGGTTAGAAATCTGAAATGGATCTCAATGGGCAAAAAGCAAGGTGCGTTCCTTCTGAGGCTCTGGGAGAGAATCTGTTTCCTTACCTTTTCCAGCTTCCAGAGGTCACCCAAATTCCTGGACTTATGTCCCTTTCCTCCATCCTCAGAGCCAGTAGTGTAGCATCTTCATGTTTCTCTCTGACTCTGACCTTCTGCCTCCTTCTTCCACCTGTAAAGGGCCTTGTAACTCTATTGGGCCTTCCTTAATAAGTCAAGATAATCTCCTTTTAGTGAGGTCAGCTGATTAGCAACCTTAATGTCATTGGCTACCCTAATTCCCCCATGCCATATAATGGAATATACTCATAGGTCCCAGAAATTAGAACAAGGGCATGTTTGAGGGACTGCTTTTCTGCCTCCACGCATGCAGTACAAGGTGTTGAGGGTAATGGTGAAAAGTTGGCATGATCCATCAACCCGAGGTGGAAAATATCACTCATCCATATCAGGCCCCAATATTATGGGCCTCTAACCTGATGGTTTAAAAAAAAAGGGGGGGGAGTCAGTATGCTGGAGTTTTTCCATGGGTATGTTTCAGTTAACTATTGCTGCATAACAAATCACCCAAAACTTGGTGGCTTAAAACAATCTGTTCTCATGATTCTGTGAGATTTGGCTACATGATTCCTGGACTGGTTTCTGGGCTCCCCTCATAAAGCTACATTCAACTGGAGAGATGGCTGGAGAAGATCCAGGATGGCCTCAGACTGTATGGCATTTGGTAAAGTCATCAGCAGGCTGCCTTGGTGGTTCTCACAGTGCATTCCCGCCGTCTGCTAGGCTGGGCCAGCTTCCTTAGATCACAGCCTCAGGACAGCATTCCAGCAGCATGAAAGTGGAGGTACAGGGACTCTGGACCCACATGCCATCACCACCACACTCTTTTGAGTCCTGCCAAGTAGTCACAAGGTGAATTCAACTTCAAGAGGAAGGGAAATAGATTCCATATCTTGATGGGAGTTGCTGCAGTGATGACAATATCTCATCTAGCGAAAGCTTTGAAGACAGGAGTTTTTGCTTTGAGGGTAGGATTTTGAAATTTGAGATTTCGGAGGTAAAATGTTTCTGGATGGCAGCACATGACCAAAAGTATGAATGACGTAAGTAGAGTGTGGCAGATATCACTGGCGTTGAAGAGGTAGAGAAACTGTGAGGCGAGGGTGTGGGGTGCGTCATCCTGTGGACACACGAGAAAGCTAAGTTGGTGGTGAATGTGGAGGAGGGACCTGAAGTTCAGGAGATGACAGTAATAATGGCATGGGCTGATGTGGGATAATCAAGCCAGATGGGGTTATTTGATAGCCAGGAGATCACGACCACTGTGTTCTAAGTCAGCCTTGTGGATGGTGGGCACTAGCACCCGGAGCAGCAGCCACCCTGCACCACCTCACCAAGTCCCTTGCTCTCCAGCCTCCACATTGTCTTGTTCTCTCATCAGTTTCCAAATAAACATACCAATTCTGATTTCCAGAGTGCACAGGTAGATCCTTCAGTTATTTTTACCTTCAGCATCTATATCCTGAGGATTCAATGAAAAAAGTATTACACAAAGTTCAAGTCAGTTTTGACTAAGAAGACTACAAAGCTGCCATAGTAACAGGTCACCAATGTCAGTTCTTCTAGGCTTTCTTTTTCTTTTATACTGTCCTTGTCTCCTCAGATATGTATCTAAAGGCAAACGCGTATCGGGATAGATCTGCAGGATTTATGATGTTGAAATTTATTAACAGTGCTAAATGAATGATATGTATTACTCTCATTCTAGGTAAATAAAGATCAGAAACCAGATAGTCATTATCCAGATGGTCCCAAGAGCTCATTCAACCATAAGAGTGCCAGATATGAATAAATTAGAGCCCATAAAAAGTAAAGGAAAATAAAATTGCATATTTTCATAATTACTACCATAATTTAATGCTCATTTGTTTGTGTAACAGATGAACAGTTTACAACAATACATGTGTAGCATGAGTTTACATCCCTTGCTCTGACTTCATACCCTTAAAATTCTCTTAGATTATGACAAAATAAATTTCTACCCAAAAGGAAAGATCTTCAGTATTTGAAAATCCAGAAAACCATTCTGGAAAATTCCATGTCTAAAATGAGTGGCCTGGGCTATAACTTTAATTCTGCCCTGCCTTGTATTTCCCTTACATGCTATCCCCTTTGCACAAGGTTCAGCACCTTTGGCAGTCACTCCAGTTTTGAGCAGATTGCTAGAGATTAGACGACTCACAGATGTTATTCTCACCTTTGACACAGAAATTCTTTTTAGGACTGCACATGAGATGTTTCTATAAATAAGCAATGATATTTTTGTAACCATAGCCTTCATTTAAAACTAAGAGGGCTTTGGTCACCTCAAAGTAGTCTCCTGTCAAAAGCCACACAGCTATTCCACCAAAGCTGCCATGTTTCAGATTATTGGGTCAGGGGGATTCCTCTTTGGGGGCTGCTATCAGAGCTAGTTTGTAAGCCAACAAGGAAACCAATTCTATATTTTTTGTGTCATATCTTGATTTTGACTAAATTCAAGCATTCCCCAAATTTTAGAGATTGGCTCTCTATGACTTTTAATTATCTAAAAATAAAATGTAACTCACTCTCAAACGAGTAAGGTTTTCCACCACTTACGACATTCAAAATAATATATCTCAGTTTCCAGAGTGTAAGGATCCAAATGGAACCTGGTTTTCTGGCACAGGCTATCCCATGCCAGTATCACCAGAAATTTACCAAAGATTGTTAAAAAGTGTTACCATTCTCATCTAGAATCTAGGAATGTCTCCTAAAAATGTTTTTAAGCGACCATTCTAACTCTATTATCTTTTAATTACCTGTGTGCTTCTCCCCTTCCAAGAACTTTTTCTGCCTTCTCTGCATAAGGTCACCTGTGCTCCATCTTGTATTTATATTCTTTGTTTTTCAATGCCTTACCCTTTAATTGCTCTACTAGAAAGCCTCCCTTCTATAGGTCTTTGTGATTATCAAGTGTATGGTTTTGCATCTAATTCTGGTCTTCTACCTGACTCAATATTATTGTCACATAAAGGCAGTCATCTACAGTGTCATGATTATAATTTTTGAAGTCATCAGTGTGTTGGGTACAGCACCCATTACTGAAAACATCAGTTTGCCTAATCCTCACAACCACCTTAGGGGATCCTTACGTCCCAGATGAGGAAGCTGAGGCTCACAAAGGGGAAATAACTTGCCAAGTCAAATGGCTGGAAAATGGGGACTAGGACTCAAACTCACATCCATGTAAGGCAGGGATTTCTCAGCCTCGGCACTATGACATTTTGTCGTGGGGGCTGTTCTGTGCATTCCACTGTGTTCAGCAGTATTTCTGTCCTCTACCCGCTAGAAGCCAGTAGCACTCCCCCAATGTGACCACCCCATGTGACAACCAAAAGTGTCTCCAGACATTGCTAAATGTTCTCTGCTGGCTACTTAAGACCCACTGATCTAATGCCAAAGTCATGCTTTTGCCATCTTACACTGTTAAGTAGGGAACTAGTAAAGCCATAGAAGGTTAAGGCTAAATTTTAAAGAGATAAATATTAGGAGTTACCACACCTGGCTGATCCTCATAACTGGAGATTTATTTAAGATTCTTTTTCCACCCGAGACCTTCAGAACAGCATTTGCTGGCGAGAGGCAGGTATCTATCTATGTTAATTCTCTCCACCGTGTAGGAATCACAGATCAGATCCTAACCTTCTCACACATCTGTTCCTTGAATCTCTCCATTCCCATCAACTGGTTCTCTGGCCTCTGTTTTGTCACCTCCTTTGATGGTTTTACAGGAGGCAGTTTCATGTTCAGATGGTCCCAACTGTGAAAAAGCCTTCTTCTTAATATTTTTCCTTCTACCTCTCCCTCTATACTGATAATGTCACATTATGCAAATGGTCATTTTTCTCAAATCAGTTGAATTAAACGCTTACTGAGTCCCCATTATGTATCAGCTTCTACAGTTTCTTTACCATTATGGCCATTAAAACCATTATTGATTCTTTAAAAGTGACCACCTAACTGGTTTTCTCAGTTTAACAATAGACTTCCTCAAAAGGTCAATTTCAAATTCATTGAAATCTTACATCTTAAAATCATAAAATGGTTGGCATCCATCCGGTCACTGCTAGGAAGCAGTCTGCTCCGCCTTTTGTGGGAAGCAGAGCTGGCAGCAGCTCTTCCTCTTCCCCTTGACCCCCCAACTCAGCAACTCTCTTTAAACCTTATTTGATGGTTTCAGGAAGATTCCAAAGTAGTTCCTCATCCTAGTAAAATCATTCTTTTCCAAATGTTCCAGATTTCTTGATGAAAACACAGAAAGAAGGAAAATAAAAAATCATATTGCTTAATGGTGCCCCTCTTGGGAATATATTTTTTATGAATTTGATTAATAAAATAAATGAATGGAGAAATATAAATATAAGTTAATTTTATTATTGTATCAAAATTCAGTCTTATAATTTACTCGTCAGTAATTTTGGGTAGTGCTTTCTGCTTACTCTTGGGAGTCTCCTCCAAGTCACCATGAGAGCTGAGAACCTATAGAAAACTGCTTTCCAATGGGAGATATTGGGTCACTGAAAGACTGTGATGGTATGGACACTAGTATTGCCAAGGTAGCTTATGCCCTCATGTCTAAGGCTAAACCTGCAGGGGATGAGTCTCTTCAGGGGATCAAAATGAGTAGCTAGTGAGCTATAAACGTATTCCAGCCATCCTGTCTCATCTGGATGGATCTCCAGTAGGCAGGTTGTGTTTAGAGAAAACCAAGGGAGAAAATAACATGTTAACCGGAATAAACCGTTTGGGGTCAAAATAACAACCCAGTGTTTTTTTACTTGTGTGAGATATAAAAAGAAAACTCAAGTTTCACTTGGGCTTAGTATAAACTTCCAAACTTCTTGCTTATGCTTGGGCACCTCCAAAGCAGTTCCTGGGTAAAGAGAAAACTGCCAGAACCCCTCGGGTCTTTGATTGCTCCTGAAAGCCTGGGTGTCCTCACTGTGCTGTCTACTCCTTCCTATAGAGTTTTATAGATGGACACTGACATGGACTACGAAAGACCCAACGTTGAAACCATCAAGTGTGTGGTCGTGGGAGACAACGCCGTGGGGAAGACACGCTTGATCTGTGCCAGAGCATGTAATACGACACTAACACAGTATCAGCTGCTGGCCACTCATGTACCAACCGTGTGGGCAATTGACCAGTACCGGGTCTGCCAGGAGGTAAGATGTACAGAGTTTCTTTAAGGCACATCATTACTATTGCCAGTCTTTTTTAAAATCAGTTTTTAGAGAGAGAGAAAGAAACATCGATATGAGAGCCAAACAGCCATCAGTTGCATCCTGCATACTCCCTACAGGGAACTGAGCCCACAACCTGGGCATGTGCCCTGACCGGGAATTGAACCGGCAACCTTTCTGTGCATGGGACAGACGCCCAGCCAACTGAGAGACAATAGCCAAGGCTACTGCCAGTCTTCTCATAAAAGGGGGAGGGGCAGTTTGTGCATTGGAAATAAAATTAACATTTTTAGCACTGCAAGAGAAAACAAAGGCAAAATGCAAACTTGGGAGTATGGCTATGGTATGAGGTATGTTTGAGTCAAGTGATTCCAGAAAGAGAATTAGGCTTAGTTTAAGTCCTGTTAGGTGTAATGGGAAAACTAAATGCAAGTGAGCCGTGTGGGCATTGAGGGGTGCTGACCCAGACTCCTTCTCATAGGAGCCTTTGGTGGCACTGAGCATGGATGTTCTCTCTCTCTCCCAGGTCTTGGAACGTTCCCGGGATGTTGTTGATGAAGTGAGTGTTTCTCTCAGGCTTTGGGATACTTTTGGCGATCATCACAAAGACCGGCGCTTTGCATATGGCAGGTAAACCAGGACTAGCACACGCAGTTGATCTTGAATAGTTTCCTTTCCAAAACCCACAGCTGCTTCATAAATCAACAAAAACCACATCATATGGCCTTGAAATGTGTTGGGTTCTGCACTGTGTCTAAGAAAAGACCAAAAAAAAAGAAAAAAGCACACAAAAACAACCAAAATGACATTGTTTCCTGTTGTCAAGAAAAGCAGTCTGCCTGGCCACTCTGCTCCTCCCAGGAAGTATTTGACTAAAAACAACCCAAGTGCTAGTTAAACGGGGATGTTTGCTAGACGGGAGGATTCTTTTGTGCCCTCAGCCTTGGGCTGCTTTGATTGCTGTTTTCCTGAAGAACATGAAGAACACTTTATTTGCCTTCTGTTAAAATGTTTTAGGTTTTCTTAGCACGTGACCACCCCACTTCTAAAGGTCTGTTTGGTCTTTTCATGACCATATTTGCAGAGTCAGATGTTATTTGCTTTGGGCTTTGTTATCTGAAAAGTTTATTACTTTTATGTGAAGGTCATTTTTAAAAAGAAAGAAAAATATCTCCAAAGTCCTTCACAAGGCACATTTCCAAAATGAACTGAAGCATTAATATCTATTTTTCTTTAAAAAAAAAAAAAGAAAGAAAGAGAAAGAGAGAAGAGAAGAGAAGAGAAGAGAAGAGAAGAGAAGAGAAGAGAAGAGAAAAAAAGAAAAGAAAAAAGAAAAGAAAAGAAAAGAAAAGAAAAGAAAAGAAAAGAAAAGAAAAGAAAAGAAAAGAAAAGAAAAGAAAAGAAAAGAAAGAAGGGAAAGTTCCAGGGAAGGGAAGCATAATCTGGAAGAACATTAGTATGAGTAGGAACATGGTCAAATTGCCTTAAAATATTTAGCAACTTCTTGTAGCCATAACTCCAAAAGAGTTTTCGTGACCCTAACTTCCTTCAGGTCTATCGTAGAGAATGTGTTATAGCTATCAAAATCCAGATAAGGAGATTTTCTTACCCCTTAATTGTAAATTAACACATTTCATTTTAAGTTTAGACTTTAAGTCTCGTGGATCAGTTGCCACTTGTTAACATCAAACAGGATGTTAACTCACATGATTGAATTATTTAGCTACTCCAAACACATGCATTACTCCTTGGTATTGAGATAAGCATTTCAGAAAGTTCCCTCTATCCCTTCAAGCCAGTGGCTCTCTGCAAGCTTCTGAGCACACTTACTGGCATTTGTCCAATGTGGTCTCAAATACTGAATAAACCCCTGGGAAGTTGTTCACATGCTGAAAGAATCTGCAATTTAGACAGGTTTGTTCAAGGGGACTCAAAAAGAGGCCTATGGGAGTAAAACTTAAAAGTAACAGAAACTTTTGGTAACAAGGACTTTTGAACGTAATATTTAGCGTCACAGATGCTTTTCTTCTCCTTAACTTCCTGTTTTGTTGGTTTTTTACTTTCCATGATGTTCTTGATTTTTATCTTAGTTGCCATGTTAATTTTTTCTTTTGTGCAGTTATTAAACACGCACACTCACATGCACACAATAATGAACCTGCTTATAAGTACTATGCAATCACATTTGTAATATCTATAGTTTTAAGGAAGCATAATAAATGATGACTTTAAGGCAAATAAGGATAGACATGGTAGATTTCAAAGAACTGTTTATATGTGCCCCACTTCTAAAAAAGTGTGAAAACGATGGGCTTAGCTGTGAGCTTACTGAGACATCGGGTTTTGCTTTTAGAGGGTGGTTCAATATCTCAGTGGTTTGTTGCCACTTGAAATTTATGCTTTTGAAATAATGAATTTTAACTTGGGTCCACAATGTAAAAGTTGTATTTTGGGTCATGTAAGGGCTGCTTTATTATTGTGTGAGATTCCTGCTTAGGATTGATTTAATGGCACAATCGTTTTCACGGATCTGATATTGACAGGCGTGTACACTGGGCCTCGCCCAGCTCCCTGATGTATCTGGAGTCATTTTACCACTCGTCATGCCTGTGCTTATTCACCAACAGAAACAAGCTGCCCTTTCATGTGACTCCAGCAGTTCAAAGTGCATTGTTCTGCTCCCTTGTCTGTCGTGTTTGGGTCTATCAACTGTAACCAGGTCCCCCTTTGATGGAAGCAGGACGTGCTTTCCGAGCCAAGTGTGCTTCTCAGCGCGACACACGGGGCTTCAGGAAACACTCCCGTGTTTCTGGCTGAGCTCTCCGTGGGCCTCGCTTTATGCGCATGTTCGCACCTTGTACTTCCTCTGTCTTTTCCAGTTCTCCGCAGCCTCCAGGCGTCCCGCCACAGACCCCTCCCCTGATAAAGAGCACACGCCAGAGCTATTCTGTCTTGGACTCCAGCATCTTTCTGTAAATGCTACAAATGTAATACCATATCGATGTAGCACCAAAAAACTACATTTTGTGGGAAAGTCTGATAGTAGTAGGAGCTTCTTTTATTCAGTATAGGGCTTTGACCACTGCATTTCATTGCTATGTGAAAGCTGTTGAGTTTCTTTGACTTTCATTTTTAGCTTCATATCATCCGTGAAGGAGAAAAGTCCTGATTACAGTTCCTGACAATCCTGACAATCAGTTTGGTTTGCGAACCTGTTTTTTGACTGATGTTTTGACTGTAATTGGTGTGAATTTAAAAGTCAGTGAGATGTGATATATTCCTTATACTTGGAAATGTGTTTGAAACCTTTTTGAAATAATCATTTGATTTTAGTGGTGACGGTGAGAGAGCAAGATTCCTACTAAGATGCCTTAGACCTCACTTTCAGTTTCCTCTGCTCCTTAGCACCAAACTAGTTAATAATTTGTCCCCTCAAACATCTCTTTGTCATGGACAAGCTCTAGTTTGCAGAGTGGATCCTGTGGGCCAAGGGGGTGTCAGTCTGCTAACTTGAATTTGCAGTTTTCCTGGCATGGTACAGCTATAACCAGAATGGCATTGCTCTTTTTAAGATAGTCAACTATTCAGCCCATTTATTTTTTAGCCAACTATAATAATAGCTCCAATTTATCCAAGGCCTATAATGTGCCAGTCAAAATATTCAGTGCTTTGCCAACATTAGTTTAGTTAACCCTTTTAGGAACCCTAGGAGGCAGAGATTATTTCCATGCTACATACAATTGAATCAAGTTGCATTCTTTCACTTGCCCAATAGGGAGTTTCAGAGGTAGATTCAAACTCAGCTCTGCCTGACTCCTGGCTCCCACTCTTTCTACTACCTCAGGCTACCTCCACCTCATTTTCAACAGGATGCAAGTGAAAACCATTCCACCTTGATGAGCTACACGTCTATTTGCTGTTTCACATTTGTGCAAAGACTTAGAACTAGAAGAGATCTCAAAGGGTCATCTGGTTGACTTCTTTCCTTCAGAAAGGGAAATCATCCATCCAAGAAAAAGTATTGATAGCAGCCCTTCTATTCACTGGAGAGGGAAGGTAGCAGAGAAGCTCAGCATCCTGACACTTAACACATTTGAAATCTGTCGAACCCTCCTCGTCTGGATCGGATGACTCCAACTCTCTTGTAGCCTGTCTCCCCACCACCTACTTTCTATCCACTTTTGGATGAACTTTGGAAGCTCTTTTCTGTAGCTTTTAAAATGTCAAGAACAAAACTGTACATAGTAACCATGACTGTGATCAGCTGCTCTTTTTTTTTTTTTTTTTGGCAAGAAAAGAGCCTCTTTTTAAAGGGCTATCACTCAACTCAAAATTTTTCCCTGGAACTGTTATAAGAATGGAACGTTCACACTTAGGTACCTGGCACTGAAAATGTGGACAAGTAGGATGGGCTCTGCCTTCAACAGGACATCTAGGCCCCTCTGTTCCTCTCTGATAGTCACACCACACATAAATAATTACAAATTCTTTGTTTCCTTTCCTTGGAAACCTCTGTCATTGATCTGTCTCAGGGTCAGATAACCTTCAAACACTTAATAAAGCCTGTGGTGCTGGAGGTTGTGGTGACAACAGCAGCTACGGTTTAACTAGGGCTCCCCATGAGCCTGGCCTGTGATAGGTGCTGTACAAATCTTGTCCCACTTCATTCCTGTGGTGACCCTGCAAAGCAGGCTCTCTTCATAGTTGAGCAAACAGGCACGGAAGGGGGCCAAGTTCAGACAGCTAGGAAAGAGTGGAGCAGAACTGTTCCTGATAGTTTTGTCTGCCTCCAAAGCCTGTATCTTCCCCTTTCCACCATGCTTTTGTGGCTGACGATGATTGATCACAAACTTACTTGACATTTATTCTTGGTGCAGTCTAAATCGTATGCTGTTTTTTGTGGACACTGAAGACCAGCACTCACCATCTGTTACCAGTTCTAATATTCCGTTACTGCTCTTAAGTTTTTATACATAGCAAATCGCTTAATTCTTTATGTGCATCCATAAGTAGCTAAGCACGAGTCCTTTCACTTTCAGTAAAAATTATATGAGACGGAGTAGGAATCTTGGGTACAGTTGGCCCTTCATTTCTGTAGGTTCCACATCCACAAATTCTACCAATGATGGATTGAAAATATTTGGGGGGGAAATGTTAATGCTGTTGTTGACATGTACCATGTAGTTAAGCCTATGATGGTTGTGTCTGTCCTGAATATGTACAGACCTTTCTTCCTTGTCATTACTCCCTGAACAATACAGTATAACAGCTATTTACAAACATTTACATTACATTAGGTATTATAAATAATCTAGAGATTATTTAAAGTATGCTGAAGGACATATACATAGGTTATATACAGTACTACCCCATTTTACATAGGGACTTGAACACCCTCAGATCATGGTATCCACGGGGATCCTGGAACCAATCCCCATGGGTACTGAGGGATGACTGTACTTTATATGGCCTGCTTCCTCCCCCAAACTTAACTGAAGCATGCAGAACCACTGTACTTTCCCTGAGCATATTTTCAGTCCAATTGGAATCTATTTATTCAATAAATTATTCTTACACCCTGATTTTTCTCAAATGTTATTAGCTCCTATGAAAGGTATAGTACATGTTTTAAATGGTAACATTAATCAGAGCCATGGTTTCAGCGTGTCTATTTAGATAAGATGTTTCACATTGAAGGCACATGTAATCAGATACAGCACAAACAGATCCCATTTTGAGTGCTCGGTTAAGGCCCTTTAAAAAATTCAGGACTGTGAGTGACCAGTATTCATGTCTTTGCCTGGGATTGGCTATACATGTGGTTAATGGCAAGGGAAAACGTCAGAAACAACTAATGCATCCAGATAGAGTATTTTGAAGTAGCTCTTACGCTCATGGCACATTCTAAATGCTGAGCCAGAAGTAACATTCTAATGATGATTTCAGGAAGGCAAAAAGCCTGTTTGAGAGAAATATATCAAGGGGAGGTGGACCAGGGCCAAGACTAGGGTGAGGTGAGTAAGCCATTCCACCTCGAGCATAAAATATAAATAACAATAACTTTTAGAAGATAGGAGCACTATTACTGATTCTATTCTTCTGCCTCAGGCTCAGTATGGCACTGTTACTAGTCTTGACTTTATTGAAAATTTTGGTATTTTGATTATCATGGATTTTTTTTCCCGTTAATTTTCTTTTTTTAAGATATGTTTCATCTGGATTACTGAGATTTTTTGGCACCTCTGTAAATTTTGCACTTGAGGCAAGTACTAAACTCTGTTCACCCAAGACTTGGCCCTAATGGTGGAATTTATAAATTGATATCAAGGTAGCAAAGGGACGAAAGTTAGCAATACCTGTTCTTTATGGGAAAGTAATCCAAACCACATTTCTACATGTGTGGTACAAAGGCATCTAGGAAAATTCTTGCAACTTATGTCTTAAAGATATTTAGTTCTGTGTACCGCTGTGGCATAAAGGACTAAGACCTGCCTGGGTTATAGAAAACAGTAGAAAGACATAAGAAAAGCAGCTCGTTGGATTAAGTAAGGGACAGGAATAGTTGTTTCCTAAGAGGTTAAACTAAAACTGCTAGTTCTCATACTTGAGTATGCCTAAACACACTGGTTATTCTGGTTTCAGAGTCCTGGCGAGAGGTGAATCAGCAAATTTTAGCTATGTTCTGGATGATTATAAGGGAGATGGTCCTCGGGCTATGCTTTGGTAAATACTGCTATGGAATTATCATGACGCTCTCTACTGAACCTCAGCCAAAAGGGAGGAATCTCTGGAAGATTAGAGAGAGAGCTTGTGAGTGAAGGAAACCAAAGAACACATACTGTGTGATTCCATTTCTATAAAAGTCTAGAAAATGCAATCTAATCTATAGTGATAGAAAGTATACCACTGCTTGCCTGGGAAACAGGATAGAGGGAGGAATAAATTACAAAGGGACACAAGGAAATTTGGGGGGTGATGGATGTTTGTTATCTTGATTGGGATGATAGTATTGGGTACATAGTGTATTTCAATTGAATCTCAAAGTTTTTTAAAAAATAGAAATATTTTATGGGCATAAAAGTAGTCTTATGATATGTGAGAAAATTTGCATGGTAGGCAATAAGTGTTTTAATTCTTTATAGGACTTAAAGTTAGTTCTCATTGAAAACATAATCATTTGTGTGAACTTGGGGGAGGGGAGTGGAATAGGACCAGATTTTTAATAGCAGAATATGGGAAACGGTATGATTCTAGAATCTCAAAGCTAATGATTATGGCACACTATCAAATTGTCCCAAAATCATGCTGGTTCCCTCCTCTAAGAGCTAGAGTCCTCAGATGTGGGGATTATAGTCTGACCAAGTAGCCTATGTCTTTGTCTGTGGTTATGTTTGTATCTTTTTCTAAGAAAAATAAGCTTGACCAGGTACCCTGTGATAGCCAAATGAGAACACCACGCTCCATGAACCTTTTCCATGTTTCCATCAAATAGCAACAATTTTGTCTTTCCTAGTGGGTTTGTTCTGGAACTGGAGGTTGCAGTGGTAACCTCTGGGGGTACACAAATGACCTTTTCCATTTGGTACTCAGTCACTCTGGCTGGGCATTAGGTGCAGAGTGGAACTAGTTTCTCCAGTTGAGTCCCAGCCTGCCTTTCCAGCCTCATCTCTTGCTCCCGTCCTCTCTTGCCTCTTGCCCACAAACATGCTTTGCATCCACACAGAAAAATTACAGTTCCTACTCCACCTATTCTTTACCTACTTAATTACCACTAATACTCTGAGAATTTAGAACAAGGGTCCCAAGCTCGCAGAAGTCCTCTTCATCACTGTCACCTTCAGAATCCAGGTGAAGTAGCTCTCCTTATGTTCCCATAAAATACTTCTGCAAATCTCTGTTGCAGCCATGATCCCACTGTTTGAAAATTGCTCCTTAATCTCCTTCTCCCACTCCCCCTTTCCTATTATTCCTAGTATCTTTAGAACAGAAATTTTGTCTTTCTGCTCCATGTTCCCGATGCCTAGGCCTGGTATTCATTAGCAGGAGCTTAATAAATGTTAGCTGAAGGGGTGCATAAATCTATCGATCAATCTTATGCAAGCCAGTATCTTCTAAGGCACTTAGGAGGAAACGTTATAACAAACACCAGATTATTTCACTAGGTCGAATTTTATATTTGCACTTTTAAAGTAAGAATAACAAATCACTAACAACCTGAAAGTAACAGAGATGGAAAATACTGGTGCCTGGCCTCTCTTCAGTGAATTAGCAAATGAAAAGATAAGCTGTGAGGCCCAGAGAAAAAGGAGGGAAGCGCAGTCAGCCACAACTCCAAAACCTCCCTTTTTCCTCAGATATTTGGATTTGTAAATATTTTTTAGAATGACTTGTTTGAATGAGTGTTATTAAACAGAGAATTACTTGTATTAATACTAATGCTTTTCCAACTATAGGTTGTTTCTCCTCTGGGTATCATTTCCAAGATCTTTATAAAAATCACTTACAAAAATAATTATATATGTAATTATTGCATTTGCCCAAAGATGAGACATTAAGTAGAACAATAGAAGGATTATTACTGCCTTGCGCTTGTCCAAAACAAACAAAAATACACTACTCTAAATGCGTGCAAATAAAATTAAAGGTGATGGAAATTTATGGACTGTATACAAAAGCGTAAGACTGCAGTGGTGCCAAATCTCCTGGAACATAGAAAATACGCCTGTGCCATGCTCTGCGCCCCCCTTTGCCTGCTGTCCCACACTGTCCTTCCTGCTCTGAACTGGTACATCTTGTAACCGGAAGACAAATATCCCAAGAGCCAGGTTCTCCTGCCAGACTCAGCCCTGTCCCCAGAACGGAATTGGAAAGAAGCCGTGCCAAATGAGATAGCAACAGGGCTTGATTGATGACTGGAGCCACTCATGTTCCTAGACCTAGAGGAATGCAGGCTGCTGCCCAAACACTGATCATGGAAAAGGGTCCTTTGTGGTTCAACCCAGAAAAGCATCGATGAACCTAAAAGATGCTACAGAAGTATGAATAATGAAGCCACTAGATGGGTAAACAGAATGAAGAACACATGCACTGTTCAATATATTAACATCTTGTGTTCTGCCTCCTTTATTTTTTACCTTTTTTCTGTTACTGCTGAATGACTACAAGTTTGACAACTTGGGTCAAACCTACCTAAGTGTCTTCTTCATGGAAGAAGAGAAAACATCAGTTTGTGATGTTTCTATACTGGAATCTTCTGATGAAGAAATGTATTTCAGTCCATACATCTTTCCCTTTTAAATTAGGTGGTAAGGAAAAAGAGACTGTTGAGTAATTCTGCGGCGTCTGCAAAGGATAATTCTATTGCCGTCTTTCAGCAAGTCTATGTCAATAAAGGACATGAGCTGGTGAGCCAAAAGGGAAAGATTTCTTGATGAGAATGTCCTATCATTCTTATTAGCTGCAATATATAATATATATCACTGGTGACTTTTGAATGCATAAATGTATTTGTCTGACAATAATTGGTCCTTTACAGTTTACAGAACACTTCAACAAATATTTTTCTTAGTGAATCTTAACAACAGTCTATCAGTAACTTTTAATGTTGGCCATTCATTAGATTTCCACAATTATTCTATCTTTATTCTCTCCCCAGAACTCCTCTGCCACCAACATATAGTATATAGAGAATAGTCAGAAGAACGAAGCACTGAATTAAAGAAAGATAAAGCAAATTAGCAAATGCTCTTTTAAACTTATCTCCTTGGCTATCTTTCTATTTTAGTGATTTTTTAATTTGGTTTTTGGCATTTTTTTAATGATGGTCTGTGAAATAGAAGGTGTTCCCTTAAGCCTTAATTCTGTGTAACTAACCCAGAATTCTGAAAGTAGCCTGCCTATTTCTTTACATTTCCTTTGCTTCTGGAGATAATCTAATTCCTGGAAGCGATCATTAACCCATTATTATTCTGGTGTTATGAAAGTATCCAATTAGATTGGTTAAATGGACTTTTTAGATAAATTCAGATAATTTAAAAACTATATTACCTGCTTAATCTCTGCTATATACCAGTGATATTATATTGCTGTCTTTTAGCAATAATTGTCTGAAGAAATATAATAACTCACATACTATTTTCAGTCTTTATTAAAATTCTAACATATCCCCTGACTTATTTTAGGCCTAAATTCATTTCTTTCAGACTCTGAGTCTGCAAACATATTGGCATCTGTATTTTTTATCCTACAACATCTATAAGGCTTTTTATTTGATAAACAGTAATTGAAGGGCTCTTTGTTACAAATGCTGTGTTGTGTACAATGGGAGAGAAACTAATAGGAACAGAACAAAATCTCTAAAAATGAAACTCACAGTATAGTGGAGAAGACAGCATGTAAATAGTTACAATTCAGTGTTAGAAATGCTGAACTGAAGATGTCAGTACAAAGAACAGGGAAGAAAGAATTGCTCAGGGCAAGCACTCAAGCATCATTCTCGACTCCTCTTGGTCATATCCCACACCTGGTCCATCAGCAAACCCTGTTGGCTCTACCTTCCACTTAGATATAGAACGCGGCCATTTCTTACCATCTGCTCCCAGACCGAAGTCACCATCCTCTCCCTCTGCAATATTTTCTCATAACTGGTCCCCTCCTTCTGTCTTATCCCTCCTGACAACCTTCCCCCACCACCATCTAGTCAGTTCCTCATTATAGCAGTGGGATGATCCATTTAAAACACAAATTACATCATGTAATTCTGCTCAAAAACTCCTAATGGTTCATCAGCTCACTTGAAGTAAGAGGCCCTGAGCTTTGCCTCTCTGAGCTCAGCTCCTGCTGTGTTCCCCCTGGCCCTCAGGGAACATCCCAGGCATGCCTCTGCCTTGGGGCCTTTGCACTAGCTGTTTCCTCTTCTACTATATTCTCCCTCAAGGTATCAGCAAGTTAGCCCCCTCACTTCCTTCAGGTCGTTACTGACATGTCACCTTCTCAGTAAAGCCTTCCACTGCCACATTTCATCTGCTCCTTCTGCTCCCCAGTATTTCTTTCCCCATTTCCTGCTTTATTTTCTGTCTAGCACTTGTCACTGCCTAGCATACTACATATTTTACTTTTTTGTTTGTTTTGCTTATTGCCTCTCTATGATGAGGATGAGCCCAATGAGGACAGCAATTTGCATCTTTAACTAATTACTGAATCCCCAACGTTTAGAAGATTGCCTGGTACACAGCAGGTTATCAGTTAATATTTCTGGAAAAAAATGATTGCTTATTGATATTGGATAAGTGTCTTAACAAGTTCTTGTACCTTTGTCCATTCACAGAGGATTACTGAGCAGCACAGGTTAAACTCCCTTTCTTATTGTGGTAGAATGATCTTGCTTGTTTGTCTCAGAAGAGTCAGGGAGGTTAATCCCAGAGACCTCCCATCTGACATTCTAGCTGACACAGAGCCTTTCTTCTATTTGCAGCTAGTCTTGCTCTCAGGAGAAAACATTAACAGTGTAGGAAGGAAGTTACTCAGTCATTTAGCTTCAGGGAAAGCCAAAGAGAAATGAGAATGACAGGTGGAGCAGGGAGGGCATTTATTACCACAGTTTCACCTTCTGTTAATCAAGCCTTCTTTATGTCAGTGCTTCCTGCTTTCATTGACCAGGAGTTAAATGGCATTGCTTAAGCTATTTCTTGTAACAAATTACTTGTGCCTCACTCAATTTCACATGCATTCAACTTTTTCCGATGATTGTGTGAGGTGTAAGAATATACTAAAGGGAGCCTAGATTGCTGAGCATGTGAAATAGAATATCAAATGAAAAATAGCCAGTTTCCTTTGGATGAAAACCAACCACCTTCTAGGGTAGGGCCATTGCTCCCTGTGAGATTTGTACTATGATGGTAAAACCAACCATTTTAAAGACTTGAGTATTATTTATCTTAGGGTTTGGTGGCATTGGTTGGGGTGTGGCTATGGCTTTCCTGCATAAGAGTGTGCATTGCTCTGGTCCCATTTTTGGAGGGTGGGGGATGACTGGTTTAAAATGCTGCTTCCTACTAAACATGCAGTTAGGGGCTTGGAAGAAATAGTTATGCATGCTAATCATTCCCAAATCTGAATATATTTCAGGGTGTTTTCACAGTTTTCCCCACATATCATCTGTACTTAAGAAGCCTCACTGCTCTTGGTAAAGTATCACCTTGATTTCTCTGCTCACCTCCAGGGCTTGCATGGTGCTGCCCTGCCAGGCACTCCCCTGCAGGCCGCTCCATCTTCCATGAGTCTGAGCTTACACAGCCATTCATCTCCCGGCGGCTATGCTCCCCATCACCGACAACCCTCCGCATCTCATACACACCACTGGGCTGCTCCCCTACTAAAATTTCCCCAAGCCCCATGTTACACATTTCTTTTCTCTGCCATGCTCCCAGCTGTTTTGTGCTGTTTTGATCTGTCTGTCTGCATAGCGCTGTCAGACTATATGCATGAAAGATGCATTGTTGACATGAATGGTTCCAAAAATGTTTCCGTAAAGAGCTTACCTCGATTATTTGGGAGGTGGGAGGGAGAGGAAGTTTGAAGCCCCAAAAGTGGAGGTCAGAGACTCCTACTTGAATCTTTGCCGACAGGGGATAACAAAAAGAAACCCATGAAAATGTGATCATGAGCTCTACTCATAAAGAGAGTATGGGGCTTTCTACTGAAAAAAAAGAAATAATAATAGACAATAGTGACTTTTAAAGAGGTGGGATTGTACCATAGAGCAAAGGCTTTAAAATGTTTGTTAAAAAGGAGACACTTGCAGGCAAGACTCAGGTTAATATAATTGTTAGCTTTCTTTTAGTCACCAAGTTCAAGACACCCAACCAGAACTGGCACAGTGGAGAAGAGCCTGTGGTTGTCCCTCTCACAGCTGTCAGGAATACTGCGTGGACTCCACTATCCTTCACATTGACCATCAGATCAGCCTTGTAGCAGGCTCTTGGATAAAGGATAATTTAAGGATTCTTTTTCAACTTAACCAGATAAGAAAACCCAAGCCCCACAGCTCTTTAGCTGAACAGTGGTGGAATGAAATAGATGGGACTAGAAAAGGGAAGGCAAGAAGTACTTTTGTGATAGAAAAGAGCTTAGAAAACTCATTCCTAATGACCAATTTTTGATAGTGATCATCTACCCCTTCCAGACATTTCTTCAAAGGATGAATTTGGCATTTTGGATTGGAAAAGCAGTTCAGCTTCTTGTTGCTCCTCTGGTCTTTTCCCACCATGTTTGCTACATTCGATTGTAGAGATTATAAAGAAAGGCCTTGAGAACGTGTGTGGCATTTGCTGTTCAAAGTCTAGCTCAGGCCAAGATATGTGGATAAGGTGCACTTTTTTCAGGTTTTTTCCTTTAATCTTCCATCAGAAGATTTTGCACGCACTCCTTACGTTACCCAAATATCTTTGCCAATCTTTTCACATGCTATCTTTGGCCAGTGTTCTCCTTGAAAGATCACTGGAAAAATATGCTTTTTTGTTTGTTTAATACCTGGAGAAAACCCGATACAACTGAGGTTGGCTTTGTCAGCTCAAGCATTTTTGGATGACTAGGTCTCTTTCTGATCCCCTCCCCTCCTCCTACCCCTCCATGAAACTGGGAATTCACAATGTTTCAACGTACAGATTTACTTTGGATTGTTCTTCACTTACCTAATGAAAACATTTTATGGGCATTACTTGATATGCTAGTACCCTAGTGAGACATTTATATTGATATTTTGCCTTAGGAACAAGAAATCACATTTTCTCCAAAACGTAAACATTTATAGGCAAGCAACTGAGATTATACACTCAAGTCCTTTGTAATCCTGGCTTTCTTTAATAGAGCTGCTTAACCTCGTCACTAAAAAAAAAAAAAAAAATTCCAAACTTCTCCCTGCCCCTTCTCAATATTCAACTTCTGGAGTTTATAGAGTTTTGTCTACTTTGTGCTTTGCCTCTGCATTCTCCAATTCTTCTGCTTTCTACTCCAAATAGCTGTAGGGCTCCATGTAAATCCCATCAGCTTCTTCTTAGAGCTGAAATCGGAACCCTGAGGTCATTCCTAGGCTAACCCTACTGCCTACTATGTGCGAATGTCCTCATCACACCTCCCCGCCCCAGTTATGTTTAAACTCAGCTCTTCCGAGTAAAAGTAAATAAATAAGTTTAATTTTGAAAAGTAGCAGAGCTATAGAAGTAAACACGCTGGAGGTGGCCCTTTTCTTTTTCTCCTTCGTGGGAATGGCATTTTTAAACACATGCTCGTGTCCGACTTTGAAGTCTCCACGCAGGAATGGATGTTTTGATTAAAGGTTATTTAATGTCTCTAGTTCCTTGGAATTCTGCCTAAAGCTGGAGCTTGTCTTCACTGCAGGTTTTGTGCCTTCTTTGACCAGGTAAAAAAACATAGCTCAAAATCTAGAGGGAATAAATGGCATTCTCAAAATAGTTGCTTGCTTGTCTAGGTGTTTATGTCACAGAGGATACTGATGTGTTGAGCATGAGGAATTAGAAAAGAAGGTTGAGATAAGGAGGAATGTGTTAAAGCAGCATCTTCCCACGGCCCTGTCACCACCTCCATTGATGCAGGCCTCTTGGTTAAAATCAGATTTTGAGCACTGTATGCATATTGCAGTCCAAAGGAATAAGATTCTGTGTAATCTGTACACAGTGTTTTCTTAATTTCTTAATTATATTTAATTAATTTCTTAATTATAATTATAATTTCTTAATTATATTAAGTCAACAAGGGTTAAACTGAATACATTTAAGCAAATATGATATTTTTAACCGCTTTCAATGTGAAGTCATGGGGACAGATTCTCATAGATGTGCATTAAAAAAGAAAAAATAACTTTATTCCAAGGATACAAATAGAATTTTGACTCAGTAAATCACTTTAGCTTCGGAAGTAGTGCTCCTTTCCGTACAATCTCTTCTCTTTAACTATCATTCTTCTGAGGCAAAATATTTACCGAGCTCTGAATTATATTTTGAGCTTTCCAGCAGCATTTCATACACTGCGATATGGATGGGACACAGAAGTGGGGCCCTCCGAATCTGTATTGTGGGATGGCATTGTGCTGCTATCATCAGGAGATTCCATTTTTTTCCAGCCCCCAAGGTCCTGTCTGTACTTGTTTACAGGTCATCTGGAGAGTAACTAGTATGTGTTCAGCGGCAAGAGTGTTATCACAGTAACCTTGGCAACCGAGCCAGCTCTGATTTCAAAACATCACATGCTGTATCATAAAATTAGATAACGGAATTGACATTTAGCTACATGTCTGTCATATAAATTAAACTCTGAGAATGGGTTCCTTTATAGCCACGTACCTTAATGTGGAAATAGAAGGCACCAATTAGAACAATTTTATACAAATACATACTATTCCACTTTTAGGTGCTAAATACATTTCCTCACTTCTTTCTGTATAATATCAAACCTCAGATATTCCCGTATTATTCTCACTGTTCCAAAATTCATGGTGGCTTTATTTTATGATCAGGATGAAGCTTACAGCAGAGCTACATCAGATATCCTATATAAATAGGATTATGAATAATAGAACACTCAGCTCCTAAAAAATGTAAAATTCAAAGCACTCTTGGCCTTACTGGATACTGTTATTTATGCTCATTAGAATTAAGACTGTGCACTGAATTTTCTACTAAATCAGAATCCCAAAGACAGGACATGCTTCCCTTTCATTTATATATTTATGAATATTTTTACACATACTATATTTTCCAGTATCCAAGAACCTTTGATAATATATTTATTTCAAGGACATTCTAAACATGCAGATTAATGCATTCACCTACTTTGAGACCTAGGTCCTCTTTTATGATTTATAAATATTTTAATCTCGGGATTTTCCCCTATATTTGCTGTGGTCTGTTACAGTTTATATATATTATATATATGTATGTGTGTGTGTGTATAAATTTAAAGACTTAACTTGTAATTTACATTTAATGTAAGCACCCTACAGTTTTCTGCATTACCACTGATTATTTTTAGAAATTTTATGGTTGCCTGGATATATTTATTTGTCTTTATTGATATGTAGGAGGGAAGCTCATTAATGATTTAAAAGAAGGTCTTTTGATTAAATTTATTCCTAGGTATTTTTTTAAGCAATTGTGAATGGGATTTCTTTTTTAGTTTCCCTTTGTGATAGTTCATTATTGGTATTAACAATGCAACTGCTTTCTGGATATTTATTTTGTTTCCTGCTACTTTGCTGAGTTCTGGACCCTGGAATCTCCTGCTCAGCTTTCAGCATATGTCTCTGGTCCCCATGGAACATGAGCTCCTGCTCTTTGAACTAGCTGCTTCCCAGTTACCAACATATGTAAATTTTCCTTCATTCATTTTGAGCTAAAAAAAATTTAAAAAATTAAGGATAGTGTTTTGATTCATCAAGTTGGTTCTTCTCATTACGTAACAATAAAGGCAATAAATTAACATCTAATAAAATTGTAAGAGTTTACTTCTGATTTTAGCTGCCACACGGTCTTGAATCCTTGGGCATAGCTTTCCCTATTCCTTATACTCCTCTGCCTCGATGTTCTTAAAGTCATCATTCAGCCTACTTTATCCTAGAATGATAGTTTATAATTCTTCTTAACGATACCTTTTAACGACTATCTGTCAAACACCATAATGGCACAACTGTTTTGTAAGACAGTTCTTTGGCTTCTAGAATGGTAAGTTGTTATATAAAAATGAAAGATCTTTATGTCAAAATTGACTATAAAGCAATTTTTCTTTTCCCCATCTACCTGCTATGTGTCATAAATAACACCGAGAATAAATAACATTCCAACATTTCCCTATCTTATCAGCCATCCATTTAACCCTTGCTAGTTTTATGTTGCATATGACCTTCTTACCTTATACCTAGTGAGGAGTCAAAATCCCTGCAGATGAAGAAACATAAGTTCTCCATGCGTGTGCTTAAGTGGGACGAAGGGTAGAAATCCTTCTGTGCACTTGCCGACCTTGTACAGCAAATACCGGTTACATTTTCAGTAACGTTTAAACTGTTCGCTTTCTCTCATTGGGTCCAGTCATCACCACCTTTATGTTTTAACTGGGAAAAGATAGTTTGTATTATTTTCTTTCATCTTGAAACTATTTCTTGCGATGAACAGAAATAGTTCAGCATGTCGTGGCTCCAGGACTGAGTCAAGCTTGGGTCGCCATCTATACTGTGCAGTAACGTCACTGGAAACTTGTCAACACACAGGCATTCGGCAGGGCAATATGGGCTGTCAGGGCTGGCCGTGGGGGCTTATCGGGCTCTTTGCATGACTCCGAGATGTTGTTTAAGATCTAGTCTTTTTTTTTTTTTTTTTTGTCATGATCATTGGCAGTAGATGGATGGGAGGGGGGAGGAACCTTAATGGTAAAAGAAAAAAGATGTTTAAAGGCAATACAACTTTTTTGTGTGATTTCCTTTTAGGTCTGATGTTGTGGTCCTCTGTTTTTCGATCGCTAATCCCAACTCCCTAAATCACGTGAAAACCATGTGGTACCCAGAAATCAAGCACTTTTGCCCCCGCACACCTGTTGTCCTAGTTGGCTGCCAGCTGGATCTCCGCTACGCTGATCTTGAAGCTGTTAATCGAGCCCGACGCCCTTTAGCAAGGTAAGCCAAGGGATTCGGAGTTTCGCTGTGCTGGCCAAGTTAACATTTAGAGGTAGCCTAGAGTTCTGCAATGTGGTGGTCCTGGGACCCCAGCAGCCAGCCCTACGCTTTCAGTCAACATATTCATGGTGAGGGGTGTGTCCTGACCCTCCTCATGCTCACCTCTCAGGTAGAAACCCATTTCTCTAAAGGGTTGGCCAGTGCTTGAAGTGAATTCTCTAATCATGACATGGTGTATGGAAAAGTGCTTTGAAATTTGTAAAGTATTAAACGAAATGGTAGCTACTCATAATGTCGTCCTCGAAATTATGATTATTATGATAAAGTTAAATAATGGAGCGATCTGCCCAGTTTGGGGAGATTCATACACATACACATATCCAAAGGGTTTAATCTTCTCATTTGCCTCAGTCCAACCTCTGAGAGTGTTTCATTCCTAAAATGCCAGTGTCCAGCTTTCAAAATCATAGGGAACTATAGTTGCAAAACAACACTTTTTAAAATGTCTCCACTGGAAATAAAATAAAATGTCTCTAGCGATTATAATGTCACAAGTTTAAAAATCAACTTGAAGGAGGATTTTTTTTCACTGTCTAAAACGTGGATACCAATTTTGGGGGGACAATACATTAAGAGTTTTCAACAACTTATGCTCCTTCAATATCCCCTTTATAAAAAATAATTGTGTGTGTTTTATGCTTCACTACATTTTTTTCTGGAGAGCATATCTTTTTCAAAATGCTGATATTTATTAGTCCCTTCCTTCAATGTTTGCTAATGCTCTTGTTACAAAATTTTATATGCATACAATTTTTTCTGCTCTCACAGCAAAAGCAAATGGTACTTTGTTTAGACAACTTCTGATATTCTGGGTACATTTCGGATACATTTTCTGGAAACATTCCATGCTAAGTTTTCACAGTCCTTCTGTTCTTAAATGCATGGACTGGGAATTGAATATTAGAAGCCACAGAGAGGCAAAGAGGACACATGGTGAATAAGAGACTGCCCGGCCTCAGAACGTCCTGTAGAAAAGAACAGGTTAAGGTGACCAGGCCTCACAGCCATGGCCATGCGGAGGATTGGGGAGAGTTACAGAGCTCTAGAGGATGGTGGGGGGGACAGGCCCCTCTATCGAGCAGTGCTGAGATTGCATAAAGGAGGTGATAACCTAGCTAAACCTTGAAAAGTGTCGTCAGTTGGTGATTTCCAGTCCGTCCCAGAACAAGGAGCACAAAATGCCCACAGGAACAAACCTGGACGGTCCATTTTCTTCCCTATACTTTTCCACTTTGGGGACATCCTACAGTTTTTCCTCTTTTCAATCCGGGTCTTCAAATCCAGATTCCACTCAGTGTTATTTCCCCTAAGACTAGTGCCTGTCATACACATTACCTTCGGTCTTGGAAGCCAAATACGTACTTAGAAAGATCAGTTCCTAAGAGCTTGTCTCAAAACCAAGCATGTGTTTGTGCCGAGGAGAGCGGATCACATCTTACCTGTGTTCTGGGATCCATCTGTGTCTTTGCTGTGGTCCTACTATGATCACAGAGCTGCTCCATTAAACTGCTTCCAAATGTTTGGCCTCCCTGGGTTTGATTAGAAGGTAAATTGGTCTCATGTGCCGGCCCAAAGGATGTCGACTCTATTATTCCATGAGCTTTGTGGAACCAGAAGAAATGTTTTTAAAAGAATTGCGGCTAAGTCACACTTGTGTTACGTAAGGATTTTTCATGCAGGAGTGAGAACTGTGGGCTGAAATGTGGAGAGTCAGAAGAAAGACCGGTTAAGAGACGAGTGCCCTTGTCCAAGCAAAAGGTGATGGGTTTCCCGAATAAAGAGTGTGGAAGAAAAGAGAGGGGGGAAGATACGAAAGATTCACAAACCTAATTACCGAAGACATAAAGAGCGTTGAATGGGGGCCACTGAACTGGTCTGGAGCTAGGGAGCTCTAGACTCTAATTGCTTAGCGGAGATCTCAGCAACCTGCAAATGTGACCGTAGGCAAACCCTTTAAACTCTCTGCCTCGGTTTCTGCAGAACGTAGAATGAAAAGAACACTCATAGGGTTATGGTGAGGCTCAAATGAGAAGATGAATATGGACTCATTGTAAAGTTATAAAGCAAAATTTCAGCAGGAGGCGGTGATGATGAAGATGATGATGGTGATGGTGACAGCAGCTAGCATTTACCAAGCACAGCGGACCCGGTACTGTGTCAAGCGTATTATCTCATTTAAACCTCTCGACAGCCCTTGAAGATATAGGTACTACTTATTTCCTCTTTTACAGACGGGAGAACCAAGGCTTAAAGAGATTAAGTCGTTTCCCCAGGATCAAATAGCTAGTAAATGGCTGTTAATTCAGTTATTGTAGTTACTACTGAAAGCATTTTTTTCCTATAGTCTTAAGTCTTTTATATTTGAAAGACTTGAGATTGGTAGATTTTCAAGAGCCTTATTAAAAGCCTGGGTAGGATTTTTAATGTATAATTCAATTAGGTCCTTAGGTACACCTTGGCTACTACTTTTTTCCCCCCCTAAAATAAAGCCAATGATAATTTTTAAAATATTCTGTTTCAGGCCCATAAAGAGAGGGGACATTCTGCCCCCTGAGAAAGGCCGAGAGGTAGCAAAGGAACTGGGCATCCCGTACTACGAGACGAGCGTGTTTGACCAGTTTGGAATCAAGGACGTGTTTGACAATGCGATCCGGGCAGCGCTGATTTCCCGCCGGCACCTGCAGTTCTGGAAATCCCACCTAAAGAAGGTTCAGAAACCTCTGCTTCAGGCACCGTTCCTACCTCCAAAAGCCCCTCCACCGGTCATCAAGGTTCCAGACTGTCCCTCCACGGGGACGAGCGAAGCCGCCTGTTTACTGGACAACCCTCTGTGTGCCGACGTCCTGTTCGTCCTGCAGGACCAGGAGCACATCTTTGCACACCGAATTTACCTCGCTACCTCCTCTTCCAAGTTCTATGATCTTTTTTTAATGGAATGTGAAGAAACCCCAAATTGGAGCGAAGTTGTTTGTGGGAAGGAGGGGCAGAGCCGGGATGTGCAGGGGCGGGCACTGAGCGTTGACTCAGAGGAGGGGAAGGAGGAGGGCACCCCAGGGACGCCTCGGGCCCACCTGTGGGACTCCTCCAGCCAGAGCCCGTCCCAGCAGGAGACGCCGAAGCCGGCCGGCGAGGGCTCGGTCCCTGAGTCACAGGCCCTGGCCGGCTGGAGTAAGGGGTTTATTGGCATGCACAAGGAAATGCAAGTCAACCCCATTGCCAAGCGGCTGGGCCCCGTGACCGTGGTCAGGATGGACTCATCGGTCCAGCCGGGCCCTTTCCGGACCCTGCTCCAGTTTCTCTATACGGGGCAACTGGATGAAAAAGAAAAAGATTTGGTGGGCCTGGCTCAGATCGCAGAGATCCTGGAGATGTTTGATTTGAGGATGATGGTGGAAAACATCATGAACAAGGAAGCCTTCATGAACCAGGAGATCACGAAAGCGTTTCACGTCAGGAAGGCCAATCGGATAAAAGAGTGTCTCAGCAAGGGGACGTTCTCAGGTGAGTGGGGCCAATGGCCAGGTCGTGCATGCCTTGGATTGTGTGCTCTCAGACATCAGCAGACATGAGCGGGGGAAAGGTAGCTGTCACTAACATGTATGAGTACTTATTTTTCCCATGTGTCAGGTACTTATTTAATTCTCATCAGACTTAAGGGCTAAATATTATTACCTCTGTTTTTCATATGGGGAAACAGGGACAGAGAAGGTCAGGTAACTTGCCCATGGTCACACAGGTAGTAAACGGTAAAGCCAGGATCTGAACCCAAGCTCTCCCCTGCAGTGACATGATATCACAACGCTTCCAAGGACATGTCAGGTTACTCCTGAACCTGAGCCCGTCAGCTTGATGCTCATTTCAGGATTCCTTCCTGAGCAAATCTGTTCTCCACTGACCCTTTAGCAGACACCCATGACAAAATTCAGTGACCTTTTGTCCTGAGGCCACTGAAGTCCTTGCGACAATTTTGGTGACCCTCTGCATTCCCAGCAGGGGCGCCTCATCTCTTCCCACCCCCTCTTCTTTTTTGTTCTCACACTCCTTTCTGGTTCTTTCTTTGTCTTTAGCAACTATGCTTATCTGCCCACAATGTCCTTACATAATTGCTTAAGCACACTGATGGCCTCTATCCAAGGTGGGCTACATACCCATCCTCTCCTATCTTACAGGCTTGTACTGTTTTTGTTCTGAAGTTGTCCTCTGGGGGGGGGGGGGGTGATTATTAAGCCTTGATTTCCTGACTTCTGTTTATCTATAGACTTCATTTGTGTCTATCTTTCATAATGCCTGTCACGATTATGTACATTTAGTAAGTGGTTACTGAGTCTGTTCATAAATTTTAAAGCTGACAAGTAATATTTACTCCAAACATTGACCATCATGGTACAGAAGCAGTCTTGAAAGTTAATGAAGAAAAAAAAATGTTCAAACCTGCAGCAGATTAAGCAAAGTTGATGAAGTCACGCTGTCCTTACTGCAGAAGCATATTGAGCGAATACAGTGGGGAAGCCTCAGCTGAATTCCCTTTAAGGGGGAAAAGAGCTATAAAGTACAGTTTAGGGGTAATTGGAAATTTTTTAATATGAACTAAATAGTGGATAATATTAGGAAATTCTTTTTAATTTTCTTAGGAGTAATAATGGTATGGTTTTAGAAACTCTTAGAGTAAAGTGTATTATCTGTTAAAAATGTCTACGCACATATAAAAAAGTGTATATATGCGTATAGCTGAGGCAAACATGGCAAATACCAACAGCGTGATAAATGAATTGTCATATTATTCTTACCATTGTTGTAATTGTTTGAAATTATTCATAATGGAGAGGAAAGAACATTCCTCTCCTTTCTGTGTCTGTATGGTCCAGAGAATGTGCGTGGTGCCAGTGCGTGTAAATGCTTACTCCTTCATCCTTGGCGGGCACGGCGACCGCGTGTGCCCCGGGCGGGCGCTGGCACCGAAGCACCCGGTAAAGCTGCGAGAGAGGACAAGGGGTGCAGGGGGCGAGTACCGGCGCAGCTCAGCCGGGCCATGGCTCACGGCGGTGTTTCCTCCACCCCGTGCAGATGTGACGTTCAAGTTGGATGATGGAGCCATCGGTGCCCACAAGCCGCTGCTGATCTGTAGCTGCCAGTGGATGGCCGCCATGTTCGGGGGGTCGTTTGTGGAAAGCGCCAACAGTGAGGTGCGTGCCTTCGGAAAAGCCCACGTGTGTCTTCGTGAACGTGCATGTGCATTTGCATAAAGTGTTTTATTAGCCACATGACCTCGATTCTTGAACTCCTTGCATGAAACAGTTCCTTAGGCAGTGCTTGAGTGTTAGGGCACCCTCTTCTTCTTTTTTTTAATTTATTGATTTGAGAGAGAGAGAGAAATCTCGATTTGTTCTTATTTATGCATTCATTGGTTGATTGTTGTATGTGCCCTCACCCGGGATCGAAAGGTCACCTCTCTTCTTAATTCTGCAGTTGTGAGGAGCCACTGTTTATTGTTCACTTGTTATGTGTGAGCACCCAAGCACTTTACATGCATATCCTTTCATCCCCACAGCTCTCCTCTTCCCTGAAAACATGATTAGCTGTACTTTGTAACAAACATCTCCAGACAAGATACTATCAAAAGCGCATACAAGAGGGGCAGAGCCCGTCTTCCCAAAGTTTAAGGCCTTGAAATGTTTCCTCAGTCACCTCTGTGCTAGGCTCAGCTCGGCCCTGACCGGACAGGAGACCTCAGGAAGTCACCTCCTTATGCCTCAGTCTCCTCATCTTCAAGATAAGGGATGCACTGGCTTGCGCTTGAGGTCCCCGTGAGCTATGACACTCCCTGAGGCTCTACCCTGACTTGCCTTCTCTGGGGATTTGTCAACGGTAGCAAAAGAGTAGCAAAGCAAATGGTTACTCACCTAAACACACTGGGTCTAGTGGAAGCCCCTGGGTTGCTTGTCAGATGCTGGCCTTTTCCCAAAAGAGGGATCTTCTTAGAGCAGAGCAAACTGTATCTTGAAGACCCTATACCTTCATCTTTTTACAAACTCTGTTAAAAAAGAAAGAATTTCATTCAAACACTCTAACGTTAGTCTAGAGGTGAGCAAGCATTTTTGTTGTGTTTTACAAGTATTTTTTGACCATCTTTTTTTAAAAAAAAAACATGGGGACACCCCATCAAGTTTATTGTCCTAAGAGGTTTGCTTTGCTTATCTCAGCAACTCTCCAAATTTTAAAAAGAAATACAGAAAACAATGGCCAACTTTTCAAAAGAGATGCTCACACCAGAAATCTGAGCACTCCCATTGTGACCTAGGAGCCTGCATTTGCATCCCCAAGTAGGGAAACAGAATCCTAGAATCACAAGCTGGGCATGGCCAGGGCTGTGGAGGTCATTGGGCCACCCCTCTGCTTCCAGAACAAACTGCAGCTGCTACTAAACCAACTAACTGTCTGCTGTTTGGAGAAAAGACATTAGAATTATCCCGATGACCTCTCCTGGTGTCTATCAGCCATTATAAATCAGGAGCTCCTCACTTGTAACTAAATGAAAACTTCCCTGTGTTCTCAGAGGTGTTTTGGGGAGTTATTACTGAGACTGCCTCAGCTCATGGAGGCCGCCCAGGGAAGGAGCTGTGAGGCTCACATCCCAGCTCCTCTCTGTATAAGCTATGAGGCCTTGGACAAGCAACCACCTTTCTGAGCTCCAGTCTTCCTATCTGGAAGTCATGATAACCTTCAGTGTGCTGGTGAGGTATAAGAAGGAATACTTGCAAAGCACCTCATAAACTTTTACATACACAGTAGCTGTCATTAGTCTTATTTCGATGTCAGCAGTGTTGATATTCTTTGCCTCTTACTTCCAAAAAAAAAAATGTGAGGAAGCCACTGATTAATAAAGCTTCATCCTAATGGCATTTCACCGACTTTAATACTTTCTAGAGATAAGGAGCCCAGAGGCTCGCTGCCCTTATTTCTTCAGCTCACTGAGATGCGTGCTGACGGTGGTGTAGACGGCCTGCGATTAACCTGGCAGAGAGAAGCTGATCAAGGTCAGGGACCCAGGCACAGAGGGACACAGTGGGAGCTGACCTCACAAATGCTAATCCCCTTTATCCCTTCCCAGAAAGGACTGTAATTGTCTCCAGATTAAAATGTGCAGGAGAGGCGACCAAAATAAAAACTTCGCAGCAAATAGGGGAATGTGAATGTGCCCGTATGTGTATGTGGCTGTTTAGAAGCCTCTCCTGGAGGCGGCCACCTGTTGAACACTCTCCCAGGAAAGAGAAGGTCATTTACCACTTAGAGCTGTAGCTAAGGCTAATAATAGGTGCGTATCCATACAACCCAGCTCAAAAGATGAAGACCCTGGAACCAAGCAAAGGTCTGGGCCAAAATTCCTCTAGCCAATGTATGGAGAATGCCGTGAGCAGTTGACATTCCACCCTTTCCTGCCCCTTCTCTTTATTTGTAGTATAGACTACGATAGTTATGTAGTTTTGAACTCCTGTCTCAGCTTGGCCTTGGGCTAGCCACCAGTCCTCTCTAAACCTGTGCCCTCATCCGTAAAATGGGGATATCAGACAACAAGGGAACTGTCTTCAAAGGGCATGCAAGGCATGCGAGTACATGTGTAAAGCATCGGATTTGGTGTCCAGAACATACAAACGCTCAAGAGTAACTAGTGACCATTATTACCCTAGAGGATTCTTTCCAATGAGGAGTTAAAGGTCTTTGTCCCCTGAAAGCCCTAAGTTAGAGCCCCCAGTTCCCTTCCTGGTAGAGGTGTCTATGAGAGAAGGGAAGAGCAACTCAAGCGCCCAGTAAACGCTTCACAGTTGACTTGGGTCCATATTTGCACTTGGGATTTGTCTTTTCTAGGCCACCTTTTAACTCTGTTTTGTCTTGTGAAAGTCCGACTTCCCCTACAAAATTCAGCCTATTTTATTTGCATTAATAGGGTGCACATGCATATTCAGAAAAGAATAAAATATGCCCATTGATGTTACTTTAACTTTTTTGTCATTTAATATTTAAGAAGACACTATTTTACTTATATTTTTCTCATTACTTTTAATACAGCAGTAAGCATAATTCTCTCCCCAGAGGTACTCAGCAAGTGGTTTATTAAAAATGCATGCCCGGGTTGTAGAAGGCAATGCTCTGGGTCTACAATACTTTCTCATTCTCTGGAAGTCTTGTCTGTAATTATCAGCCTAATAGTCTGAGCTGACCTTCACAATTAAAATTTTAAGCCAACTAAACTGGAGCATGGAACACTGTTTAGGGTAGCATTATATTCTCTTTTATTACTCTCTTTTTTTAAGCTACATCAAGCAGGTACAATGCAAAATTCTTAATTCCATTTCTTATATAGCTTTATCTATATTATTTTTAAAGTTCTATAAAATGGTCTCTCCATAGTTATACAGTTCATTATAAATTTTGAAATCACAGAAACAGGCTTAAAAACAAAAATGAACCATGAGAGGAAAAAAATGTGTGCTCTGAAAGCGTTTTTAGTTTATTTAGTTTATTTTAGTTTATTCTTATTTGCTAGTTACTTCCAAAAGTTCCTAACATTACTGTACACAAAGGGCCATCACTTCAAAAAATATATTAGCAAGAAGGAAGCAGCAGGTCACAAATGATTACTAATGTCAGAACAACACTCCAAGGACATTGAGAGTATTGGAGCCGCTTGCTAGAATCTGTCATCTGCTGCTGCCAGAAATAATTTGTTTTATTTAGGATGCTTATTTTGCCATGACTTAGAACACACTCTTATAAAAAAATTAAATTAAATTTTAAAGAACTGCTAAAGTAATCTGAATATTATCAAACCCATGATCTCAGTACAGAAGAGAAAACTTCAGATATCATCAATTCCAAATTTCTCCCCTGTAACAGATGAGGCAACCGAGAGTCATAAAGGGTGAATGGTTTGTCAAATGTCATACAGCATTGCAGTGACATCCTGGGCCTGCCCCCGCCTCTTGCCCTGTCCTTCAAGCCTTTATTTTTAGAAACAGCAGACATCCTCCACCCTGAGAGAGCAGGGATTCACAGGAAGCCCTGGGACTTTTTATATTTACAGCCACTAACACTTTGTAGCACTTAGCACTTTATAAAATGTGCACTGTACTTTCACCATCAAAATGGCTGCAATTTTAAAGTTTTACAAATTAATTAGCCTTCCGTTATCTAGAAAATTGTAGTGATCCAAGCACCACTTTAGAGAAATAAAATTTTGCCATGTGCTCACACATGCAAAAACAAGTGAGTGGCTATAAATAAATTCATGTCTGTATAAGGTAAATGCATGTATACATAAACATGTCTACGTAAACACGCACACAACTACAACCAGTGTTCGCGTCACTGGGGTAGCAGTTAATTGCAACACGATGTCTTCTTTATTTTAAAATAATATTAGTAATAGTTTCTACTTGCCAAGTTCTATCTATTGCAGAGGTTGTGCTAGAAACTTGAAAGGGTCACACTTGTTAAAATCATGGATGGTAATAGCCCCACACTTTATTTATGAAAACGTAATTGTTTCCATTAACTGTATCTGAAGGAGGGGCGATAATTTTCTAAATATTTCTAGGAATTTTTCGGGGCCTTTCCTTTGATACATTAAAGGGAAGTTCTGTCTGAAAGGATATTCCCTCTCTGAGATTAGCTTAAACAATTCTGGGAACCACACCACTAGAATGCATTGGGCATAATACAGAGAGAGAGAGAGAGAGAGAGAGAGACAGAGACAGAGAGTGCAAAAATAGATATATAGATGTAATTATATATAAGTATAGATGTATAACTTTATATGCTGTAGAGAGGTTTATTAAGTGCCAGGATTAAGAAGTTTATACCTGCTCATCCTTTTGAACTCAGAAATCCAGTTCTTAAAAACTATTGATGAAAGCTGTTGTACTATAACCCAACCTTTGTTAGCTTGCCACAAGGGGTTTCTAGCACTGCACAGAAGTTCTGGACATAGACTTTAGAATTATACTCCCTGGGTTCAATCCCAGTTCCTCCTTGCCAGCTCTGTGACCTTGGCTATGGAACTTAACCTCCTTAAACCTCAATTTCCTTACCTATAATGTAACAACAATAATCACCTCTTCCTCCGAGGTGATTGCGTGTGGAAAGCTTAGCACAGTATCTTGTGCATAGGAGGCCTTCGCTTAAGGTTAATTTTTATAATCCTCCTCATTTCAAAAGCAAACACTAGGGCCCATTTCACCCAGTTAGAGACCTGCAGCGAAGAATAGCTGCTGTGCAGCACAGATCTCCATCGATCCGCGCCCAGCCATCCAGAACTCCCGGGCTCCCGAGCAAACTCCAGCACGCCTGCATCTGGGCAACGACCGGTACTCAGGAGGGAGTTTAGGGGACGCCTACAAGACAGAGTTCACCATGCCAGCCAGCTATTACCCCCAAGCCCAGGCGAGGATTTCTCTGGATTCTCTCAATCTACTGACACCTGTGTAATGCTCCAGTAGTTCTGAATCTATGTGGTTGTGCCATAGGAAAAATAATTAAGTGTGTAAATTGTATTAGCATATATTGATAGGATGTTGGAATCAAGCCAGTCACTGTGGCAACTCGAGTGGTTGCATAGCCTCTGTTTTGACATCTTAGAGAGCTGGGCTGTACTGTGTGTCAGCAACAGCATGGTTTGCAGCTCCCCCCAACACCTGTCATGTTGCTAGGAGATTTCTTTCCTCACAATAGAGTATTATAAGGTACTTGGCAAGGAGGGCCCATAATGTCATCATACATTTACAGCCCATTTGTATGATTTATGAATCCAAATAGCCATTTAAAAATTCCAAATCAGGCTTTGTCAGGCAGCCCCACTCTTTTGTCATCTACAAATCAAACTGTTATGTTTAAAGCCGTAAATAGTGAATGACTTCTACACACAGCCTCAGAGCAGGTGTTCCAGACTCGCCGATATCAAATCGCACAGTTGGGATATTTATAAGCAGTATAGCCTGAAAATGTGCCCACTGCTTCCTTCATCAGAACTTAGCTTTTCAACTGCCATTTCAGGTGTACCTCCCAAACATAAACAAGATGTCAATGCAGGCGGTGTTGGATTATCTCTACACCAAGCAGTTGTCACCTAACTTGGACCTGGACCCACTGGAATTAATTGCCTTGGCAAACAGATTCTGCCTGCCACACTTGGTTGCACTTGCAGGTAAGGCTGATGACTGGAGGCCATGCGGCGTCTGACTGTCATATTTATCAAAATCACATTTAAACAAAAAAAGATTTTCAGGGAATAAAAATCAATTTTTTTTATCACCACGCAGTATAAGACAGTCTTGTACAGGATGATATGAACTGATGAAATGCATCGGACATCCCAACTCAATTCAACAAATATTTTTTAAGCACCTCCTTTATGGTAGGCCCCGTCAGGTGATGCAAATATAAAAAGATGGGTAATGCATGGCTGGTCCCCTCATGGCCCATGCTTCATGCACTCTGCCTCATCTGTGGACCATGGAATTTGAAATTACACTATTGCATGCATGTTATCTTCATAATGTGTGCTCAGACACAGTCTTTAAGAAAGAAGCACTAGGAGGCAATGGTTAAGAACACAGGCTACTCAGCCACATTGCTGGGGTTCAGATTTTGACACCAGCATTCACTGACTTCATACTTGACTTAACCGCTCTGTCTCAGCTCCTACTCTCTTTAAAATGGAGATGTTAACATTCTACCATAGAGCTGTTATAAAGATTAAAGAGTTAATCTTCATATCTATCTATCTATCTATCTATCTATCTATCTATCTATCTATCTATCTATCATCTATCTATCTATCTATTTACCTATCTATCTATATCCTTAGAACGGTGCCTGGTCCTAGTCAGCATTATGTAAGTGGTTTTCTTAAAGCTATTTTAGAAAATGTTCTGACATTGTCAAGATCATTTTGGGAGAAAGAAAAAAAAGGGAGATTTGGCTTAACTTGACAAAATCTTATGTATCACTTGTAGATGTGTTCAGCTGGTAAGCTGAAGCAGGTCTAAGTAGGATATACGCATTCAAATACCTTTGCTTACATTTAAACCTTCAGCTTTATTCCCCTGCAGTGTCAGTTAGCAATCTGGGCATTTACCACTGCATTTAGTTGACTTGTGTCAATGGTGAAAGCGGAGATAGTGTCTATTTTGTTTACTGGCTTATCCTCTGCACACAGAAAAGTGCCTGAGGATATTAGGTTCTCAATAAATATTTGTCAAATCATTAAATGAATGAAAATGAATATAGGAGAAAACCAACCAGTCATGTCTGTGCTTAATTTTCTGGCAATGTCTTTAGGAAAGAGATTTATTTCTCTGTACTCAACATTTCTACTACATGCAACCCACAGGAGGTCAGAGTCCTCCCCTCCCCTTCCTTCTTCCTCAGTGAGAAAGCAAGAGATAGTGGAAGCATTGCTATCTGATTTTTTAAAAACTTTTTTTAATCAATACACCTGGCATCATAGATCTAAATGAGTACATACTGCTTTTTGAAATAGTAACTCTAGGAAGCTGTGATGGTCAGTTTCCTTTTGCAGAAGTATGAGTTCCAAACCATTTGACTAGTCACTGTTTTTATAAGTATTTGTCCCTTGAAGATAAATTTGATTTTTTTTAAACAGCCAAAAGCAATTTTGAGCCAAATCCATGGAACAAGGTTTGTGATCAGTCCTGAAGTAGTACCATTTTTGATTAAATGTTAAGTATGACGATGGAAACATGGGACTGATTTTGCCATGAAAGAAATTGACCCAAAGAAACCCTCTCCTCTGAACCACAGACTTCTCTGAATGTTGGCTTTTGTTATTAAATGCTGTTATTACTATTATAATTATTTAGTACAGTATATGGCTTCCTAAAATGACTCCTCCAATCATTTATACTGTTTGGTATGTACTGTTTAGTGTAAGTATAGAGTGTTTAGAATCGTGTTTAGAAATCAGTTTCTGGGGAGAAAATGCTTTGCAAGCCGAAGTGTTGAATGAATATCAAGAAATGTTGCAGTTGCCTTAAATTAAAAAGTGCCATGACTTCTCTGGGAAATTTAGTTCCAAATAGCTCTTATTTGTCAAGCTAACTGAGGAAGGGGGTGACAAAGAAACCTCTGCCATCTGGGTAACATGTTGACCGGATACAGGCGTATTGACTAACAGGTATGGAGAACCAGAGCAGAATGTTAGCGTGATTCAGCAATATACTGGATTAGAGGAACAGATGCAATGATCGAGATGAAAAAAAACCAGCAACATCAAAGAGCTAGAAATGCGGGGCCCAGACTACTGGCTCCTGTCATTCCCGGAGGCAGGTGGCAGCCTAAACGGAGGTGGGATGGCTCAGTCTCAGAACCACAATTTAAATTCAGCTTCGAAGCCTTGGACACAGCTCCCAGGCAGAAATGGCTCTCCCAACTGGATTTGTGTTACGTCTGGCTGACGGTCTCCCCAGTCATTAGAATCTAAGGGGTTGAACAATATGTGGCCTGTCTGCAGCTGGTGAGACAGACATATGCATTCACATTTTTAATTCCCCATATGGACTCATTCCTGTTACTCAGTCTCTCCACTGTCACAAAATGTTGAGATCTGGAGTGAGGAGAGTGGGGAAACTGTCAAGCAGGAAGATATTAGAGAATCTAGAGGATTCTAAGAAGCTGCTGGACTGTCTAGAGCAGCACTCACTGTCCGATAGGACTTTCTGCAGGATGGGAACCCTTGGTGTCTGCCCTGCCCAATACTCATGTGGCTATTGAGCATTTAAAAGTGGCTAGTTGTGGCTAAGGACGTGACATGGATTTTTTATTTTAAGTTTAAATTAATTGAAATTTAAATAGTCTCATGGCCTGTAGTTCCCATACTAGACAGCGTCCCCAGCGTCACCGGTACAATGGCAGAAGACAAAACTCTCTGTACTAAAAGGTCGCACATGGAATGGGCCTTAGAATCAGTTGCGATGGCTGCCAGAGCTGTGTTCCATACTTGCTCCCGTCTTAGGGGGCCTGAGACCCAACCCTCCAGGCAAGACGTCTTGCCTGTAGGGGACCATCTAACTTTCTCCTGTTCCCTCTTCCCCAGAGCAGCACGCCGTGCAGGAGCTGACCAAGGCCGCTGTGAGTGGCGTGGGCATTGATGGGGAAGTGCTCTCTTACTTGGAGTTGGCCCAGGTTTGTAACAATTTGCTTTTCACCTTTTAAGTGTGTTCATTTAATGCTGATAAAACATTCCACTGTTGCATCTGTCTAAATAAAGATGTCACCACCGAGTCACTGAGGCCCCCTGTGTTCACTGAGAAGATCTGAGAGTTTTACGTTTCATGCGCCATTCACCCTGCTGGGCTTCCTTTGAAAAAACAACAAGGACCTCACCCCAACACCAACCCCATTGTCCCCCGAGGCACCAGATTCGCATGCAAGAGAACAACTCAGGGTGTGCTAGGGGAGGGTTTTGTCTCTCCTTTTTAAAATTCTTGGACACATGTTGGCCAAGAAGATCAGTTTCTGGGATTCCATGAAGTCCCATTAGGCCCACGCTGCACTGCAGCTCTCCTGGGTTTTTAAAAGCAGTATTTGTTAGTATTGCTATTGTGATTCTGTCACCCCAGTACACACTTGCAGTCTTCTTCTAGGGAGGGCCCGAGAACCAGCTTCAGCTTTGTCACTGAATGGCTTAATCAAGCACAGAGCTGAATCCTGCCTCAGTTGCCTCATCTATAAGAGATGAGAATGGTAACTCATACTCTATTATTCTCACAGATTATTTTGAGAATCAAGTGGGAGAGAAAGTTCAAGAAAGAGCATTGAAGAGTGGAAGCCCTCTCATTATGCAGGGCACATGTGCAGGATTATCTCATCCCTGGCATAGACTTATTGACAATGAATTTACACTCTGAAGGAACTAAGAATAAATTTGTCAGCCTTTTCTTCAGCCTATTGGGTTTGGCTTCCTCTGTTTCCCCTCTCAGTTAGGGCAGTGGCGTACGGGTCAGGCGATTTAAATTGGTGTTTCTCAATCAAGGGAGAGGAGGTGGTTTCAGGGAGAGGAGGGAGGCACATAGCAGGTGTTCCTCAGGCCATTCCAACTGGCTGATTCACAAGGGGAAAGGTGGAATAGAGCATTACAGCAGCCTTTTCAGTCCGACTTAACATTGACCAAGGATTTGCTATTTTCTCCCACATACCAGGCATCACCCTAGACAAGAGGACATGTAGAACCAAACGGTAGATTCTCTGCCCTTGGCAATTATAGGCAAGTGAAAAAAATAGACACAAGCACCAATTGGTAAAATCCACTGTGAAAAACAACCTAATAGGGGTTACAATAGAAACTGGAAACAGAAATCAGTTGCAGTAGGATCAGCAAAGACCTCTTGGTTGTCCAGACTTAGAATTTGGGGTCTTTTGAAACAGGCCTGGAAGACAGTTTATGATGTGTCCAATAAGTAGTTGCCCTAAAGAAGATGAAATGACCCAGAATTTCATGTAGGGCCAGCCCTCTTGAGGTCATGATTTGTAGTTGTGTCTATTTATTTGCTTTGTGTTCCTGCCCTGTCCCCTCCCCCACCCTGCCCATACATATACCCTGCAAGGAAATAATATGATTAATGCTGAGCTCTGACAAGCCTTGGGAGAAAGAGTTTAGGATGGAATCTCTCAAATCTTAGCTCATTCGTTAGATGCTACACAGCAGTGTGCTGGTATTTAACGATCGTCTTGGGGACAGGTGGGTGGGACCCAGATCTGTTGCATTTTCTAATTCCTGTGGTGTAAATTTCCCATCTGGCCACTTTTAACAACATGAAGTCACTAAAGTCAGAGAAAGGAAGAAATACCCACAAATGACTTTCCTGAGCAGGTACAAACCAATACCCCGTACACCACTATCTTAATCCTACTTTCAGAAAGAAATCTAATACTAAAAGAAGTTGGAAGCAGCAGCTAAAATTGTCCATGATTTTGAGGTTGTGATTTTCAAAAACAGAGTTTCTTGCATTAGTTTCTAAGGACTTTGGCTTTTCTCTTGGCCTTTGTCCAGAGCCATGTGCGCCCCGGAAGAAGCCAAGGCAATAGGTTTCAGGGTCTTGTCTAATCCAAGAAACTTCAAGAGCAATAAACAGAATAGGTGCCTGAGAAAGGGTATAGACAAAAACAGTGAGGGATGGGAGGAGCCCTGCCAAATTTAGGGAAGGAATGAGGAGTTGACTGTCAATTTTTGAGCATCAGGTCTTTTTCAGTCACAGCTACCTCAGCGCCACCTCCCTGAACACCTGCTCAAAAAGGAGGGGTGGAGTGTTCGGATCCCTCCCATCATGCCCACACCGCCTGCTCTTCTTACGTAACCAAAGGACAGGTATAGGACAGTCACACATTCCACAGTCTCCTCTTTCAGATCTTTGGCCCCAGCAAGCTGAGCTCTGACATGCGACACGGAGTATTGCGTTGCCCAGGCTTCCTTAAACAGAGATGACATCGCTGTTTTCTGCTGTTGGCTGGTGCCGTCCAGAGGCCACAGCTACTTATCACACTAGAGGGCCAGGTGGTGGGGGACAGTGGCAGGGCAAGGCATACTTTAAACTCCTGATCTGATACAGTGATTATTTTCGGTGCACCTATCACAGGGGATAAGGAAGGAGCGTGCCAAACGCTATACTTGGCTGGAATAAACCACAGCCAAAGTCAAGACAAAGTATTTACTGAATTAGTATATGGGCCTTTATTTCTTGCACCCCTATAGTGACTTCCTATTTATTTGTAGCCCCACTTTAGAAAAAAAAAAAAAGAGTCTGACCTACTTTTGGTCACTTCCCTACAGTTTCACAATGCCCACCAGCTGGCCGCCTGGTGTCTACACCACATCTGCACCAACTACAACAGTGTCTGTTCCAAGTTCCGCAAGGAGATCAAATCGAAATCTGCAGGTGAGATTCCAGGGTCCCCATTCATCCAATTTTTATCACCTCTGAGTCGATACCCTTCTTGCCCTTGAGAAGGAACATGGGCCGCGAGGCAGCTCGTGGAGAAATCCTGCTGACTGGCTGGTGGTCACCTCCCCATGTGACATGACACAGGGATTGTAGGTTGGGAATTCTCTTTGGAGGCCTTTGTGTTTGGGGGGTGGCTTGGGGGGAGCGGGGCTCATGGGCCCTGCCACAGAGCACACTGAGGTGGTCAGCTGAGCCTTGTCTGGGGAGGCAGGCTCAGGAGCAAGCTTACACTCTGAATCAAGTGCTCCTGGGTTCCGGTTCTCTGTACCCAGCTACATGGGTTTAGGGCAGGTGATTCCATCGCTCAGAACTTCAGGGCCACAATCTGCAAAGGGTCCTAATACTGTCCCAGCGCGTCAGGCTGCAGGTAAGCATTAAACAGAGAACCTAGCGCAGAGAAGCCCTGGGTGAAGGAGCAGCCGGCACGCTCGGCCCCTCACCCTCTTTCCTCCCCAGCCAACCAGGAATACTTCGAGCGCCACCGCTGGCCCCCCGTGTGGTACCTGAAGGAGGAGGACCACTACCAGCGCGTGAAAAGGGAGCGGGAGAAGGAAGACCTCGCGCTGAATAAGCATCACTCGAGACGCAAGTGGTGCTTCTGGAATTCGTCCCCTGCGGTCGCCTGAGGAGGCAGAGCAGAAAACGTGAGAACTGCGACGCGCCCCCTGAAAGCGCTGCTGTGCCGCTGGGCTTGTCATTAGCGAGGAGCCGTAGCTGAGGTTCAGGCAACGATCTCCCTCCACTTTTGTGCATTTATCTGGCTGGGATCAAAGCACAAGCTCACCATCAGTGAGCCTGGACGAAAAGGGAAGCTGACGATGCTCACTGCATTCCTTACACTTACGTGTTGTTGTTTTGTTAGAAGGCTTAATAAACCTTAGTCTGTTTTTGTTTTGTTTTGTTTTTTCCGTTTCTTTTTATACAAAGGAAAAAGAAAAAAACAACAACCCAGCTTTCATGTTTCAAATTCCAAATTGGAAAATATTTTTATATGGTCTCTTGTATTTTGTTGAAATGAAAATACTATGTATTACTTTATTTTACAGGCCACAAATTAACCATGAAGTCGCCCTGTGATTCTCCGTGCCCACACGATCACGGAGCGTTACTACGTAATTAGAGGGTTAGCCTTTTGTTGTGAACTAAAGGGTTGGAATGAAATTCCCCAAAGTGCAAGTTAGAGAGTGTTTAATCTTTGTTCTGCCGAATAACACTGGTATAATTACCAAGTCAACTCCAAGAACGTGTATTTACAATATTTGCCGTGTAAGTGCTAGTAATTATATGGTTATATGTGCCATGTAAAATATAGTGATATCAAACCTTCTGTTGTTTAAAATGTCTAGATTCAAGAGGATAATCTTTCTAATCACTAGAAGGGCTTATTAAATCCCAGCATTATTCAGGGCAGACTCACTGGTGGACCTGAATACAAAAGATACCATGAGTGTTGGTGTTTGCATCGCTGTATTAGGGCTCGTGTCCCAGTCTTCCTGATCTCGCCATGCTTCTGCATGCAGATTCTCTACTGACTTGAATCTAGTTGGATAAGGGCAAGGGTCCCCGAACTCTGTCCCACTGTCTGCAGGCTTGTCACATCTCACCACCAGAAACAAGCTTCCTCAGGTCTCTCACCTGTGGCCAACTTCATTTTGAAGATATATTTTTAACTCTTCCCAGGGAAATTCCATGTTGCTGCAGAAATAGGCTAAGGAAGGCAGAGAACCCACCATTCCCCTTCACAAGGGGGCCTGTGAAGGCGCAAAGCTGGAGGCTGGGTCATCTGGGGTCCCTGTATTCTCCAATGCAGACAGGAATCTTATTCCAAGAGTCTAGGAAATGGTGCTATTGTGAGTTCGTTCTGACCCTTTGTCACTCTGAGTTTTCAGTGTTAGAATAGAAAGGACTGAGCAGGGGAGCTTTCAGAAGGCAGTCAATCCTTGCTTCTCTGTAAATTAAAAGGTTACAGCACTCATACAGTGCATTTTAAGGCCACAGCTCCATTCCTACCACGGGATGCTGTATAGTGGAAACTTGGGCTTATTCTGTTGAGAGGTCAACTTACTAATGCTAAAGGCTGTGGATTTGTTTTTTGGTGTGTGTGTGGGTTTTTTTCTAGCTTTCAGAACTTGAGAAAGAGGCAGTTGAGTCCAAACCCCAATGTTGACAGTCATGTGCATTCGAAAAATCTCTGTAGATCGTTGATGGGCATTTATTACTGACAGGGAAACACACCAGATACAAGAGTTTGGAAAGGCCCCAAAATACATCGCCCTTTCACGACAAGGGAGGGGGCAATAGAGTATGGATGGATGGTTGTAAATGCATCTGCTTTAATTTTCCGTCGATTGAGTTGTGAATCATTAATGGAAGGAGAAAGGAGACAGAATGAAAGGATAAATGTCAGGACTCAGGAAGAAATGGCATATATCCTGTCACTAAATGGTAGAGGCTGAGTTTTCAGTGTGTAGTCAGAGTGGAATTTACGCTACCAAAGCTCCCATTTGATTGTAATCTTGCCAAAAACATAATGGACGTATAAATGACCCTGGGGTATAAGCAATAATATCCACTAGTGTTTGTTATCAGCTACTCTGACCAAGTGGCTGGTTCATTTGGTGGACGCTGACTATGGCCTTTAACCATGGTGGTTTGTTTTGTGTTTTTTATTTCACAAAAAGCCAATAAAATTGTTTAGCTATAATATGCCTCAGTTGTTTTTATTAAGGACTACCATTATCATGAATGTAATGTTGATAACTTTTTTAAAAACTTTCAAGGTGCTGGGTCACAGGGGTTGTGTGTGCTCCAGTAACACGAAGGCTTGAACAACTGTCGTCTTTGTTTTAGGTCTTGCCAGCCATGATGCAAAAGAGTGGTCTGGTTCTTTGCTCTTGGCTAATATGGTTTTGTCACTGGCGGTGCAGCTTTGGGAAAAAAACAAATGATGTCTCTACTCTAATGGACTTATTATAACCCGGGTTTGGGCAATTTGCCAGAAATTAAGTGAAAGGTTGCATTGGTGGGCTCATGAAAATCAGTCTGTTCAGAAGCACATCTGAGAAAGCCTTTAGGAAAGTGTGTAAACAATTTCTGCACCTCTGGGTGGTGTAATCTTTACCCAGGCTCAGAGGGAAGAGTAGTCTCCAATGGGATCTCATAGGGGGACTTTTCTGAGTGGCAGGTTCTCTAAAACTCCATGGAAAGGAGTTGACCCCCCCCCCCAAAAAAAGCAAAAAAACTGCAGAAAAAGGCAGTGAGATTCCCAACACATTCCCATGCACCTCTGGGGATGCACCTCATACATAATGCGTATCAGTGGAGTCTTACCGATAGAAAGTTGTCTTCTAAGTTTCTCCTAGAGCAATGCCTGGGAAATCACCAAGAACTTCAACAACCCTATATTGGCACGATAGGAACCATAAATCCTACAAGTTTAAAGATAACAAGTAATTTCATTATGGACATTCAAGAGCAAGAATCCAATGTTTCTAAAATCTCTTTTACATTTGCTTCCATTCTATGGTAATCAGTTGTCAAAATTCAGTTTTTCATCACGGTGTCATTAACTAAGTAGAATACTGTCTACTAATTAGAGGAAAAAGCAAAGTGAATCCCAAGTTTGGAAACTATTTTATGAGTTTCGCATTTCTGGAATGAATGACCAAGGTTTTTCTTGAATTGGGTTGAATTTTTCTTGAATAATGCCTTTTTTTTTTTCCTAGAAGGATGTGACTATTGCGTAAAAGATGTAAAGTTAGAAGTTAGCCAGGGAGACTGTATTTGTTGTGTGTGCATGTGCGTGTAAGTAATCAAAAAGCAGCATAAGGAAAAAAAGGCTAAGAGCAATTTTTTAAAAAATTAAAAGAAAGAGGAAGAAGGGTCACTGACAGAAACCATGGAAGCAGAATGAAGCACTCTGAGCCACAGATGTACTCTCTTCCTTTTAAAAATGCTAATTTATGAGATTACTCTATATTTCATGACTTAATTTATTTTCAGATGAAGACTTTGTTCTCTTGAATTTCCAATTAGGCAGGTGATATATGCAACATGAAAAGGCACTGGGGTGGCAACACTGCTGACCTCCTGTCAAAGCAATGCTTCAGAAGCAACGCTGTTCCCTTTGGCTACATTTGAAAATTCCACCCTGTGCTGATAGTACCTCTAACGTGGGCATTTTTACTTAAGCCATTCAGATGCCTGATTTTTCACTGGGTTTATGGGCAGGTGCCTCATCAGTTACAGATTTACAGACTATAGTCTACAAAATAGGGAAATCATTTAAGAGCAGATAACTCCTGGGTAGAAATCAATCAACCATAATAGTCACACATGCACAGACATGAAAGCGTTAGAAACAGCGTAGGATACATGAAGCGACTCACCAGTTCTCTAGAAATAGAACATTTTACTGACATGGATTTCCAGTAGAATGGAGATGAAATGGGTCATGCCCAAAGGTGGCCCATAGAAGAAGTATTTAAATTCTTTGAGTCTGAAGACATTCTCAATTCTGAAGGCAAGGCTGGTTATCTTTTGCAGGCATTCAATGAGGAAAGGACCTGATTTATTTCTCTCTGCTTGGATGCCAAACAAAGTTTTGGCATTTTTCTTATTTTCTCCCAATCTCATAAAAAAAACATCCTTTCGGTTTGATGATTCACCGTCATCTCAATTGGAGTGATAATCTCCATGGAGTGTTAAGTTTAACTGTTGTGTGAAAAGATACACCTCTCTAAGCTTTAGTCATCTAAAAAATGGGAACAGGTTTCACTGAGTTTTTGATGCAGACTAAGTGAGATTATTTAGGTAAAGCACAGTGCCTGGCATGTAGTATCATTCAGTAAACCATCCTGTGTACTAAGCTTGTTGACTAGCAAGGCAAGAAACCCAAGAGAGGACAGTGCTGCAGGTCACAAAATAGAACAGTGTTGGTTTTTTTCCTGCCGTTCCCTTAAACCAAACGCCAACCTTGCTGCTTAGTGCTTCGTAACTGATGCAAAATTAGATACTAAGAGCTTTGGCTAAGTAAAAGGAAAAAAAATAGGCTAGAGAGAAAAGGCAGGTGGGTGGTGGAAGGATAGAGGAGCGCAGCGCTTTCCAAGAGGCCATTCCACTCCCTGGGCCTCCACTGTCTCTGGGGAACAGGGCTGCCACCCTGAGGCCACACTTGACTGAGCCTCTGGTTCACTTGGTCATTGCTCTCGGTCATTTTTTTCTTATTTTTCTTGAAGATTAATTGCAGAGCCTAGTTAACCGGATTCTTCAATGCTTCTCACTGGTCAGCACTGTCTTCTTCCGTTAGTACAGAAAGGCCTTTCTTTTTTATTTTTCCCTTTTTCCATACTATCCAACCCCATAGTATTTTCAATGTATGCCTTTAAATGTGTGGGTATCCTCCTCTACTGTGTTGTTTCATGTGTGTGGTCATTGCTCAGATGCTGTTGCATGGGCCCTGGCTGGGCGGCGCAGTTGGTTGGAGCGTCATCTCATACACCAAAATGTTGCGGGCTCCATGCCCAGGCAGGGCATATACCGAGGCTAAAGGTTTGATCCCTGGTCTGGGTGCATACTAGATGCAACCGATCGATGTTTCTCTCTCACATCAATGTTTTTCTCTCTCTTTCCCTTTCTCTCTCTCTAAAGTCAGTAAAAACATATCCTCAGCTGAGAATTTAACACACAAATGGTGCTGCATAATAAATTTCATTCTCTCCGCTTTTCATACTCCTCACTGATCTTGGAAAGAGCCATTTACAATATGTGCATCTTGCCCTTTTTTTCCCCTGGCTGCTCAGTGTTCCTTAATTGCTTCTACATTTTACTCTCCCACTCCACTGGTGATAAACCCACTAGTCAATTCCCACTCCCTGGCACTACAGTGAACTTGGTACATGCCCTGGGGTCAAGATCTAAAAAAAACGGATTCCAAGTCCTGCTCCTGAGGGACACAATGAAAGCGTCCTGGGGTGATGGACGTGCATGGGAACTCACTGGTGACTGGGCTCTGTGATGAAAATCCTTCCCTGCTGCCAGCACTAAGTTGATATGATTCTATGGAATTTAAGTCGTGAAGAATCTGAAAGGTTCTGGCCCAGCCCAGAGTCTGTCCTCTGGCCAAAAAGAGGAGACACTGGGCAACTCCCCTCTGCCTTAGAGGTTTGAAGAGACTTTCTTGATGGTGAAAATTGTTATGGTGAAAATTGGAATGAATTAGTCAATCCCATCTGATGCTGGTATTTTATGTGACCTGACCCTCATGAAAGGTGAGAGGACAAGAGGGCTTCTCAAGGACCTCTTGAATATTAAGGTTCCTAATTTTCTGCCTTAAATCCCTAGTGAGCTTATGCACATCCATTGAAAGCTGCCTTCTAATTCTGTTATTTCACATTTAAAGTCTAAAGAAAAAGTAACTTGCCAGTACAAATTCTATAGATTGTTCAAATTTTCTCAGAGTCGTTCAGATTCTTTATGACTCTTGAATTCTGTAGAATCATATCAACATGAATATAAAGCTTCTCTTTCTTAGTTCCCTGCTCCGGGTGGTAAAGCGCAGAGCAACACCACCTAATTCACTGGGTGGAGGGTGTTCAGCCCGCTGTGATTTCTCTCCCAGCCTTACCCCCAGTGGGATCCTTGGACCTCATTGCCACCGTGGCCAAATATCTGAAAGACTTATACATCTGTAGATTTCTTTAAAAATAAGTAGTAATAGTAAATGGCCAAACATCTGAAATTTCCAACTCTTAGAGAAATGGGCTTACTAATCTTTAAAAAATATATAGCTATAAGATGGACTCTCTCCCCAGCAGATTCTGTGCTGCTGGTTAGCCTTGCTCTCAGTTTGCTCTGTCTGCATGGATAGCCGGGTTGGCGAGGCCTTGGTGTGTTAAGATACACTTGCATGTGCTCTTTCGGCCTCAGTTAAATGTTTCTTCACTGTGCTCAACTGTATGGATTGATGTTCCAAGTCTTGGCACCAATCTATCAGAGTCCAAAAAACTGATGTGAGAACCATGATAGTAATATATTTAACATTTTGAGTATGTATTGTGGCCAAACACTATAATAAATGCTTTATATGCATTTCCCTATTTAATCCCCACAGCATTACCTTATGGGGAAGGTAATGGGTTCCCCAGACACAAACACTGAGATAAAGATTCATATGCAAGTGATTTATTTAGGCAGTGCCCTCAGGTAAGATGAACAAGGGAAGGTGAGAAGCAAAGCAGGGGTGTGGTTTAGGCAACCCCACTCTCAGGCCGGTCTCAGAGTTCGCTCTAGAGTTTAAACTACACCTCAGATATTTTCCTATTCCTGCACCAGTGGTCAAAGGCCAAGTGCTCCAGGCAGAGGAGGGGTAGGGAGTAAGTGTAAACTTGTGGGCATGTTAGGCTCTCTGGCTTTGGAGAGCCAGGAAAGTGGCTCCAGTAGCATGCAGGAAATCCTTTAACACGAGTCACAGATGTGGGCTCTTAAAGGTAATCGTAAGAACATAGAAGCCAGGAAGGACACCCAGAAAAGCAGAAAGGACCCAGGAGCATCTGGAAGGAGCACAGATTCGTCTGCCCACTAACCTCTATTTTGAAATTCTGAAAAAAAACCCATACTACTTGATGAGACACACTGATGGAAGTTCTGTGTGCTGATGAGTAAATATGGATGAAAAACATTGCACCCTCCTTTGCTTCTATGTCAAAAAAGCCTTTGAAATCAATTTGAAGAACATTAAACAATAAATTCACCTTGATCGACTTTTCAAAATCGTAGAATCTCAAACGTAATCATCCTTCCAAAAATGTACACAAGACCTTACTTGAAAAGGCATCATTGCATTTTCCTTAGATTGTGCAAAACAAATTTAATAATGATTTACTTTGCACCTAAACAAATTTCTGCCACACAGCATTTTATAGACTTAAGCAATTTCTGAAATTTTATAGATGCAAGCAATTTCTGAAAAAGGCCCAAGATGGCAATTCTGATTCTCCCTCAATTCTTCCACCATCTCCCTACACACGCACACACAGAGTCAGTCCAGGATAAATGATCAAAGACTAAAGATTTAAGGCAAACTTCAAAAATTTTTCCTTCAGTACCAACAGCCTGATACCCATGGTGTTCACTGTCTGATTTTTATTTAGCCTGCCATAGGACCTAACGTCCTTGCTCAGAGCCTAAGCATTGGGATCTAGACCGGACTCCAAGCTTTAATAGATAAAACTAATAAATGTATTAGCTTTAATAAATTGGCAGGCTGGGCTCCCCTGCCAGCTGCAGCCACAGGGCAGCATCTCCCCTCGGAGCATTGCTCTGGTTTTATTCAGACAATTCTGCAGAGAAAAGAATCCTTTTATTGACCCATATATCTTCTTGCAACTCGCTGAGTGAGGATGGGGGAGTAAATATCTGACTCTTGCCAGTGGGGTGTCTTTTTGTTTTCATAGTTTGGGTTGTTTCTCAGTGATGGATATATTGATAATAGGGGTGAATGATGTTTCCATGTGTGATGGTAATCTTTGTTGAAACTAGTTCTTTCCAAAAATGGCATTCCTCTCTGTTTCAGCCGGGATGTTCTTCTGGACTCTGCGTGCCCTGAAGCAGAAATGATTGCATTCATAACCAATTAGAATATATCTCTCCTGTTTTAAAAACATTGGGCATGAGCAAGGCCCTCAAGTGACAGGCATGAAAACATGCTTCTTATTGAGAGTGTCTTGACCCAAAATCTACCCAGGAAGTCAGGGCCTTCCAGGTTGAAGATAATTCCAGATTTTCTCTCCCCTAAAACAGACCACCCATTCCCATTTTATAACAGGTTCGCTTTGATTTTCAAGTCCGGGGGGCTGCATTACATCTGGCTCGTTTCCATCCCACGCTCTCCCTTACCCGAAGCCTGAGCCCTGTCTCCAGGCCGAGCCCCGAGAAATTCCATTTGAAGAGCATCACACCACATGCAAGTAGATGATGCAAATGAAAGTCTGGGAAGCTTTGTGGCGGGATATGTGGAAAAGGTCCACTGCTCAAATCCTACACTGAACGTCTTATAACCCCAGATTTCTGGCATCGGAGCTAACTTCCTCACCTGCTATATTTTGTCTTATCTTTTGAAGCTCTGTGATCATAGGTTGATGTAGCCTTCCTTCTGCCCTGCCAAAGGGTTGATCTGAAGATTATCACAGGTCATTTCAATTCCTCTAGGACTCCGAACTTGTGCTATATGCTAAAAATAGCATGAGACCCAGTCTGTGGCCTTAGAGAGCATCTAGTATCTGGTTGGACACGCCCAAATGATAACAACAAGACAATAAGTGAGCGTGCCAAAATTAAGGGGAGAGACTAGGTACGGAAAACAGGTTTCATTTCATCTGCTGGCTCGGGTCGGTAAGGCCTGATTGTGTTGCAAGTTATTCTGAGGAATCATCCAGGCTCCAGGGCAAAGAGCGTCTGACATCACTCTGGACGGATGAACTAATAGCATAACTGTCAAGTTTTCTTCATTCCACAGATATTGATCACACAGATCCCTGTCAAATATGTGCAGGCATTTTTCTAAGTACCAGTGTCCTTAGCACTATGGAGTTTATATGCCATTGTGGGCGGCAGGCAATGAAAACCAGCAAACAAATATGTATTTTTATCACATGATAGCTATGAAGGATAAAAGGAAGGAGACAAAAATAATAATATCATTTTAGGGCAAAATGGGAGAAGGTGGTCAAAAGGAACAAACTTCCAGTTATAAATAAATAAGACTGGGCATGTAAAGTGCAGCCTGGTGACTATATTAATACTGCTGTGTTGTATATTTGAACTTTGCTAAGAGAGAAAATCTTAAAAATTCTCACCATAAGAAAAAAAACCTGTGTGTAGAGACAAATGTTAAAAATGTTAAAAAATACCATTTTAGACAAAAGTGGGCAGGGAAGTCCTCTCTAAGGAGGTATTATTTGATTAGAGACCTGAGTTATGTGAGTCAGTCAGAAATTTGGAGAGGGCACAGCAGGGCCGGCTTCTGTCTACTTCACAATGGCTGGGGGCCTCAGCTAAGACTTGGAGGCCGAGGCAACTAAACGGCTAGGGGCTGGAATCATCTGGAGGTATCTACACTCACATAGTTGGTTTATGCCAGCGCTTGGCCGAGACCTCAGTAGAGCTGTTGACCAGAACACCTATATAGGGTTTCTCCATCGGGTCTCTGCCTGGGCTTATTTAGTCTTTTTTAAAGAATGGCAGCTGGGTTCCAAGAGTGAGTGTCCTCACAGAAGAAGGTAGAAGTACATGGAATATTTTTTATTTAGCCTTGGGGATCACATGGTGTCACTTCTAGTATACTCTGTTATTTGAGGCAGTCAAAGGTCAGTCCAAGGAGAGAGAACACAGACTCCACCACTCAAGGGGAGCAGTGTCAAGGTCCATTTAAGACCATGTGGAATGGGAGACAGGGTTGCTGCCATCTGCCACAGTACCTTAGAGTGAAGGAGCTGGATGCTTTTCCAGAGCTGGATTTGGGTTGGTGACGGGAGTAAAATGAGATAGAGAGGCAATGAAGGATAGTCTATGCTCCAAAGGAGAAAAGGTGGAGTCAGGGCTCAGAGCAAGGAGAAAAAGCTCTCACGCCACTTACTTTACTATTTGACATCTTTCACACGCAAAGCTACTGCCAGGACTGTTCTTTGATTTTTCTTGCCTGAAACCCATGCGCATTTAGACAGGAACTCTACCCACTGCACCCAAGCCCTTGGTCATTAAAACAGTACCTCTACAAGTGGGCAGCCACCATGTTTCAGCAGCTTCAACTCTGAAGATTATTGACCCCAGTGAGGTTCTGGTATTTTCCTCTGGATCACCCAGGTAAGAAACAACATCTTTTAAAGCCATATCTTCTCATTTTCCCCATACAAACTCTCCAGAGAAGGTCTGAGCTTTTTGAACTAATTGCCTTTAGTTAAGTAAAAGTTCAAAAAATGAATATTTCTTCATAAACAACAATAGCAGCATCAGCAACTTTTTTTTTTTTTTTTTTTTTTTTTTTTTTATGGAGGAACCAGAGAGCTTAAAGGTCAATACAAAATCCTGAGGGAGTGGTGCCCAGATATCTGCTCTCAGAGCATATGGGTGATTCTAATATGAGTGGGTGAAGGTTGAGAACTGTCCTATCTGACCTGCCCTGACTCCCTGCCTGCCTGCTTCCCTGCCACTCCTTCCCTTGCTTATTGTATTCCAGCCCCACTGGTCTTCTTGACCAGCCTTTTGTAGGCTAGCTGTGTCCTTGACCTGTGGTCTCTGCACATGCTCTCCCTCAAGAGGGAGATGTGGTTTCCCTGGTTACTGTTTGACTCACTGCACCAGGACCACAAAGCTTCAAGAAGCAACCCTCTTTCTCCTTGGATGTCCACCACATAGGCCTGTTTGAGTGTCTATCCATTTGTATAGTCATCTTCAAGGAGACCAAAAGGGTTCATGTTAAAACTAGAACCAGCCATCTCAGCTTAGAGTTAGAAAAAAATTCAGCCTTGAAGTTCTATAATTACACACATCCTGCTCACTTGTCTGTTCTAGCATCAGAGGCAAGAAGCAGTGCCTTGGCCTCCCACATGGCTCCTTCTCTGAAAATAGTCTCCTGATGGTTTCTAGGTAAAGTCATTGTTCTTCTGAACAGCCCCCAACCTGGCTGCACTCCAACCACTGTCTAGCTACTCTTTCTCTCTGATTTTAAGGAGCTGTGTGTGTAGGAGTGGAGTAGGAAGAAACGGCCAGCAGGGATATCAGTTAGGAGGCCCCAATGCAGTGATGAGAGCCAGAGGAGGGGAGTGTTAGTAAGGAAAAATGTCCCCCTTCCCACGGGGTAACCTTCCCAAAACCAGGCATCCTGTCCCTTTTTATCAAAATCACTAACTCATATGTATTCTTGGGCACCTGGCACTATAAAGTTCCAGATGTTCTGCCCTTGGCTTTTGCAAACTTCAACGGGAACTGATATCCAGGTCACTCAAGGTGAATGGAAACATGGCACATTATAACTGAGACAGGTGTTGGAAAGGGTGTTCATCCAGTAGGTTTCCTGGAGCCATCCAATTGCCAGACTTGCAAATACCTTGAGCCCAAAGTTCTTCACAATAGTATAATTGTGATTTTCATTGCCACAGGAACAGTGATTCTAGAAGGGAAGCCTCAGCCCCCTTTTCCGTATTTCAGCAGTTTTCACATCCCTCTCCATGATAGTGGAGTCTTGGGGCAATACCTCCAGAGTTTCCATCTACCCCATTGGTTCCTCCCCAACAGAACAGCGGGGGATGACCTGGGTGATGGGAGTATGATCCTCACTGGACAGGGTTGCTCAGTCTCTCTTTTTCCTGACCCAAGGAAGTGCAAGAAGGGCCAGGACTCTCTGATATTCCCTGCTCGACAGAAAGAACCTGTGAGTCAGGACTTCAAGAGGCAACCTGGAGGCCACTATATTCTCAGGGGCCTTTCTTTCTCTGCGAGCAACAGAGGTGAGAGCAGGTGACAGCCCCCTTCCTAAAGCCAGCTGGGTTTCCTGCACCCACTGTGCCACCCAACAGCTCCCCACAAATAGGGGCTACGAAGCAGCAGGAAGCCCTGACTTGACCAAGGTCCCAGCTAATGTCTCCAATCTGATTTACCAGGAAACCCTGACATTCACAATCATTGAGCACTTTTCTTCAGGAAATAAAAGAAACAACTGATAGTTTCAACTATATAAAATCAAAATTTTATTTATGAGGACCCTGAGGGCCAGAGAATTAGTGGAAGCCACAGTTAGTGGAGGCTACTGAGTCTAAGGCCAGTTTGACCCTCTGCTCAGGTATTTCTCCATCTTGCCCACCGTAATATCCTCTTAATACTAAATATAACCCTCCTGTTCCCTGCTGAGTCCATACCTGCAAACGGTCTCACACCCACAAAGCCCTCTTATCGTTGCGTGCCCAGAGCCACAGTATTAGGTTCCAGGGTCCTTTGAATGAAATGTGCATCTCATTTCCACTTCATCAGCTGGCTAAAGTTTACCCCGTGATGGGACTGTAAAGTCGTCCAAAGTTCACCCGTGTTGTAATCTGCCGGTGTGGGTAACGGAGGAGCCCGAGCCTGGCAGGCGTGGGCTCTGCGCTGCATCTTTGTTTTCTGCAGAGGCAGGAGGCCAGCTGGAGGCAGTATTTCTCTGGTAACCCCTGTTTAGAAGACACCTCATTGGGAGAGATAACAAGGACATAGAAAACCCTGCCCTCAAGTGTCTTGGCAGCAAATTCAGAAATTAGGAGGATGGGAGGGAACTTAGAGGTGATGTAAACCAACCACAAGTCTTTCAGGAGGCATCAGTGTGCACCCAGTAAGAGATCCTAGGGAATCAATGCCAGCATGTATGGCACAGAGCACACTGGGCCTCAGAGAAGGCGGGATCAGGTGGCTGGTGAGAATCTTACCCAGCCATTCACTATTAACCCCACCCCCAGCCCTAAGCCTTCCTCCTGCATGCAGTGCTCCCTGTATATAGTCATGAATGGCATCGCTGCTCTAATCCTCATTAGGTGTAGCAGGTTCTGTAGCCTGGGTTGCCACTTTGGGTGAAGACTCCGAAGTGTTTCAGACTTCCCCTTCCCCAGTCCAGGCAAACATGCCCTTGGGCACTGTGAAATTGGGGGATCTAAGAGTGTCATGTTTGACATCCTGATACTTCGATGAGGAGTTAAAACTGGAAGTGAAGCCCCAATCATTCAGTCAAGTGCCTCACGGTCACAAGGCAGGACTATAGACAGAGCCTACAGATCACAGCAATGAGGGTTTATTGGAAGGGTCCTTGGCGTCCTATGTAGGAGGGAAATTGTTGCAGTCATCTCAAGTCTTAATTCTCCCAGCTCTGGGGGCAAGGTGGGCTCAGAGCCACTAGGAAGGGACACAGAAGCACCAACCTCGTTGTCCACTCTACATTTATACTTCCCAGAGAGAACTTAGTGAGGTTGGTTTGTTACCGCCAGGTACAGAACACCTCTCTTGATCAGAGCCCACCTCCTTCACCCCAAGACCATTGCCTTTTGGTTCACGTCAGTCCCCAGTTCCAGTCGCCATGGCCAGGAAAACAACCAATTGCATTTCCATTAGAAAGCATTCTTCATGAATTATGGCAACAAGGCAGGAAATAACAAAACAGGTGTGTCCACTGTTATCAAAAGTGAACCGTAGATGTCAGTGAGATTCCACGGGCCTCTCCTTTTCTCTTCCCACTGCATTAGGCATTATGGAAGCGGCTGCTTGGTTTCTGCCCATAGCACCCTTTTCCACAGGGGACCAGGCCGAAGTCCTTCGGGCAGGCTCGAGACTATTGTGCACTCCTTACTTCTTGCAGCCACCTTAGTTCTTTCACCCTTCCTATCTTCTTTTGCCCGTCTCTAAGATCATTCTCTCTTAAGCCAGGCTGAGAAGAAAGTTCCTCTGCCCTCTGGAGACACCTAGTATACAAGGCCTGCCTCTGAGCAGCAAGCTTTGCAGCAGGGATCCAAGGTGGAGTGGAAGACTTGGGGAGACAAGATGAGGGAGGAGGGCAGAGTTAGAAGAGCTTAAGGAACATCCAACCGCAAAACATTGGCACTGGGTGATGGTCATTAATAACACATGGCTCAGAGCTACTTAATTTAGGCAACTGCCACTCTCCTGCTTAGTCACTCTCTTGGGATTGTGGTGTGTACACTGTTGGCTCTTTAAGCCTGCTCTGCCGCAGGCAGAAAGAAGGGGTAGTCATATCCCCTGGATTCACTGCTCCCCTCCTTAAGGCATCACCCCCATTGGGAAACAGATCTGATAGCTTTGATTCTTCTGGAAGGGCTATGAATAGGTTATACTCTCTAACTAACCTCCTTCCCAAAACAGTGATGTATGGTGACTCTGAAACATGTCTCACCATTAGAATCAGCCAGGGAACTTTCGAAAATTTCAGATTTCCAGGCCCCACACTTTATCTGCTAAGTCAGAATCGCTGAAGAAAGGGGCACACTAGGATTCTCTATTCTTTAAGGCTCCACATGAAATTCTGCTCATCAGCCACTTTAGGAAACCAGCTAAGCTTAAACTGAAAGTTGAGGGAGGATCTGGAGACTCTGTGAGGTACCTCTTTGCACAAGTGGTGTGCATGAGGGAAGGTTCTTCCTGAAATGGTGAGTTAGCACCCAGATGCCTGGAGTCAAGACAACACTGTGTTAAGGTGGCTGTAAGAAGTAAGGAGTGCACAATAACCCCCAGCCTGCCCTAAGAACTTTGGTCTGGTCCCCTATGGAAATGGGTGCTACGGGCAGAAACTAAGCAGCTGCTTCCCTAATGCACGCTGGTCACAAGCAGCAGAAAGACAAACAGAAAGACATGGAAACTTTCTCCCAGTGGTGTGTTGAAGCTTACCAATGCCTATTTAGGAAAATCAATTCTTAAATTTGCAGGAATTTTGCAAACCAGTTGACAACGTGTAGGTAGCTTGCAATCAGCCATGGTGGGAGTACTGACACCACAGAAATTGGAAAACACAACAAATCACAGCCTTTCTTTTTTTTCCCTGGAGAGCTAGTTATTAAACATTCCCCAACAGTTTATGCCTTGGCGATCAGCTACGTAATCATGGAGTCCACCAAGAACAGTGATGGGCATGACATGCCTTCCTCGAGCAACTGGTAGGCAGGCGACATCAACAAGCAGGGCAATTCAAAAGAACATGGAGGACTGTGAGTATATGTGAACCACCTGGGGACTCCCAGAAATAATCTGGAAGGCTTCTATAGGTGACACAAATCAATCGAATGTGGACTTAAAGGCTAATGGGCCTTCTTTGAACCCACAAGTGAGGGATGTCAAGGTTTTAGTAGGCACTCTTCTAGGCTTCCTAACAAATCTCTGTGACCTCTCCTTAAATAATGCTGAAGACAGGGAGCTCACTGCTTGGCCCATTCCATTCTTGGGCAGCTCTAGTTTCTGGAAAGCTCTTTTGCTCATTAAGCAGAGGTTAGCTTCTCTGTCATTTCCCCCACAATCCCATTTGTTCACTAGGCTCTTCCAGAACTGCTCCAGCAGAAGCCACCTAAGGAAGCTCCATGGTTCCTACTGCCCCTTGCTGACAATAGCACCTTCGCCACAGTCACCCCCGGGCTTTTGCCTTGCCCACAACCCCATCAGGGAGGGTCTCTGCCCAAGTTTGTTTGTATCCTTTAATATCCCACTGATAACAAGACAGCACTTTTGCCAAACCATGTCCCCCTCTCTCCTGCCATTTAGTGTAATCTCCACTATTCTTGAACTCGTCCAATATTCTTTTTTTTTTTATTTACAAAATTTTTTTCAATTACAGTTAATGCCAAAGCTTTGCTGTCAGAGGCACAGAATTAATTCTGTGGAGTGGTTTGCACACTATAAGATGCTCTCATTTATTTATCCAAAAGGACCCTACACTTGGCTGGGCATCAAGCTGGGCCAGGTAGTGCAGGGCATTGGGTTTCTGGGCTGCATTGCCTTGGAAACCATGGACCTCTAAGATAAGGCCAAGAGGGGGCCCATAGCAATCCGAGACTTCCTCCCATCACACTCTCTCGCATTGGGTAATGGGACTCTAAGGGCTACTGCCAAATTCTACTCTGGCCAGCTCCCAGCTGTAGGAATATTTAAGCAATATTTGTAGAAATGGATTCCATTGAGGATGTTAAGCTTTCTGAATGGGCATGCCTCACTGGGCTTGGTTTACTTCTAATAAAATGCATGGTGTGGTGGTAAGAAGATGGGCTTTCCTACCAGACACATTTGAATTCAAATACCAGCCCTGCTACTAAAGAAGTGACCCCATCTCTCCCATTCTCTGTTTCCTCATTTATAAAATGGTCTAATGTGCAAATTAAATGCTTATAAAAACAACAACTATGGGATCACCTACAGCAGGGCTTGGCACATAATAAATGCCAGTATCAATAATGGTAGTGCCCTATGATTACCAAGAGCTTCTTACCAACCTCTTCTGAGCATTCACACAGGCTTTTTTCACTTACTTGGCAAAGTAAGCTGCTGCTGAATCTCTTCAGCCTTTGTGGTAGGCAGATTAATGCCTCTCTCCCCAAAATATCCCCATCTATATTCCTGGAACCTATGAATGTTACCCTACATGGCAAAAGAGATTTTTGCAGATGTGATTAAGTTAAAGGTTGTGAGATGGGGGGTTACCCTGGATTATCCAGGTGAGCCCAGTGTAATCACCAGTGCCCTCATAGGTGAAGGCAGGAGGCAGGGAAGGGAGAGATAGGGAAGGGGAGGTTAAGACCGAAGCAGAGGTCTTAGGGGATACAAGGTAGGTTGGTAGGTGTTAGACTGTTGGTTTTGAGGCTTGAGGAACAGGTTATGAACTGAGGAATACAGGTAACTTCTAGAAATGGAAAAGGCCAACAAGTCAATTCTCCCCAGAGCCTCTAGAAAGAACTCAGCCATGTGGACATTTTGATTTTAGCCTGGTGAACTCCATTGCAGACTTATGAACTCCAAAACTAATGAACTCCAGAACCATAAGAGTAAATTTGCTTTAAATCGCTACTTTGTGGTCATATGTTAAAGTAACAATAGAAAACTAATGAAGCCCCCTTCACTTAGAAAAGCTACCAATCCCCTGTCCAAATTTTGTGGGATCCCTGGAATCCCCCAGCATGGTTCTAGCCCTACTGATGAGTGAGACACCCAACCCTGTATGGATATGGAGAGGGGAAGTTAAATCTGATTTGGGACAAAACCACCACAAAGGTAACACTTGCTAACAGCCTCTAAGTTCATTATATGTATTAATTTTTCACCACCCATCTGAAAGGTAGGTATGTTATATCACTCCCCCCCACCCCCTTTTTACAAATGGGAAACTGAAGCACAGAGACCTTTATCCAAGGTCCGTACCACTAGCAAGTGGCAGGATACAGATTTGAACCCAGGAAGCCTTTCTTCTGGTCCAAGCTCTAAACCACTGCTCTAGCCAACGGGAAGTCCCCCACCCTGAGAGCGAGGTGCTGGAAGGGCCCTCTCAGGCTTTCCCCTCCAGAGACTCACCCTGTAGGCCTGACCTGATTTTAAAAAACATTTTTTCCCCTCCTTCTAAAGATTTGAGAGAGGGTAGAAGCCAACCTACCAACCCCATTTCTGGAATACAATCACTGTCAGAGCCCAGAAAGCTTGCTTAGGATGGAGTATTCGAGGTAGAATGCTCCCTCACATACGAATCTCCCCCATTCAGCACTAAGCTCTGCTTTTTGCTGAGCCCCAGAAAGAGGTGCCAGTCATCTCCCAGCTGGCCAGGCCAGTGCGGGGGCTCCATGTGATAGGGTGTCTGCCACCCTCTTAGACAGTGCAGGGTGACCCCGACACAGGCATCAGGCAAGAGAAGAGTGCAGGGAGGTGGCTGATGGGTCATTAGCAGAGTTCATATTTGGAAGGCCTCAGAATGCTGAGGCCCACAGTAAGACTGTGTAAGCTTGTGTTTAATTTATTGAATGAGTTTCTTTCCAGGGACTGGTGGGAGAGTTATGTAATTCAGTGCTTCTCAAACTCGCACAGCATCCTGGGATCTTGTTAAAGCCCAGACTCTGATTTCGAAGGTCTGAGATGTGGTCAGAGTGTGTGTTTCTAACAAGGTGATGCAGACACTGCTGGTCTGCGGACCAGACTTTGAGGAGGGAGGGTGTAGGGCCCAGGTACCTAGACCAGAATGCCAGCCTCGTTACGGAAAGGGACAGGGAGGGGCCAGTGGGCACCCTGACCGCAGCGAGAGGCCTGGCCTTTCAGACCTTTCTCCCTTCTGGGAAACAGTTCTCGGGAGGAGACATCCCCCTTCAGTGGCCAGGAGGGTGGCAATGGGCCATTTCTACTGAAGGCTGGCCACGTCTCAAGCACGAATGAGGCCCTTAGCCAGGAGGCCAAGGAAGGAGTTGACCAGGAGAAGCTTAAGCCCTTCAAAGCCTCTCCATCCCCTATAAAAATAAATACCAGGCCTCTAGGGATCCACACCCGAGTAGACACAACTCAAAATCCTGATCTCCTCTCAGCCACACCCGCAGCTTCCCAAATATGACTACTGGCTGTAAACAGATGGCTTCCTACCCGATCAGAGTTTCTAGCACTAGGAAGTCCCAGCTGACCTATGTGCTCAGACAACGAGGTAAACTGCACTCCTCTCAGCCCACAGAGTCCCGTTTGTGTCCCCTCTGCCTCCTAAGCCCTCACTTCTCAAAGTGGGGTCCACAGATCTGCAGCGTCGCTATCGCCTGGGAGCCTGTTAGAAATGCAGCCTCTCAGGTCCCACCCAGACCCATTGAATCAGAAGCTGCATTTTAATAAGACCCTCCCCCAGCAATTGGTGTGCACGTTGCAGTCTGAGAAGCACTGGCTTAAGCCACTTCTATTTCTGTGTTTGCCACACGTTCACACCCGCCCCTGTCTCCGCTTCCCTCGGGAGAGCAGGGTCAGCTTGACCCACATACCGAGTGTAAATGCAGCTCTTCTCCGGCTCTCCTTGGTTACCTGTCCTTCCAGGGCTCCCACTCCTTTCTTCATCACCCTCCGTCGGGGCCAATTCTGCAAACCCCCTCCTTAACATCATGTCAGTAACCCTCATTTAAGAATCTTTGCAATAATTTTTTTTCTTGCTAAATAAGAATTCATTCTCCTGAAGGTTTTAAACTGTGACCAGACAAGCTTCTCTGCACAGGGACATGGCTGTGCTACTTTTTCCACTCTGGCACCTGAGGCCTCCCATCCACCAGGAGGAGTCTACTTGGTGGGACAAAGAAGGAGGCCACCACTTGGGGGCAGTTCTGTGTAGAGCTCTTGTCCTTGCAGAACTTGGATTGTAGCAGGGAGAACACAGCAAAATTGCAAGCAGCTGCTAGTCCACACCAGGCACCAGCAGGGCTGGCCCAGGCATCCTGGGGCTGACAGGGTCATGTCAGGGAGTCCGTTTTAGAAATGAGCCCTGGCAGAGTTCCATCAAGGCCCTGAGGGCCTGGGGATAAACGTAAACTTCATCTTGCAATGATTCTGGCCCCCTTCTCACTCCCCATGAGAATAGCCTTCAAAGTTTTTGATAACATAGACCAGGAAGCTTTTTAGCTTATGTTTTAATTTTTAATCCAGTCTATCACTTTCTCTCAGAGCATAAAAATACATGCAGAAAACATGTAATGTAAATAGAGACACCTTGACCAAAGAAAGTAAGAACTAGTTCACCAAGCAGAGATAATCATAAGTCACATGTGGGTCATATGAGAGATTGCTATCCACCAAGCACTATTATAAGTACTATGAGTATAGAAACTCATTCAAAGCTTACAAATTTATGACGTAGCTCTCATTACCATTATAGATAAAGAAACTGAAGCCCGGAGAAGTTAAGCCCAGGGTCGCCTAGCTAGTCAGTGGCAGAATCCATCGCCCAGGCTCTGAATCATTGCACCACACTGCCACCCTGGGAATTCTCACCTCTTTCTACAACTTGGAGTCTAGAACCTAGACTTCTAGAAGGCCCGAGAAAGAATCCCTCACCAGAGTGCAACAGATGGCTTCTCTCACTAGGAAGAGCTAAGCAGGAAGCAGAAGATAAGTGAGCTGCATCTCCTAATACTGGTTCTTGAACCACAAATTTCTGAGCCCAACCCCAGGCATTCTGAATCAGAACCTCCATGGGAATCAGCATTTTCCTGGGAATCAGCATTTTCGTTCCCTCCAGAGATTCTTTTGCCCGAAACCCGTGAAGCAGCATTTAAAAACCATATTATCAGATCACATACCATTCTGTGCATCTGTTTCCCTTCTGTTTTCAAGCATGTCATGAAGCCTCAGAAAGTCGGGGGGCAATTAGAAGCCAGAATAGAGGAAGTTGAAGCAATTCGTGTGAATTCTCCCAAGGGGTAGATAAATCTCAAGGAATAAAATTTAAGGCTATCAGAACTAGTTGCCTGGACCTAGAGAGGACCGGTATCGTCTGGGCTGACAGTACCCTGATCAGAAACGTGCCCCCGCAATGATCACACTCCATTCTCCACGAAGGTTGTTACGTAGGAGCAGTGAGCTCAGCCACCATGAAGCCCTTGGATAGTCGTCATTTGGAATCGCATCAATACCCAGTCTTTAAATAAGTAGACTGGAATTATATATATAAGAAAACGGTCTCTAAAGGAAACAGGTTGATAGAACCTAACATATAAAACATTGTAGTATAAAATCATTGTACATCATGGTGGCATTTGTCAAGCCATCCTTCCACTTGCCAGCACATTAACCATCTGTTATGGGTTGAATTGTGTCCCCCAAAAGATGTTACAGTCCTAACCCCCAGTACCTATGAATGTGATCTTACTTGGAAATAGGGGTGTTTGCTGCTGGTGAAGTTAAGGTGAGGTAATTAGGGTAGAACTTAATACAATATGACTGATGTCCTTATGAAAAGGGAAAATTTGGACACAGAGACAGTCACATACAGACAGAATGCCATGTGAAGATGAAGGGAGAGATGGGAACAATGCATCTACTAGCCAAGGAATGCTAAAGATTGCCAGCACAGCATGGTTCAGAGTCCCCCTCAGAGCCTTCGAAGAAACCAGACGTACCAACAGTTCAGACTTCTAGCCTCCAGAACTGTAAGAAAATAGATTTCTGTTGTTTTGGCCACTCCATTTGTTACAGCAACCCTAGCAAATGAATACACCATCCCACGACCCCAAGTTGATATAAATCAACTAGACAATTTATATATAATGAGCCTCTTAGCTGGATTCATTCTAAAATGCACCCAGTTTTGAGAATCACAGGTTTAGAATCAAGCATATTGTGTGCCGTGTCTGTAATAAGGAAAGCCATAGAAAGAAACAGTTGGACTGAAAATACCAGCCCCACATTCCTAACAAGTCCTTTGCTGCCACCACAGTTTGGAGATGAACATAAGCAGAGAGAAAGCTCCAGGTGAAAGTATGCTTTACACCCCGGTGCTCTTGTCTGATAAGCTGTATTCGTCACATGGGAGGTACCAGAAGTTGTTTTGTCCCTCTGATCTGAAATTAGGAACCCTTGTTTGTTATAATAACCTCAGTATTTGCTCAAGAAAAATGTTTTTCAATAAATAAATAAATGAACAGCCTCTTTAGCTATTTCCTTTTAAGCTCACAATCTCATCTTAGCCATTTTAGATCACTGGTATCCTTGAGCATGTACCCCTGATACAAGTTTATTTATTATAAACATACATCATAAAACACATAAAGAAAGAAATATCCAAAAGATATTCTTCTACATCTCTAGTGGATATTATGATGCCCCCCCCACCATCTTCAACCACCACCACTGCCACAGAACTTACAATTTAATGACAAAAACGTCCAGAAAACACGAGCCCAAGGCAGTGAAGTCTTCTCCCTAAGACCCAGATAAGCACCCCCTGCTCCCCAACCCTCTTTGCTATTATTTAGCTTTGGTAGAAAGGAGCTGAGTCAAAGGAGGAAACATGTCTCTTTTCAAAGGCAAGAAGGTCCTAGGTTCCTCTCATAACCAAATCCATGAAAATGTAAATAGTTTGACCAAATGGTTTGTTAAACAGATTTATTTAGCTCAGGACATCACAGAGCTGTTAGCCTGCTAATATGCTTTGGAAAGCCCCAGGAAGAGCTCGAGTCCGGTCCCCTTGGAACACTTTGGGAATACTACAAACTAGGAATAAGAGATTATAGGATTCAGTTTGTGCAGGCTCTCAGTGTTGATCAGAGGGACCCTTCTTATTTTTCCCAGCATCCCCGCTTGAGTGCTGTCTCCCAACTTATTTGATTATGGAACTCTTTTCAGTGGATCCTTATTAACATTTTAAGGGAAATTAGTTTGAGATTGATGAGGTAACCAAAGACAACAGTTGCCTTCATTAAAAAATATTCCATTTCTAATTCAAATGTAAGTAAAAAATTTTGTTCACTTAAACTGGGAGGATAATTACTTTCTTTTAACAAATTTTCAGGAACTTGTAATGAATTTGTCATCCATTCAGTTTAGGCCCCCCTGATCTGTAAATCCTAAATATAATGAGCGTGATAAACAACAAACATAAGCAAAAATATTTAGCTCTGCTCACAAATAAAGAAACACATATTAAAGATGACTATTATTACATTAGCAAGAAAGAGGGCCCAAACAAATAAAATTAGAAATGAAAGAGAAGGAACAATTGACACCACAGAAATAGAAAAGGATTATAAGAAAATATTATGAACAACTAAATTAGCAAGAAAGAGAAGGGAGAAAGACAAAATGCTGATGAGTACAATGGCTTATTGGTCTAATATATTGTAGCATTTTATTTCATTGGAACAAGGCTTTTGTAAAGCAATTTAACAATATATATTCAGAGCCAAGAAAATGTCTTATACTCTCTCACCCATTAATTCCTCTTCTTAGAAATAATTGAAAGTCTGGAACCAGAACAAGAGATGAAGGAGGGCACTTTACACATGAATATATTCATTGTATTTTTATTTTTAATGGCAAAATTGCAAAAAAAAAATCTAAATGTTTTATCCTACAGGCAACAGTTAAGTAAGTTTTGGCACATCTCCTAGAAGGAATACCATGCCACCGCTAAAATTTTAAATTAAAATGTGGGATATGTAGCAACATAAGAAAAAACTTATTTTATAATAAGGAAAAAAAAGAGCATGATACAAAATTGCATAACAATATGAAAACCATATGCCCACAGAGGATTATAAAAAGATAAGTTTTTTTATAGTAGGCTGGTAAGATTGTAGATGATTTTTTTCCCCTAAAAGTTTGTAATGTTATTATATTACTTTTTCCTTCTAAAAATAGTTTTAAGAACATAAAAAGGTTGCTGTCAAAGTACCAATATAACAAAGTATCCATATACTTTTTTTAAAAAAATGTATCTTTATTGATTTCAGAAAGAGGAAGGGAAAGGGAGAGAGAGAGAGAGAAACTCAGTGGTGAGAGTCATTGATGGGCTGTCTCCTGGATCACAGGTCGATGCTCAGCTAACACCTGAGCCACGCCTGCCAGGCTCCATATACATTTTAAACCCAAATGAATTTCTGCCCGAGGATGTTTTTTAATTGATTTTTAGAGAGAGGGGAAGGGGGAGAGAGAGAGAGAGAGAGAAAGAATCAAATCAATCAGTTGAGTCCCATACCTACCCCAATCGGGGATCGAACCCACAACCTAGGTATGTGCCCTGACAGGTAATCGAACCAGCAACCTTTTGCTGTATGGGATGACCCTCCAGTCAACGGAGCCACCTGGCCAGGGAAGGGTACAGAACACATTTTTCAAACATTCTTTCACTCACCTGTAGACACATTAAAATTCTACTAAATTTTCAATGATTCAAATTCTCTTTCAACTTGAAAGCTGTGCTAAGGCCCTTAGATAAATATAACCATTTCTGGTGCCCAACATGATTATTTTAAGTAATTTTATAAAATCCATTCTGCTTTTGCTGCACCTGGTAATTAAGTTCAAACATCCCGAAGAAGGCCACCTCATCTCCCTGAGGCCCAGAAAGGATTTCAATTGCCATTTAAAACTTCCAATTAGCTCACAACATAAAATTACAATTTACTTTTGATATTTTTTCCTCTGGGCCTATTTTTTTTTTTTTTTTACCACTCTCTAACCTATATGGTAATTATACATGCTCAATCTGATGCAAAACATCCCCTTTTTTCATGCAGAGCTTACTAAAATACCACCCGGCTGGTTAGTCACTGTCTATTTAACAGTACTTTTGTCCTGGAGACAAACTGCCACTCCATGCTTCTGGGAACAGCTCTCTCCTAGGGCTGAAGACCTACTAATCTCCGCCCCAACCCCCACCCCTTGTCACATGGCCCTTGAAGCCGTATCTTCTCAGGTGATAGGACTAGCAGGTTTTATCGCCAATATCTGTTCCATTTTTCTAACCTGATTTCCAGAACGGCCCTTATTTTAATTCAGGGGCTGAAGGTAACAATTAAAACTTATCTTCCCACCATTTGTTAGTTTTTCCTGTAACTTTCCCTCTACCTGTTTTAAGCAGATAGCCAAACCCTTCCCAATTCCTTGCCTCTAGGTTGTCTCCTCACCACCTACCCAGAAATCTGAAGCTAGCTAAAGTCAGTTCTTTTAAATGCCTAGGTCATTAAAGAGATACACCTAGTCCTTGAGAGAGAGAGAAAAGATAGATTTTGAGAGCAGTAAGAGGGAGGAGAAAGATCACCTCCTGTCGGTCATAACTCTCCCTACCTCAAGCCCCCTGCCCCCAACCCTGGAAAGGGAAATGTATCTAGAAGACAAGGACCGGGTGTGCTGGGTGGCTGCAGAGTGGTGGTCATGTAGGTACCTCTTTCTTCCCAGAGGCAAGAGGCACCCCTCTTCTGGACCCCATGGTTTAGAGAGGATTCCACTTATCACAAACACACACACACAAAACTATATTTATATTCACTAAAGAACATTCTAAACATCTGCTCTGTGAATAACAACTTTTAGGCCCCAGGGAAATGCTTCTACCCATCTCTTGTTCTATTTCCTCAAATTAGCTGCATCTGAAGCCCGTGAAATTATGTGGGCTTCCTAACATTCCATCACAGGTCCCCTTTCTGCACAACCCTATTACATCGCCCACTGAAATAGGCGACACCCCATGCACTTCAGTTGTGCCGCTCCTGGGCCCTGTCCCCCTCTGTCTCCTGGCAGAGCCATGTGTGTACGTTTCTCATCTCTTCCAGGAGCTAGTGAGCACCTCTGAAGGGGACCTTTACTTCAGCTATCTTACCACCCCCCAGGCTCTCATAGTGTCTGACACACAGTAGGTATTCTATCTGTATTTGGGGACTGAATATATTTTTGTAGCGTTTTAAACTTTCCCAACTTGTATTTCATTTCAAAAGGGAGGAAGCAAATCCAATATATTAAAGGGAAACTAGAATGCTTCAGACAACTTTTCCAAGTCCTTTCATATTGCTCCACTTCTGCTGTTTACCAAGTAAATACGGAAATTAAAAAGCAGCTACAAGCTGTTTTAACGGTCAGATTTAAATTCAATTTTTTGGAATCAGCACAGAGAAATATTATTTCTGAAGGCTCTCAAAGGAAAAGAACTGGAAAATATATCAAATGAAACTCGGAAGAAAATAAGTCGCAGCCTGATATTCACAGCTTTGAAAGAGAAAATACGCAACAGCCTTCTTAATAATGTCTAATAATGCCCATAGCAGAGGGGCAAAAAAATATTCATTCTGAATGACAACATCTCAGTTTAGGCTCTTGCCCTTCAGCCTACAATACACAAGGAACACCCTCTGAATATCCTGTTGTTAAGAGCTACCAGTACAGAAGGAATTTTCATTTCCGAAGATTCAAGTTCAAATCGTGAGTCACCTTCTCCGTTTCAATCACAATTCTGGTATACTTTTTATTGGTGAAAATGAATAATCCTTTACTGCAGGAAAAAAAATAATAATCTAAGCGAATTGGCCCACTCACTTTCACACTTAATCCAAACACATTTTGGTACCAACATAAATAAGTCACACCCAATTTTGCAATGTCTTTAAGACAACAAAGTGGTTTATCTTTAAAACCCCCTTAGTGATGTTATAAATAGATCACATAACACGAATCCATATTACATTAGTTTGGCTGCAAAAAGCCAGTACAAATATTTAATGTGGATAGCTCTGAAGAGGAAAAGACTTTATAAGTAGCAAGATGTTGACCAGAGCGGCCTGCCAGGTAGGATTTCAGTTGTGAAACCAAGTCCCTCTTTCACTGGCTCTAGAGCGCTCTTGCCTCTGCTTTGCTGTCAGCCACGCAGTGGCTCCCTAGTACCCCCAGGGGAAAGCGTAGACCAAAAAGCCTCGCCGTGGCCTCAACTCTCCTTTCTTCTTTAGCCTTATTCCTCTTCACTTTCTCCACATAGAACTGCTTGAAGTTTCCTGCACATTTCTTTTTATTTTATACCACCATGGTTTGGGTCAAAATAAAAATATCCTATCAATTCCCACCCAGATTTTCACCCTCCTCTGAATCTCCCTGCCCCTTCAGCCTAAAACCTTATTTATTGTTCAAACTTAGTGCATAGCCAAGCAATTCTGCTCCTAAGAATATGCCCAAGAGAAATGAAAACAGGGTCCACATAAAAAGTACACGAATGTTCATAGCAGCTTTATCGTAGTAGCCAAAAAATGGAAACAACCCATTTGTCCATCAACTGATAGATAACGAAAATGTTACAATATGTTCATGTAATGGAGTATTATTTGAACCTAAAAAGGAATGAAGCCCTGATACATGCTGTAACATGCATAAATATTGAGAACACTATGCTAAGTGAAGGACCATAAATTCTAAGATCCCATTTACATTAAATAGTCAGAATAGGCAAATCTATAGAGACAGAAAGTAAAATAGTGGTTGCCTAGGTCTGGAAGGGTTGGGGAAAATGGGACTTGAGGGCTAATGGGTACAGAATTACTTTGAGGGGGTTTGAAAATGTTCTAAAATTGATTGTGGTGATGGTGGCACAACTCTATTAATATATAAAAGCCATTGAATGTGTACTTTAAATGAGTGGATTGTATGGTGTACGAATTATCTCTCAATAAAGCTGTTATAAAAAACAATGCTCGGGCATCACCACCTCTGGAAACTCTCTTGGACTTTTCCCTGCACAGTCCGTGGCTCCGCCCTCTGATTACCTCTACCCTTGGCAGATGAAATTTATCACCAATATATAACAATTAAGAGCAGTCATTTTGCCAATTACTTTGTACCCCAAATTTTATTTAATGCTTTCAATAAACCCGCAAGAGAAGCATCATTATCACATCACTTTGCAATTAGACACATTCCTAGATGCTTTGTCAGTCAAGGACAGAAGTTGCATATAGGCGGCCTTCGGGTGTAATGTGGTGGTCCAGTGGGGTTTCTTTGATCCAAAGTTACAATGCTTTTGAAAACTTTAAATTAGTTGACAATATTTTTTCAATGTGGACTGTTTATGTGAAAATCCATTTTGCTAACCTATCTTGGAACACAGAGAGCCTAATGATAAGATTTGACCAAAGCCTTTGAGTGTGGGAGGCCCTCTCCACTGGCCCCTGTCGTCCTTACTTCTCTCTACCGTCTCACCTCTAGCTCACTTTCCTAACCGGTGCTACCTGCATCGGGTAGCATAATACAGTTTGTAATTAAAAACTGCCCTTACACATGTAAGCCAAATCCTTTATCTACTAATAATGTGTTTAGGTAAGTATATCTTTTTAATTTTAAAATATTCATACTTACAGAAAATTAGAAAGAAGAAAAAATATTAAATTTCTCATAATCCTAACCATCCAAAGACTAGCATTTAACATTTTAGTATCTTTCCTTATAGTCTTCTTTCTATGCATATTTTTGCATAATTTTAATCATAAAGTAAATCATGTTTGCACAGTGCTTCCCGTTTAAAATTTAACTTGAATCTTTTAATGGCTGCATAATATTGCACTATATATATGTACCCTAATTTATATGACTTGTTCCCTCTGATGGGGCATTTAAGTTATGTCTTATATTTCAGATTAACAATGCTGCAATTATCTTTTAGTAAACAACTTTTTTCATACTTCAAGCTACGTCCTCAGGGTAAATTCCAAAAAATAAGATTACACTGTTAGAATCTTCATGTGTGTTACCAAACTTCCATCAGGTTGGACTGCTTTCCGCTGCTACCAGCAGTGAGGGTTCACCAACCCATTTTTAATCAAGATTTTCTCTTCTAGATTCTTTTCAACTGTGACGTGTAGGGCTAGCTGCAGACAATCTGGAGAAGTCAAAGAATGTCCTTAGCTCTGTATTACTTGCTTTTCACTCCTACCTACCTCTATCCTGCCTCCCTGTGCCCCCTTCCCCTTCAGGCCTATAGTGCCTCTCCCTTCTCCCTGGAATCCCTACTGAACCTGCTGGAGCCAGATTTAGGAAGCAATAGGTAGACAGGGAAATTTGCTCATCCTAAACATAATTTGCATCTGCAATATTCCCGGGAACTACAGGCTGATGGATGGCCTTGGGGTAACCAGAAACTTCCTGGGGTCCTTGAGTCTCATTTCATAGAAGGCTGCTGGCTTGTTTTGAAAGAATTGTTTTGGAGGGGGAAAAAAGAGAAAGAATCGTTTTAATAAATGTTATTTATTTTTCCTGATGGTAAAAGTAATACATGCTCCCTATTAAAAAATCTGGAAAATATTATCCCCAAAAGAATTAAGGAAAAAACAGAATCACCCAGATTGCTCAGTGCATTTGTTTGGAAGCTTCAGAACTACCCATGCCCTCATTTTGAGCTCCTGTGCGTTCTACAACCCATGAAGAAGCCGGTTCCTGCCTGTTTTTTATTTTGACAAGCTCCCAGAAATATGTACTCAACCAGGTCACGAGAGTCAGAAGGAGAAAAGGCGATTTTATCCCGTGTGAGCTCAGGGGGCCTTTGGAAGCCCGGTCCAGCAGTCTGTCCCTTGGAAGGCAGCAGGCTTCCTGTCTGCGCTGGAGTCCGGTGGCACTTCCTAGAATTCAACTGCCTTCCCCTCTCTACAGAGGAAGGAGACAGCTTAGAAACCCAGGCACTCCAGAATGGGAACTCAATTATTGGCATAAATGTCTTTATACTGTTTCCCTGGAGTTTAATTATCAAGTACGTTCCGTTTTGCTTCTGGTTTATACTTCTGGCCAGACATTTGACTCAGGTCAAGCTTTTGACCTTTTCTTATGCAACTAAGTTTTCCTTGGACTGACACAGCTATTAAATTAATTTGTCCTTTGGAGACAGTGTATGCCGTGGTTAAGGGCAGGGGGGCCTTATAATATTGAGCTGTGCGAATGCGGCCATGGTAAAACAGGCACTTTGGTCCAGAGCTGGTGGGGCTGATAAAGAAGATAAAGGGTGCAAGTCCCTTGGAAGGCAACTTGGCATGGTTTATCAAAGAGACAAGTGCATATTGCCTTCGGTCTAAACTCTGGCTCTGCCACTCACTAGCTCCAAGGTCTGGCATAAAATTATAAAGTTTGTGACTTCTCCAAGCCTGAGATTCCTCTCTTCATAAAAATCCTATCCACAGGTAATTGAGATGCACCAGTAATGTGTTTAATGTAGGGCAGGCCCATGGCACATGATCAGGAAGAGTTAAAGGCCACGGGCACTTCTTGCTCTTTACTTTCACTTCTCTCCAGGTGCCCCAAAGACACTGATTCTCCCCCTCCAGCTGCCAGCATCCCAGAAGCTGAGACTGATTACTTGTGGATGGAAGAGGAAGGCCAGAGATTCTGGGGTAAAACCCAAGCAGGGTTCAAATCCCAGCTAAGTCCATTATTACTAACAGCATGGACTTGAGTAAGTGGCTTCAGTTTCCTCCTTTGTAAGTGGAAGCAATGACAATAGTAATAACCAACATCTTGTAAGGTTGTTGTAAAGGCTAGAAGTGATGTTTGCGAAGTGCCCAGCACAGCACAGAGGAGGCACTGAGTCCATGGAAATTATTTTGAGGCAGAGGACAGGAGGGGCTTGGAGAGATGGGGAATAGCGCTTATTCCCAACACTTGCTTTTCCAATGTAGCAAGCAGGTAGGATGGTAGCTAAGTCTTGTCTTCCTTTAGCTTCCTGGGGAACAGAAAGCACCCAGGTTAAGGTGCTCGTGTTAATGGCAATGTGGGCTCTTGGTTCTTGACATTGTGCAGGAAAGATTTCACAATATGAGTCCAGGTTATTTTGAGAGTACATTTATTAAAGCTGGGGACAGCAAAACAAAGGAAGAGCTTAAAATAGAAGAGGCAGGATCATAACAACAGGAGTGAATCTAGGCAGTGCTGCCTCGGCCGTTTGGAAATGTGAAGGAGAATTGATCTTAGGCATGGCTGCCTTGGCCCTTCAGAAAAAAAGCCTCTGAAGCAGAAAAAGTGAGCCACCTGGCATGCATGGACTCAGGAAACAAGTTACCAAGGCAAAAGAAGAGCCCTGATGTCAGCCATGAAGTCGCTTCATCTGGTTTTGCTGCTTTCGGGGCCTGGAGCTGAAACACACCTGAAGCCTAGATGTTATTTCTAGTTTGACCCAAAACCCTTGTCTCTGAGGCCAACAGACCCGAGGCTTTGTTCCTAAGATTATTTGATGCTGATCAGAACCTCATCACTCTGAGAGCTTAATGCTTAAGGGAGTGATCGTCCAAGGGAGAGGGAGGCAAGTGAGTCCGGGCGCTGAATGGGGCCAGTTTGAATCAGGTGTCTGTCTTGGTTTCCCCATTCCTCTTGCCAAGGAATTTTCCTAGCTTCTTACTATCCTGCCTCACTTATTATCATTATCACATTCTCATTCTCAATGATGTTCAGTAAAACAATTCCTGGGTAGGTCTCCAGTCAAGCAGGACATGGTAAGGTAAACAGCAAGAACAAGAGTAATACCACTTTTTGAGCACCCTGTGTGCCAGACGCTGTCCTTGGCACTGAGGCTACAGACACAAACAAGACCAATAAGGCCCCAGTTCTCACAGCACCTACCCTCATGTCAGTGGACCATCAACAAATAAGCACAGAGAATAGGACCGTGGTTGTAGGGTGCTGGCCAAGTGAGATGGTTAGGAAGGTCAACTGGGGAGCTCAGGTAGTTGGTTTAGGGTTTGAATATGTTATGTTCATACAGAAGGTGTTCTAGTCTCCAGTTTCTTGAAAGATTGAGCATTTCAGACACATTTTCATCAGAGGAGGAGGGAGAAGTCAAGTTAGAGATCCAACCACTAGTTTAAGTGCTGTCTCCACCTTCACCAGGGCCTGTTCTCTCAACTGACATGGAAGCAATTAAGCTAGAAGATCGATAATTATCAAGGTCCTGACACTCTGGGGTCCCACGGCTCAATTTGGCATTAACCATAATATCAATGTGACATCATTGCAAAATTAACCATAATATCATTTTTATGTCTTTGCAGACTTTTTTTTTTTCCTTACTTTCCCTCTTGCTGAAAGCTATGTGCAGCTCTATGTATTATGGAGTCAGGTTTTTACTATCCTGGACGTGAAAGGTCACATTTTTGGCAAGACGTGGATAAGCAAAACCCCATGTGTGCCTATAAAACTAAATAGTTATTCCGAAGTATCTCTTAGCGTGAGCCCAGGATGTTTCCCAGATTTTAAAATATATAATTTAAAATTCATGATTCTCTTGAGAAATGCAGGAAAGTAAAATAAATCTTCTCTTTTATATACAAATGCCTCAAGGAAAACACAGTTTCATGTAAATAGCTGCAGATGGCAATGTAACAGTATTATAATAGTCCCTATAAATTTTGGAGTTCTCCAAATGGGCTCTGAGCACAGGCACTGAGTCTTTGCAAATTCTGTTCCTTCTCCTTGGAGTACCCTCTTCCTTCCTTCCTACTTGCACCTAATTCACCTGAAAATTTTCTAATTTTCCTTTAGTTACCACTGAGTCATTCCTTTCTCTAGGAAGAGGTCCTTATGTGACCTCCCCAGTACTTACTTAGTTGCCCCTCCTCTGTGCTGTCTTAGCAACCTGAGTATCACATGATTTAAATAACCTTTGCCACACTGTTTAAATAAATTTCTTTTTTTATTGCCCTTAACCTCATAGGCACAGAATTGGTTAAAAGCAGTCCTTGATTTGCAACTCATTGTCATCACTGGTCTATGCTTGGCCCTATTTTATAATCAGTATTCTGTCTTATCTGTGTATTTACTTGTAAGTGTCACCCAGTAGAAATGTAACGGAAACCACACACGTAGCTCTAAGTTTTCCAGTAGCCCCATTTAAAAAAGTATAGAGTAACAGATGAAATTAATTTTGAATTTTTTATTTAACCCAATATATCCAAAAAATTATCACTTCAACATATAATGGATATAAAACTTATTAATGAAATATTTACATCCTTTTTTTTTTATTTTCATGTGAAGCCTTCAAAATCTGGTATGTATTTTACATGTAAAGCATATCTTAATTAGGTCTCCTCACATTTCAACTGATCAGTAGTCACATGTGGCCAGTGGCTACCACACTGGACAGCACGGATTTATAATATAACCAAACTCCACGCACACATGATTAAAAACAAGAACTAAAATATTGCCAATAACTTATATGTACCTGTAGACTTTTCTTCCAACCTGCTTCTTGTGAGCTGGTCTGCTGGCTCAGCTGGGTGTTAAGTTCATAGAGGACAGAACATGTATCTGATGTAGACGCTTGTGTTTCATCGTCTTCTCAAAGTGTGGTCCCTAGACCCTGGGAGTCCCTGAGATACTTTTAGGTCAGAGTATTATTATAGTAACATTAAGATGTCATTTGCCTTTTTGACTATGTTGACATTTGCACGAATTACTGAAGCAATGATGTATGAAACTGCTGGCACCGTATCACAAATCAAGGTAAGCAGCCCCATACCATACTGCTAGTCATTGTAATCGTCAATGCTATGCCCTTTGGGTTTAAAAATATGCAGTTTTTTTTAAAAATGCTTGACTGCTTAAGCAGTAAAACACATTAATTTTATTAAATCAGTGAATTCTCGTCTTGTAGTATTCTGTGTGATAAATAGGGAGCATGCAGAAAGCACTTCGGCCGCACAGGGAACGAAGTACAACTACTCTCCCAGGAAAGCACTGGTTCGGTTGTGAGCTGTGCGCTGAGCTGGTGGCTGTTGTTATGTAACACCACCTTTAATTGAAAGAACAGCTGACACACACACTATGGCACTCAGAGCTGGGAGTTTAGTGGACATTTTATCAAAATAAACAAAACAAACCTGTGAGTTCAAAGGAAACAATGGACAATATTTGTTGCCAATAATAAAAATTGGAGCTTTTAAGGGAAAACTCAAATTTTGACAAATGTGTATCCACCGCTGTGAATTTCACAGGTTCTCAATATCTAAACACTTTTCAGAAGAGCTCAATGGTGATACCAACAAATGTGACTTTTAGGGGTGGCGACATTCGTAAGATATGTTTAACTCAGGGAGCCAATATCTTCCAAACGGCTGGTGCATGATACGCACAAAATCATGTATGGGGGGAAAAACCATTCAAAGTCTGTGGTAAACCAGTGGATTTTAACATAACAGAAAACAAAATGTTCCTTGATATGGTTTCAGATTTTACTTTGCAACTAACCTTTTAGAAACTATTACTTATTGGGGTTTCGTATAGTATCAAAGATTGTCCATAATCATCTGAAAAAGCTATTAAAATCCCCCTTCCTTTTCCAATGACATATGTATGTTTTCACATGTAATAGATATGTGTTTTTTTCTTCATCTACTTCAACCAAAAGACATATTGCAACAGATCGACTCCAGAAGCCAATATGAGAATCCAGCTGCTCTCTATTAAGCCAGACATTAAAGAGGCTTGCAAAAATGTAAAACAATGACATTTTAGTCTCTAATTTTTTTTTCTTTGGGAAAATATAGTTACTGCTCATAAAACACATATTATTCATGTTATTACATAACAGGTTTATCATAGTTACTTTTAAATAAATGAATGTCAATATTTTTTCATTTCACAGTTTTAATTCCTAATACAGTAAATATTGGCAGATCTAACTGAAGTAAACAAAAGCTCTTGGAGACTCTCAATAATTGTTTAGAGTGTAAAGTATTCCTGAGATGGAAATTTAAGAACAACTAGCCTAGCACATTTCCTATTATATATTATATTATATTATATTATATTATATTATATTATATTATATTCTCTATCTTATATATTTAACTTATGTATTATATTTAGTTTATATGATATTTAACATATATTATATTTAGCTTATATGGTATTTAACTTATATGTTATATTTAGTTCATATATATGCTAACATATAATATATATGTTATTATAGCTTTCATAATAAGCTTACTACCACCTTACAAGTGTTCAAAGTTAATACCACCACCGATGGGACAGATCAACGTCAACATCATGTGCTTCCTGATGTAATGTAATGAGAAAGACACGATTTCATTTCTATGGTATTCCTGAGAAAAACGCACATCCTGAATCTAATCATGAAGTAATATCAGAGAAACCCAACATCGACATTCTACCAAATATTTTGGTTGTATTTTTCAAAAACATCAATGTCAAGAAAGACAAAGCAAAACCAAGAAATGGATGCCATCCGACAGTTTCTCTTACTATAAAAAAATATTAATGACAATCAGAAAAACCTGAATGACGTCTGTAGATTAGAAAGCAATAGTCTTGATGTTCATTTCTTGATTTTGACCATTGTTCAGAGGTTACATAAGAGAATGTTCTTGTTCTCAGGAACTATACAGTGAATAGAGGAAAAGTGTAATTTCTGCTGTAACTCTCAAATGGTTCAGGAAACAATATGAGAAAGGAAAGAAGAGAGAGAACAGGGAAAACGTGGTAAAATGTTAATATAAGGAGCCCGGTCAAAGGAAATTCAGAATTTTTTTTGCATTATCTGTGCAACTTTTCTGTTAGTCAGGAATTATGTGAAAATAAGCAGTTAAAATGGAAATAAAGTTTACTAAATGAGTGAACCACTTTCTAGATACTCTACCTTCAGCTTCTGGATTTAGATGTTAAAAGAACTAAACGGAGGGGGGAAAATTGTCTCTTACAATGGCTACTATGATATCCTTATATTGCATTAACAGTATGTGCTAAAAGCGCCTCTAAAATTTACCCCCCATTGTAATTTTTCCTAAAAGGGCCTTTAGACCACTGAAATAGGTGTTTTTATTACATGAACTCCACATTATTTTGTTTCTACTTTGATGTGTGGGGGGGGAAGAGGACCATTTGCCAGCCTCTTAACACTGAACACGAAGAGAAAGGAGCAATTATGAAATTACTCTCCGAAGAATTTAGAAAGACATTTGCGCCAAATCTTAGCTTTAGCCACCGGGAGCTCAGGCGGTTGGCAGGGGTGTGGGCATCAGCTGCCCCTGGGTTCCAGGAGGCCCCTGTGCCCCAGAGAGGGTGAGACCCCGGATCAGCGGCTCTTCCTTCCACTTCTTTGGTCTGAAAGTGCCTCTCCTGCGGTTCGACCGCCCTGTGGGTGAAAAAGCAGCCTGGGCCGTCCAGGGCTGGCTGAAACGCGTGTGGTTGAGAGTCTAGCCCTTCGTATAATTAGAAGCAGATCCTGGGAGTGAGCGAAGCTTTTTTTGTTTTGTTTTGTTTTGTTAAAGACAATACACCCTGAGCCTTCTTAACATTTCAGTTCTGCCAAGGTAGCCTCGCCCGCCTCCCTCTAGTGGCCCTGGGCAGGATCGCCACTGTCGGAGATGCCACCGTGGGTGTCTGTGGGGTGGCTTGCCTGGTCAGGAAGGGGTTGTGAGCATTGGTTTCTTGTTTGATGAGCAAGAGCCTTATACATCAGTTAATCTAACCTGGGGTAAGGCTACTAAAATTTAGGCAAAGAAATCTCTTGAAACAATAAAATTAAGGGCTAAATCAGTGCAGGAAGATTCAACTGACCCTAGTCCAGAAACCCTCCTAGGACAACTTGAAGAGGGACCCACTGGCTTCCCAAACATATTGAAAATTCCCAAAGCCATACTTAGAAGGAAATACAAAGCCCTTACCCCTTACCTTGCACCACCTGCAGAACCCTGCATACCCAGCCCAATTCATTCCCTACCATTTTCTCAGGCTCCCTGGGGTCCACCACCCTGCCTTATTTTTAGTATATGAGAGTATCATATCAGACATTAGATTGTGCATCTGTGTATCTATGTTCATTGTCTCTTCCACATTAGAATATAAAGCTCCACGAAGGATTTTTTTTCCCCTGAATTGCTCTCTTCCCAACACCTATCACAGGGTAAGTGTATTAGATTCCCACACCTGCTATAACAAATTATTACAAACTCGGTGACTTGAAACAACAGAAATTTATTCTTTCACAATTCTGGAGGTCAGAGTCTAAAATCAGTTTCACTGGGCCCAAATCAAGGTGTGGGCAGATGCACACTCCCTCCGTGGGCTCTGGGGACAATCAGTTCTTTGCCTCTTGTGGTTTCAGGTGGCTGCCAGCATTCCTTAAGTTGTGGCTGGATCACTCCAGTCTTCAAGGCCAACATCTTCAAACCTCTCTCTGTTCCACCTTCACATCACCTCCTCTGCCTGTGGGCCTCAACTCTTTCTCTGCCTCTCTCTAATACAGATAGTACTTGCGATAGCATTTGGGCCTGCCCCAATAATCCAGGCTAATCTTGCAAATTGGGAAACTGAGGTCCCTAAGGATTGACTGCCCATAGTCAGACAGGTAGGAGTCTAGAGGCAGGGTTTGAACCCAGGCAGTCTGACTCCAGTACTCTCCCACCACCCTGCACAGGAGTCTGATGGACACTTGTGCTTTTGTGGTCCATGCTTATAGATGAGCCCAATGAACTATCCTTCACTAAGTCCTACTCTGGACACTGAAGGAATCCAAGGATGTCAGGATCTGTCCCTGTCTTCCAGGATATATTTATTTATTTGGAAAAAGGGGGCATAAAGTCAGATAGTGATTACCCTTGTGTGGGGATGTGACTGAAAAGGGGTATGAAGGGGCATCTGGGAGCTTGGAATGTTTCTTGAACTGCTGCTGGTTACAGGAGGGTGTGAAGCACTTTGTAACAATTCACTGCTGTACACTTGTGACTTATGTATTTTTCTTTGTATTATATTTTGAAAAAGGCACCAAGTCAGGACTCTGGGAAATGTAGGGGCTGCAAGAGGAGCCATAAGGCACTCTCTCCCATAGCACTGGATGTCTGGGCTGTTCCCTAGCCTTCTGGTTAATTGCCTGACTAGTTAAGGGCTATGAGGTAGGAGGGTGAAGACTGAGATTTTTCCAGGGCCTTTCTTACCAAAATTCCCAAGGGAAGCCCACTTCAAACTGAGTTAGGCTCTAAAACAAAGTTAAACAAATACTTTAAATGACATTCTGAAATATTACCAATAAGATCTAGCCCCTCCAAAAAAGTATCACATAAATGTGGAAAATCCTGGGCTAAACAAATTTAAATCCTTTCTTTACTGTGGGACTTGTCAGAGCCTTTAATGTATTAACATAAACTATAAGTCTGTTTAGAAAGAGATATCTTTTGCATTTTTCCCAAATTTAGTTTACTCTGGAACAGTTTAGGTTTTTTTCTTAACACTTTCAGAATTGATGTTCTAAGGAACAAATTTTGGGAAGTGAGATTTTAGAATTCTAATAAACAGATTCAGCTTACCCAAAGATCACTGAGCATTCCTTGAGGCCTTTCTAGTTATTCTCACTATCCCTCAACAAGCCAGGGGAATTGTTCAAAAAAACAAATAAATTGCAAGCACCCGAGTGGTTTGGTTGAAGAAAATGATTATTTACTATGAGGATATAAGCCTTTGTCTTAGAACCCGAGTAGATGACTCAGGGCCTCAAGGACCAGTTGAGACTGGATACCTGATGCCTCCCTGTCAATGCTCCTCCGTGGCGCCTTCATTTTTAGGTGTCCTTGCAGACCCGTGTTTAGGTTCTTGGTCAGCAAGATGGAAAATATAGAGACCAGGAGCTCTTGAGTTTCCATGTCCAGTCATCTGGAGAGAGGCTCCACTGGCTCAAACCCAAGTTCCTGCAAAAGGGATTTTGGTCAAGTACCAGCCACTGTTAAGAACACTGGGTGAGTTACATTACATGCCAGTTACAGTGTGACCATGTGGATGGAGAAATGTATATGGACACCTGTATGCAGGTGGGGAGCTGGGCAGACCATCCAATAGACTGCTGTTCAAATCCAAGGATTCGTTGTGTATATGGCTGCTTTTCTAAAGCACTTTCTTGCTTTCAATATAAATAAATAAAAACAATTTTTTGGACGACTCAGGAACTTTTAGTTCTTCAGAATCATGATCCAGAGCACGAGTTTTCATCTCTGGGCCTGCAGATGTGTCCCATAGAGGGGCCCCTGCAGACTGTGCTAGCCAATCTGAAAATCATTATGCCCAAGAAACACAAGAGAAACTTGCATTTTTAAAAAATGATTTCTTTCTTTCCCCTAAAATTGGAGTCTGAAGGGAAATTTGGTTAATTAACAATATTTGTTTTTTGGAAACTGGTTGTTTGAAGCCTCTCTGAGCAGGGGTTTTGGCTGTTTTCAGCTATTACACCCTCCATATTTAATGCCATCGTTTTGAAAATGGATTGATCTCAGAAGTATTTCTCTCAGGCTTTGGAGATTTTGCACATTGGCCCAAATGGGTTTTCATTTTCCATTTTAATTTATACAGTATAAATATGATGTCGGACTTCTTTGGAGTTAACAGTTTCACTCTGCAGATGTTTCTTAAAAGCCTTTTCACTTCATAGTGTTGGTTTTTTAAAAAATTATTTTTTATTAGCCTGGCTGCCTGCCAGAAAAAAAAAAGAAAAAAAACACACAAAAAAAACCTATCCCGTTTTGCACAAAACTGTTTCTTTTTCTGTTCTTTCCCCACCCCCAGCTGGCTACAAGATTATTATGATTTAAGATGCCATAGTGACATCTTGTGGTCAACCACCAAAAACACAGAAAAAAGTGGTCATGCTGGGATGACGGAGGTGATCATTTTCCCACAAGGATTTCTTGATCTACTTTATTTGCTTTTTATTTACCATTTGGCTCAAAATCACTCTAGATTTCCAGGTTGATTTCTTTATAGAAAATATTCAACTTTGCCCCCATAGAAAGAATAAGCACTCTGTGTTCTGGAAAGGAAAGGAAGAAAATAACTTGCTTTTGACTTTTTATTGGATCCCTCCTAAAAATAGAGTTGTGCAAATTACTCAGTAACAACTAAAAAATATTTAAATTTTTTTCCCTGAGAAAGGGACAAGCAACAGTAATTCTAAATGGCTTTCATTTATTATTTTGATTCTCAGCTTTCAGAAACTGATGGTTTGTTTACTTCCCTTAATATTTAAATGAAAATATATAAATAATGACCCTCCAATCTTTATTTTCTTTCTCTAACTAGTGTCAATGGAGGTAAAATATGCTTGCATAATTCTTGACTTTTAAAAGAAAAATGTACCAAAATTATGCAGCAATAAAAAATTATTCTTACCAGAACTTTTGGAAAACATAGAAGAAAGATGATACAGTATTAAAAGAGCAAGTTATATATATGGTATGATTCTATACAATACCAATGTCTACACAAGTATGGATGCAAATGTCAAGTTCAAGGTCCATGTGGAGGAGAGTCTAGGCAGAAATAATCCCAGAAGGAACAGTTTCTGTTTTATGACATTATAACTAATATTGATATGTTTTTGTCTATTTTCTATTTTTTCTTAAATGAGCTTATATTACAATTTTAATCAGAAAAATACTCAGGACTATTTTTAAGGATCAAGGTTCTATTTGTTTATATGTAAAATATCTCCATTTCCGGATGACACGGAAACATGAAAAAAAAAAATCCTGCAAAGTGTGATGCATAGATAGCAATGCACTGAGATGAGGGAACCTGAGTGAGTCACAGGCCAAGAGCCAAAGTCATTGGGACAAGCTGAAATCTTGGAATTCCTGAAGCAGAGAGGCCTGACCTGCCTGAGGGGCCCTCTCTGTGGATCTGAGGAAGCGGGGTCTGTCTCCGGTGTACGGTGCTACTCTCCACAGGAGAGGTTTGCCAAGGCCTCCTCGGAGACACTGTAAGGTAATTCAAATTGGTCCTGGGTGCAAAATGTGTGCCTGTATATTCAGTACCTAACGTATGCCAGGTGCTCTGCTAGAATCTTCACATGTATCAATTCTAATATTGACAATTCTACAAGGTATTTCTAAAGGTGAGAAAGGTGACAGTTGGAGAAACTAAGTGCCCAAAGTCACACAACTGGCAGGGCTGGGGTCTAAACTCAGTCCCATTGGGTTCATGCCCTTTACTCTACACTGTCTCTCACTATCCCTTTCAGCAGATAAAATACTCCACACACATTGTTAGTGTCCCAGACCCCCTGAACTATAAAGACCAAAGTCCTTTAAGAGCCACTGACATGTATCCTAGAGGAAGCCCTGGCAGGCTCCCCTCAAATCCACAGTTACGCTGAACACCTTTACCCACCCCACCACCCCCTCATGTTTCCTTGGAAGGGGAGGTTTTCTGCCCTGCTCCGCAGAAAAGAGTGGTAAATACTTCTGCTTGCCTCTCTTCTCTGTCACTCCCTGAACCCCAAAGGCACAGCAGTGTTATATCTGATGGGCGATATTTGTGGGGGCCTTACATCCGTGGGATCACACTAACCGGGACCACTAAATTATAAAGGCAACACACATAGAGTCACCAGTCTCCTGCACATTAATCAGTGGGTTATACAATGCCAATAGAATATGAACTTTTTAAACTAAATAAGTTGATTCTAAAATTTAGGTGGGAGAATAAACAAGCAAAAGGATCAAGAACATTCGCGGGGGGCAAATCGCCAGATTTTTTCCAAATCAGGAATTAAAGCCTATTATAAAGTGATTAAAAATGTGTAGGACTAATACATAAACAGACAGAGCAATCAATGAAAAAGAGCAGAAAGTCCAGAAATAGACTTAAGGACATATGGAAATTTAGTATGTGATAAATTTAGTGTAGCTTGAAGAATAATATCTGAAATCAACAGAGAAAAAAGAGATTATTCAGTTAAAGGCTTTAGGACAACTGATGGCCCTCTAAAATTAATGTTGGATCCCATACCACACACCTTACATCAGGAACAATTCCAAGTGGTACAAAAATGTAAATGAAAAAAAAAGCACATTACAACTGATATAAGAAACCATGGGACAATTATTTAATAATCTCACAGTGCAGAATATCTTTATATTTATGACACACAAAAAACACAGACATCACAATGTTCTGCAGAAAAAAAATCAAAGGCAAATGACAGAACTGGAAGGAAAAAATATTTGCAATAGACACCACGCTAATTGGCCTAAACATAAAGAATTCCTTAGATTCAACAAGAAACAAGCCAATGACCCAGTTGAAAAACAGGCAAATGATATGAAGCACGTCTCCCCAACAAAGAAAATACAAATGAATCTTAGAACCTATGAAAAGGGGTTCAGTGTCACTCAAAATTGGAAAGATGCACTTTACAACTATCAGGAAGTATCATTTTGCAGCTGGCACACTGGCAGAAATAAAACTTTCAGAGAGGACTGTGTGGGTGAGGGTGTAGCGAGACTGCTGGTGGAAGTGGAAACTAGAACCACCTCTGTGAAGGGCAGTCTATAAATGCACATATCCTTTCACCAGCTATTCCACTTCTAGAAATGTACAGAAAAAGATGCTCCCATATGCAAAATGACTTATGTCCAAGGTCATTCATGGTAGCAATGTTTCAATAGCAAAAGGCTGAAAACATCAACAGAATATTGGTTCAATAAATTATAATATGTCCACATAAAAGAATACTGTGCAGCTATAAAAAAAAAAAAATGGATGAAGCTCTTTATGGGTTGAGATAATCTCTAAGATATGTTGTTAAGGTAAAGTTCAGGGCTTCTGTAGGCCAGAGCCAGTGTGTGGGCTGTAAGAGAGGGTTTTACGTGGGACCCATAGCTCCTGGGCAGCAGTCCATAGAAAAGCAGGTCTTCTCTCTGCTCCTTTTTACCCCCATAATAAACCATCCATAGACCCCCTCCCCCCAAAAAATGTCAGGGCTTAAAACAATGTGTAGAATATGCTATCATTTGTGTTACAAATAAAAAGAAAGAATATATGCTTATAGTCTATCACTGGAAAAAATGCTATCAGTGGTTACTTAAATATCCAGAAGGATTGGCCTCTGAATGTCCCAACTCACTCAGAACTTCATGATGCTCAAGGCTATGCTCTCTACCCAAAGGCCAGAGGACACTAATGGCAGAGACATATGAACAGTACCCTCAAGGAGCCTGAGCATTCCCTAATGGGTCCTCAAAAAAAAGGGGGGGGTCTTTTCAAAACATATCAAGTTTCATTTTTATCTTAATTAATTGATACAAATTTGGCATTCTAATCAACAACATATTTACATTAGTTTTGTTTGTTTTTAATCCTCAGGATATATTTTTCATTGATTCTATAGGGAAACATTGACTGGTTGCCTCAGGCAGGCACCCCCCATCTGGGGATCGAACCTGCAGCCTAGGTAGGTTCCCTGACCGGGAATCGAAACCGTGACCCTTGGGGTGCATGGGATGGTGCTCCAACCACAGAGCCACACCGGCCAGCACTACATTAGTTTTAAGATAAAAGTAATTATTTCTTTTTCCCCAAGAAAGATGTATCATATGGAGCTGAGGTCTCAGATATGGTGGCTTCTCCCAGTTGGGCAGCAAGAGAGAATTGCTAGGACCCATACTCATATCTTTAACTATCCACCTTTTTATGCTTGAAATTTCCTCCTAAGTTCCAAATAAGAACAAAAATTACTGAGATTTGTTGTACACCGGGCACTTTAATTAAACACTCACAGCAATCCTAGGTGTGAAAATTATCAGTACCTTCTTTTTGTTGTTGTTAAGCCTCACCTGAGGATATTTTTCCCATTGATTTTTAGAGAAAGTGGAAGGGAAGTAAGGAGGAGAAGGGAGGGAGAGAGAGGGAAAGGTCAATGTGAGAGAGAAACATCCATTGGTTGCCTTCTGTATGTGCCCCAACAGGGGATCAAACCTGCAACCCAGGTATGTATCCTGACCAGGAACCGAACCGGCAAACTTTCTGTGCACAGGACGATTCTCAACCAACTGAGCCACTCCGGCCAGGCCTATCCTCATTTTTTTTTTTCTTTTTCTTTTTTTTTCTTATATTTATTGTTGAGAGTATTACAGGTGTCCCATTTTCCCCTCCCAATTGACCCCTCCACTTCACTACCACCCCCTCCCCGATATTGACTGTGTCCATGGGTTATGCATATATGCATATAACTTCTTTGGTTAATCTCTCCCCACCCTCCACCCCCATTCCCTCTTTCTTCTGACATATGATCGTCTGTTGCATGTGTCAATGTCTCTGGATCTATTTAGTTCATCAGATTCTTTTGTTCATTAGCTTCTTCTTAAAGAACACCCTTCAACATTTCCTGCAGTGCTGGTCTGGTGGTGATGAACTCCTTCAGCTTTTTCTTATCTGTGAAACTCTTTATCTGACCTTCAGTTCTAAATGATAGCTTTGCTGGGTAGAGCAATCTTGGTTGTAGTTCCATGTTTCTCATCACTTTGAATATTTCTTGCCACTCCCTTCTGGCCTGCAAGGTTTCTGTTGAGAAATCAGCTGACAGTCGTATGGCTGCTCCCTTGTAGGTAACTAACTGCTTTTCTCTTGCTGCTTTTAAGATTCTCTCTCTGTCTTTAACCTTTGGCATTTTAATTATGATGTGTCTTGCTGTGGGCCTCTTTGGGTTCCTCTTGTTGGGGACCCTCTGTGCTTCCTGGACTTGTAAGTCTATTTCTTTCCCCAGGTAGGGGAAGTTTTCTGTCATCATTTTTTCAAATAGGTTTTCAATTTCTTGGTCTCTTTCTTCCCTTCTGGCACCCCAATAATACTAATGTTGGGCCTCTTGAAGTTCTCCCAGAGGCTCCTATGCTATCTTCATATTTCTGGATTCTTTTTTCTTTTTGCTCTTCTGGTTGGGTGTTTTTTGTTTCCTTATGTTCCAAATTGCTGATTTTATTGTCAGCGTCCTCTAATCTACTGCTGATTCCCTGTAAATTATTCTTCATTTCAGTTCATGTAGCCTTCATTTCAAATCGGTACTTTATTATGTTATCAATTTTCTCAGTTATTTCCCTAATAATATGCTTAAACATCCTTATAAACAAAATTCTGAACTCTGTATCTGTTAGCCTGCTTGGATCTATTTCATTTAGTTCCTCTTCTAGAGAGTCCTTCTGTTCTTTCCTTTGTGACATGTTTCTTTGCCTCCACATTTTGGTTGCTTCCTGGTGTTTGTTTCTATGTATTAGGTAGAGTTGCTATGTCTCCTGGAATTTGTAGAGTGGCTTTGTGTAGTAGGTGTCCTGTAGGATGCAGTGGCTTAGCCTCCCTAGTCACCTGAGCTGGGTGCTCCCCTGTGTGGGCTGTGTGCACTGTCCTGCTGTAGTTGAGCCTTGGTTGCTGTTGGCGTGACGGAGGAATTGAGCCCCAGATCAATCAGCTGTGAGGACCAGCTGCAGCTAAAGCAGCTGGCTGCTACTTGTGCTGGGCTTGGAGGTGTCAGGAGAGGCCAAGCTATGAGCCAATGCAGGCTGCCGCTAGTGCCAGGCCTGAGGCCACTTATTGAGCCGTATGGGGTCCACTGATGCTTGTTTGAGAGATTTTAGGAAAGTCCTAAGCATGAGGCTCGAGAGGCCACTTGCACAGAAAAGCCCCTGGAAATGGCCTGGATGAGCTGCAGGTGGGGAGGGGCGGGGCCTCCGGGATCACGGGGCGGGGCCAAAGGTGAGAGTCAGGTGCTGGCGACTCAAACATGGCGCCTGCCTGCCGGCTGTGCGGGGAGGACTCGCCACAGGAGCCATGGCTTCCGCCAGCCCTTCTGCTCGGGAGGAAGCCGCCCTCCGCCTCTCGCCCGGATCTCAGGCAGGTTAGTTCCTCCCCGAGTGTCCCGGGTCCTTTCAGGCCGCTGCCCGGCGCTGGGCTCAGAGGGAGCGTCCGAGTGAGTCCGTGCGCCTGGGGCTCCCGCAGCCTCCATGACCCTCAGGGACAGTCCCCGCTGGTTTTCACAGCCCAAAGGTGTGGGGACGTCTCTTCCCGGCCCTGGAGCCCTGGGTTGGGAGCCCGATGTGGGGCTGGGACCCCTCGCTCCTCCGGAAAACCTCCCTCAAGGAGATGTCCTCCCGGGTTTCCCCGCAGCACCGGGGGTGGGCCCGCGGCCGCATCTCCCGGATCCAGCCCCGATCCGCCCGCGTCTCCGCCCCTCCTCCCGGTCTCGGTGCTCCTTCAGCTCCCTGGTTGCGGGGCTTCTGTGCAGCCGGATCTCAGGAGGCTCTGAGCGAGGGTGGTTCTGTGCTTTAGTTGCGATGTTGATGTGGCTGCGGGAGGCGAGGGGGGGGGGGGCAGCTGCTCCCTACGCGCCATCTTGTTTCTTCTCTGTCCCTATCCTCATTTTTACAATGAGGCAGCAGAGGCTCAGAGTGGTTAAATGCTTGTCTAGTATCACACAGGCTAAAAAGGTAGAAAGGCCGAAATTCTACCACAGATCGATCAGACACCAAAGTTATTTTTCGTTCTGTGTCAGGTAACTTCCAGGTCTCCCTGCACTGTTCTTCAATACATTCCTTGGCTTCAGTATCTATATTATGTATATTCTAGTGGTGCTCAGCCCCCCTGCACATTGGACAATTGGTGAGATTTTACAAACATACCTATGACCAGAACTCACCCCCAGATACTGTGTCTTAATTGGTCCGGGATGGGGTTTTAGAATCAGTATTTTCAGCCCCCATCTCCACTCCAGGTATGTTTTATTCAGCTCTGTATCCCCCGTGCCTAGCAGGAACTCACTAAATATTTGTTGAGTGAGTGAATAAATGAACAAATGAACTTTAGGGCAAGGTATAAGCCAAAGTGATTTTTGACAATAAAAGCGGTTTTGAAAGACCTTGGCCAAGTGGAAGCTCAAGATAAATGCAGAGTCATTTTGCTCTTCTTCTGGGAGGCTGGAGAAGTAAGATGCATCCCTGTAACCCATTCCAGAGCCCACACAATGGAAAACTATAAATAGCGACCCTGGATCACATGAGGGTTATGTAATATAAGGTTCGCAGAACACGGCTGCCTTTATCACACAGGCTTAAGTTGCACTGAAATGGAAACTCAGCTGATGCCCCATGTATTAGTTTCTCCAAAAGATGAAAGCCTCCAGGCATTGGCCCAAACCTCTAATGGCCCATATTTGAGGCAGGTTGCTGGGCCTTTCTTGCTCAGGAATCCCTGCTGTCTTTCCAAATAACAAGTAGGCGATTTCAGTGGAAGAATTATTTTTATTTGCAAAGATAAGACCAAAATTTCCCTTGATCAAGTGAAAAAGCAGTGTTTGTCAGCTTTTCAAACATTCGGGGAAAACGGATCGCAGGCTCCAGTGAGGAGAGAGATATGCTGCATTCCTGAGTACGGTTCCAGAAAGGTCACCCCTACTGGTTCCTCCAGTGGAGATTTACTAACCATCTCAAAACCTTTCGCAAAATACCCACATCCACACTGTGCCATTTAACTCTATCAGAAGAGGTTTGTCATCCTCTAGAAAATGTTAGGGCACCTACCACACCTAGGAAAGGGACCCTAAAGCTACCTCTGAATACACAATTGATCTCACTGATTTATTTGTAAAGGGGGATTTTGGAATAAAATTTTCCATGAGCCAAATGGCAAGTATTTGATGGCAGAGCATGGTACACATATTCTGCCTTTCCTTACCTTTTTTGCACTTACGTGTGGTCATATGACTGTGTTCTAGCCAATGGAATGTGAGGAGACAGATGTGCTGTGTCCAGATGTGGTCTTGCACATCCCTTCATGTTTTTATCAGCCTTCTGGATGGCTGGAATGAAGGTGCCTCTGGGGCAATTCTGGAAACCATGGGTGGAAGATGGTAGAGCGTTGTCAGTCTCAGTCCCTAAAACATTACCTGCAGGAGAGCCCTGCCATCCTGCTGTCATCAGAGAAAAAAATAAATTTCTATGGTGTTTGTGTCATTATATATCACAGGGGCTGTCTCTTACAGTGTTTAGCCTTCCCAAGCTAATTATAAATGTCATTCACATGTGATTATACTTTACTATCAAGGACAGGAATTCCTCATTTGCTTTGGAAGAAGAGATCCCCCAGAATGGCCAACCCAAAAACTATTTTGACAGCCTTCCTTTGCCCTCCAGGAGGCCGTTGTCTGAAGCCAGATGTGGGTGTCTGCCAGTGTCTCCTGGTTTATTTCTAATGTAGATGAGTAATTTTTCCAAATCCCATCTCTATACACAGATACTTTGAGCCAGGATGTTAGCAAAGGCCTGACCCGGAGGAAAGGTATACTTTAAGTAAAATTCACATTACGCTACAGATGGGTTTCTGAACTGTTGAACACAATTGAAACTTTTTCAAACTGATCATACATCAAGAAGATAAAAATGAATCTGTCATTTGAACATCTTTTTGCAATTGAAATAATCACAATCCACATTCCCTAACTAAGTACTTTTCAAATAATCACAGACTAGTAATTCTTTTAGTGAAACACAACCCATATTTTGCAGACACTATCAGTGACTTTAATAATACCCCTGATGTGCGAGCAGAGGCAGCACGAGAAAACAGAACCCTTAGACGAACTTGAAAAATGATCTTTAGTCCAAAAACCCACTATGGCAGAAGGGACTGATGGGCAAGAAAGCGGGCAGAGTGTTCGAGGCACAGACACTGGGTTAATGAGAAGAAATTAAACTTTTCAGAAAAGTTGGTAGAACGCTCTGGGGTTGACAAATGGGGGATCCCGCTAGACATCTATTGCCAAATGTAAATGTCCGGCAGACAGAAGAGATGGGGACTCAGGACCCCAAGTGATGCCCCTCCAACACCACCTAGAGTGAGGAAGGAGTGAATGGGTTGATAAAGTATGGCGTTTATTTGGGAAAATAGATGAAAATATCTTTGGAGAAGAACACTACCAACAAATAAACATCAAATGGATTCTCCAAGTATGAGAGGAAAAAGTTAGCTCCTAAAACTCAGGAAGGGAGGTCTTATTCAGCTAAAAAGAAATTTATCCTTCCTCCGTCTGTGTTAGAGAAAAGATTTGGCACAGTCTGTGGGACCTTATTTGAACTTTACCACCCTGGAGACCTTGTATAATTCTCTCCTCAGCCATCTGGCCAAATCTGAACCCAATGACTTTGGAAAGCTTCCCAAATGAGCCTTTCAGCAGAGTTTTCTATACCATTGAGGAGAGGCAGGGTAGCTGCAGCTTTAGAGCCGTGAAGCCCACATTCTTGATTGCCTACCTCACTGAGCATATAACATACGTGTATTTATTGATTCATAAAGTATATATGTGCACTAATGTATATAATACTGACATATTACACATCTGATGTAAAATGAATTACCAATAAAAGAAATGTTATAAGGATACATAGAAATATTTTCTTCCTGTGCCCAGATGGGTTGTCTTATACACCCCCACATTGGACACCACCACCTTCGATCCTGGTCCTAGAACAAACACCTGGCCTTTACAAGAGTGACTGGGGTGTCAGAATGAAATGAAAAGCTCTTGGCCCATGCTTTAGCTAAGTGACACTTTAATTGAGCTGTCCTCCACTTGTGCCTAAGTTGGAAGTGTGGATTGTGTGCTATCTAATAATGCTTCACTCAAAGTCTATTGCTTGAGTAACCAGAAGAAATGGAGTCCCTTAGGGGATAACTCATGTTTTCTTTACCATGTCCTTCGCTAGGGCTAGTAGGGTACCCTAGGACACTGAGGACACACTGGGTCCCCAGGGACGCCTGTTGAATTCAAACATGAATGAAGAGATGGTTGCACAACTGAATGAATATGGGAAAAACATTTTTAAGACACAGAAAAAAAACAATTAAGGTGCAATTCTCACTTGTCTGTAAAACATCTCCGTTGCTGGAGGTGTGTACCTCTTCTGCTTTGCCTACAGCCTGGATCTCCCAGGACCACAACTCAGCTCAGGTTCTAACTTCTCATCAGGAGCTCTTCCTCAAAGAACTCTGAGGTCTAAGCGGGCACCGAGGGAGGCAACAGGGAGAAGTGGTGGAAACTGGCTAAACAGAGTGTGCACAGGGTCCGATGAGGTGATCATCTTGACCTCTGTTAGGCTGCCTTATCTGGGTGTCTAATCGTTTTGGGATTCATCTCACCAACCACAATGTAAACCTAAAGAGGCCTGGGAATGTAGGGTGTTCCTTCTTCTATCTTCACCATGCTCTGGTAAAATGAGAACCAGACTTGGGGGCCAAACCTACAACTCTTCTACCTAGTTATCTAGATGGCCTTAGACAAGGCACTTAACCTCTATGATTCTCAGGTTCTTCGTCCAGCCAATGAGAACAGTGCTACTTCTCTCAATGGGATGTTCATAGGAGCAAGCAAGGCTTTTGCAAACAGCGGTACTGTATATAAACGTAGGGGATTTCTATTACAATTAAAGCAGTGAATACATACTTGTTGAAATGCATTGAACTAAATACGGAGGTGATGTAATTCTTTACACTAGGCACAGAATCAATATGTGCCTCTATTTAAGAGTCCTTTTAAAATAAGATACAGAGAGAGAGCAGGTTAACATATCAACACATCACATAGTTGTCACCAGTGAGCTTGGATTTTGAACATTTGTGATTTTATGGTAAATACACAGTATTAATGCTTTTCCACTTTATAGTTAACATATATGCTAATTGTATTTGTGTTTTATTGGGACCTGTAATATATGAGGACATGTAATACATAAAATATTGAATCCTATACACTATAATGGTTATCACTGTAATATTTCTGGGTTGTAGAATTACTATTAAATTTATTTTCTCCTTTGTGCTTTTCTCTGTTCTCAAAATTTTCAACAAACACATCATAATCTCTTTTTTCTGATTTTGAAATATTCTTTTTTTAATTCACCCTGTTTATATCCATCTTACTTGGACTGATGGCTGACCATAGACTTTTTTAAGAAAATTTTTAAATTGTGGTAGGAAATAAAGAAAAAATTATCAAAATGAGAGTCAATGCATAGGAAATATCTAATAAAACTAAAAACTGATTTAAAAATTCTTGCTCAAACATCTCTTAGATCTGTTGTTTACAAAAAAAAAAAAATCTGTGAAATATGCTATTTTTGTGTACAAACAGGGAGGTATAACAACATATATTCATATCTGCTAAATTTCTGTAAAGGAAATCTTAGAGAGGGGAGGGAGAGGTAGGAACCCAAAGGGGGAGGGAAAGAAAGAAGCAAGATTTTGGTATTTGTTAATCATTTGAATTTTTAGATGTCATTTTCAAGCGATAACTGTTCTAAGATGCACGTGTTAGCAGAGCGGCGACCTTTGCTGGGGCGGGGGGCAGTCGCAGCGGTGCTGCCCGCGGGGAGGTGGGTGCGCAGCGCTGTGCAGCGGGAGCACCAGGCTGCCCTGAGCTCCAGCTCCTCGCTGCTGAGCCCTCGAGCTGGGATTCACCTGCTTCCTGTGGCAGCGCGAGGCTCTCACTGCACATCGCCTGTGTGTTCTCGGCTCCAGCCCAGCATGGCTCTTGGTTGCCAGTTGGCCATATTGGACACACCTGGTTACGTTTCAGGGACTCGCCCTGTCCAATAAACTTTCCAAACTAGGCTCAGTTTCAACCAAAAGAAACATGTTCCCGCTATAGGCTTGCGTTCCCTCGAGTCTGAAGTATAGTTGGGCTAGTAAAGCCTGGGAGGTGCCTCCCTCTCACCCCCACCACGAAGCCATGCAGCTTCCTTGCTCCCAGCTAGGACCTTCAGCAATTAGAGCCTCAGACTTTCTCTCTCGAGTCCATCCACCTGTTCTAATGGGAAATGCTGACATGTGGTTCCTTGACTAGCCAGCTATGAGGTCGCTTCCCTGCCCATGCCCTGTCCAGGGAATCCTGGTTGCTAAAGGTTGTCAATGTAGGTAATCTGGTTACACAACTTAGCTCACAAATGGTGGATCCTGTCCCATAAGCAATGTTTCGTGCAACTCAGGGAAACAATACAACCATGCGAGAACTACATTTAAGTTAGAAACTTCTATCCGTGAGAGGACACCACTGAAAAACAGAAACAAGACAAAGAATGGAAAAAGATATTTGTCATGCATTTAACCACAGTCCTCCCCAATGTCCTGCCCCTCTCCCCCCTTTAAGAGCCCTGCACTTGGTTTAATCTTCTGCTGTCACTGTCTTGAATTTCTTATTTTTTGAATAAGAGGCTCCACATTTTCGTTTTGCACTGGGCCCTGGAAATTGTATAATTTATCCTGGGCCTAAGAGTTGTGGGACAGGTTCTTAGAGCCATTTCCTTGTAAATCTGCATATCAGATATGGGATTCTGATAACTGATAAGTATCTTATTGGACTTAGTCAACACAAGCAGGAAGAGTCCCATCCTAACATCCCATTATGTTTATTGACTTGCTTATAATCCACCTTCTCTATGAGGAATTTAGTAAAGTCTACCAGGCAAGAACTATTATTCTATTTGATTGAACAGTGTGTCCTCACATCCTAGCACAACATCTGACTCATAATACATGTTCAATAAATATTTGTTGGATGAACAAATATTTATAGACTCATTAACCCTGTGCTTATCCTAGATTATTTTCTAATAACTGTTTATATGAAAATCATACGCTGGATTTTATACAGAGGATATACAGGGGTGGGCAAAAGTAACTTACAGTTGTCATACAAATAAACAATACAATAATTAATAATAATAGAAGAATAAACTCTTTGTTTCATGCATTCACAACTCTAACCTACTTTTGCCCACCCATGTATTCTTGAAGAACTTACATAACTCAATATTATTCCACAGAAGTGAGTGTAGAGAGATGCTTCCTCAAAAGCTATAACTATTGTACATTTTTGTTTGAGTACTGCTTTTAACTTTCTCCAGATTATCATTAATGTTTTATGGAGTACACTCTCTAAAATGTGCCATGGGAGCTGTTTGTTTAGCCTTCGTGACATGAAAGCACATCCAAAGTTCACTCTAAAATGCCCAGTTTTCAGGCCTATTTTTTAGCACTAGCACTGTCACCCCCATTTAATGAGTGCTCAGGTGAGATAGTTTCAGAATGTAAAAATGTTTCCAATTATAAATGAGAAAATGTTCAAATAAGTACAGAGTCACAACCACAGGCACCTGAGGGAGTTCCAATTCAGGGAACCCATGGCCTGGCTCACAATTCACTGACCAAGGGATGCAGGTATTTCTGTCTGACCAGCCGAGCCCTGGGCAATAGCATAAACCAGTTCTACAGTTCCCTCGCTCGCCAGCCTGCAAACAAATTTTCAAAAATTGAGGGCAATGGCATTATTCCCAATTCTACACAAGGCATCATTTACGAACTTTATATCATTTGCTATTTGGTAATTAAAATCACACAAATGCAACCACACTCTGTGACACGAGGTTATCTGGGTGTTCCTGTGACCATAAACACACTGCTCTGTAACTGAACACAATCAACAGTGGATGGTCAGTAAGCAAAGAGGCAGAGCTTGGGGCAGCACCCGATCACCCAGAGTGGTTTGGGCAGCGACATCAAACACAAGCAATACTTCTGCAGATCCATTCGCTTCACATGGCAGATAACAGAGGAAGTGAAATATCTGACTAATACCTAATATTTAAATCCTAGACAAAACACTTCAGTGCAAACAGGGAAGCGCCTCATTTACTCTGATCCAAGTCAAAGGTAGCTGGATAATTAGTTTTCTTTAAACAACATTCAGCTTTGCTGACATCTCATTTTCCAAAAGCAGCTGTTTGCCAAATATAGTATTGTTTATTCTCGCCCTGGAAGGCTGTTTTTAAAAAGCGCTTCTTCTGGTAAAAACGTTGCATCACATCACCGGAGATAACAGGAAAAGCAGGAGTTGCTGTTTGTATTTAAATAAACATCTGCTCAGAAGTCCAATGTTCTGTTTGTGAATACTTCTTTAATTTTTTGCCATTAGATGTGCTGAATTATTGTGTTTACTCCTTGCTTTGTGGCCATGCTAGGAAATATTCCAGACATGGTAACACATATTTCTCTTGAAAAAAGATGAGATAAAGTTGAGCTCTTTGCCTTTTTCCTTTACATACATTAGCTATACAGTACCAGACACCATAGGAACATGTAATATTACCTATCACAGTGTTTATTATCTGACACAAAACTAAATTGCAGATGGACAGTTTGCTCTTTGGGGTTTCTCTTTTTTTTTTTTTTTTTTAATGTGGCTTTTAAAAAATACCTGCGGCATCCAAGTTAAATTCCAGATTACTCACTAAAGGGAAGTAGAGAATGAAACTGCTATTGCTCTTGTAAAGAACACACTCAATACCTGTCCCTTATAATGTAGTTATTTTGGCTTGCATGTGTGCTGCTTGCATTGTGGGCTATTTCAATTCTTAGGAACTGAAAAATCTATGCAACTTTCTCTGATCTGACTTCTATTTTCTCCTGACTACTTAGGTTCTCTCCTGCCTGAATATTTTATCCTTACAATACATAATTTCTTTCTGGACTCCATTATTGATGTCCAACTTCACCATCAGAATCAACCTGAAGGAATAGAAATCTCTTCAAACCAATGTCAGAAAACTGAGGTTCTATTTCTCACTCTGTGGCAGAAATCCCAGGCTGCTCCTTGGGAAAATGAGGATTGAACTGCACGATATCCAAGATCCCATTCAATTCTAAGATTTTATGATTTCACTAACTAGGAAATAAGATTTATTGCCAAAAGTGGGAGGGTCACAAAGGGAATGCCAAAATTTGGGGCGAGGAAGGTGAGATGTCTGCTCTTTGGGGTTAGCCAAGCAGCTCTGACCTTCTGTGAGCACAGGTAATTAAGAACTCCCAACAGATAAATGACATGACATTTGTCATCCAGTTCAAGGGACTTCAGATGGATGTTGGCAGGTCACACTGTTTTGTGCTTGCCTGGGGAAATGCAATCTTTTTACATTCGGAGCCATTTTCCATTAGTGCTTTGTAGAGGGAAAGTATTTCAAAGGAGAAGCCACAAAGTGTTCTTAAAGCTATGTTCAAATTCTAGCAAGAAGATTTAAGGTGGAGCAAATGCTCTGCTTCCCATTTGGATCCTAGAAAGAGCGACCGCACTTCATGAAACACACACATTTTCTTGCACATAAAGACGTTTGTCATGATACCAGAACCATTGAGACAAATGGCTCTGCTCAGCTGGGAAATGTATCCTTTCTCTCTGTATTATAAAGAATGTGTTATGGCGTAATTATTCTTGTTGTTTTATAGTTAAGAGCATTTTTATGGCATAGGAAGCTTCTGCCTACTGAAATAGCATATGCTATTTAATTACTACGAAGCTCTTTATGAATATAAAGATCTCCTAACACTCATCAGCAAATAGATTCTCCAAATACCGTCTGCTTTTGTTATGGCATTATTTCCTTAACAGAGAAGTAGAGCATGGTTTTGAGATTCTATATCAAGGGCAAGAATAATTGCCTGTGGATAAGTGTGTTCTATGGATTTCTACTCCAGCCTGGTAAAGAGGAGAGATGTAAACATTCCTCAAAAGTTTGTAGGTTCTTTGAAAAGCCAATAGGTATATGATATATTTTTATCAGTACCGTTTGACACAACCAACACTAGACGCCCCTCTGAAAATGGTAATTCTGAACGATAGGAAGATATTTCATTATGTAAGAACTTATAACTAGAAGGGCTCTTAAATTGAGTGTTGCTTTAAAATTATTTATCCAATTGTTGTCTTGGTATTCACAGCTTTATTGGTTAGGACTCTGAGGTTTAAACAACCCCAATTCTAACTAGGTTAACAAAAAAACACAGCCCCTATGAGGGATACCGGGTAGCTCCCAAGTTTTGAGGCAGTACTGCAGGAACCATGGCCTCAGGACCAGAAGCAGTGACATAATGCTCCCAGGAATCTCTCTATTTGTCACTTTCTCGGCCTGGCTAGCTCCACAGAGTGGGAGAGATGTCACAAGCTTCCAGGCATGTCATCCCAGTTCAGCAATATCAACAGAAAGAGGACTTCTTTCTGTCAAGGTTTCTATAGCAAGAAGGACCCTGGTGGGTCATTTAGGTCATTTGCCCACTGCTTGAACCAATTACTGCTGCTGGGTTCTGGTATTTTGTGACTGATCCAATTTGGGACACCCTCCTGAACAAGAATTGGAGAGCCAGAATTAAGAACCCCAGAGAACCACAGGCAGTAATGAAGTTGCCCAAATGAAAGGGGGCTATTGCTACCTAAAACGGGAAAGGAAAATGGACTGTAATGAAAACTCTTACTTTGGTGGCTTGGTCCTTTCAACCTTGAGGCGGAGGTTTCTGATTAACAGTCAGGAGCGTCAGTGCTGATATGGGGTCTGCAGGCCTGTGGTGTTGCATCTGGGCTGTGTTGGCTCTAGTATTGCCAATCTTCTTCAGTTCTTACTTCTTAAGCTTTTAAAACTAAACACGTGTTTTCTTTATGGATTTATCTTGGAAACCAACATGACACCATGGAAAGAGAAGAGTTTGAAGTAAAAAAGCCCCAGGCAGGTCCTTGCTCTGGCATCGACCAGCCTTGTGACCTTTGGCAAGTTCTTCAGCTCTATGAACCTTAGTTCCATCCTCTGTAAGACAGATGCCCTCTCCCTCACAAGGGTGCTGGGAAAGAGACAAGAAATGGATATAAAGTACAGTGGCTGCTTACTAGTGATGTTCGATTATTATTACAGGTGAGGGGCCACTACCTTTGGGCAACCTTAAAGGACTTGCATCATGTCTAATGCTCGAGGTATTACACCAAGGGCTGTAAAGAACAAAGTATGACCCCTCAGAGGAGCTGAACAGACACTTCTCCAAAGAGGACATACAGATGGTCAATAGACATATGAAGAGATGCTCAAGGTCACTAATCATCAGAGAGATGCAAATCAAAACATGGTATCACCTCACACCAGTCAGAATGGCAAGTGCTGGCGAGGGTGTGGAGAAAAGGGAGCCCTCGTGCACTGCTGGTGGGAATGCAGACTGGTGCAGCCACTATGGAAAACAGTATGGAGTTTCCTCAAAAATTAAAAATGGAGCTGCCTTATGACCCAGTGATTTCATTTCTGGGAATATATCCTAAGAAACCCCAAAAACACTAATTCAGAAGAATATATGCGCCCCTATTTTCAATGCAGCATTATTTATAATAGCCAACATATGAAACAACCCAAGTCCCATCAATAGATGAGTGGATAACAAGCTGTGGTACATACACTTACACAAGAGTATTACCCGGCCATAAAGAAGAATAAAGTCTTCCCATTTGTGACGGCATGGGTGGACCTACAGGGTATTATGCTAAGTGAAATAAGTAAGAAAGAGAAAGACAAATACCATATGATTTCACTTATATGTGGAATCTAGAGAGTAAAATAAACAAAATAGAAACACTCATAGAGACAGAGAACAGAATGACGGTTGCCAGAGGGGAGAGGGGTTGAGGGGCTGAGTGAAAAAGGCAAAGCAATTAAGAAGGACAAATTGATGGTCACAAAATAGTTCTGAGGATGTAAACTACAGCACAGGGAATACAGTCAATAATATTGAAATAACTATGTGTGGTGCAGGCGGGTACTGGAAATATCGGGAGGACCACTTTGTAAAGTATAGCACTGTCTAACCACTATGCTGCTGTACACCTGAAACTAATACAAAATAATACTGAATGTAAACTGAATTGAAAACTAAAATTAAAAACAAGCAAACAATAAAAACCACGACCTCTGCCCTCACTGGACTAATTTAGTAAGGGAGAAAATAAAAGAAGGGCTTTAAGAAGTAATCAGAAAGAAGTGATGAGAGCTTAAAGAACAAATTTACCGTGTGCCATGTGCCAGGATCTTTATCTATACTCTTCAACTAGCGTTGCAATTTAACAGATTTAAGCACCAATTACTGTGGCAGAGAAACACTGAAGACATTTAGGACATCCTGATAGGTTACATCCTATATATGCAGAATGCCTGGCAACCCTCATAGCAATCCAATTTATATAAATAATAAATCCTATTTAGTATTTCCATTATACGATTGAGGAAATGGACTCAGAGCCACCAAGTGACCTATTGAAGGCTACAGACAGAAATGGCAGAACTGGGAACCAAGCCGTCTCTCCAGTTCTAAAGCCTGGAATCTTTATGACATTTATTGTTCTCAACACTAACCATGTAAGATTTAGGTTCAAGTTCCAGTTCAACCTCTAAATGTATGCCTGACTTTAGGTCAGTTTTGCCTTCTGCACCTTTGCTTCCTCTACAAGCCCAACAAGTTGACTGAGCTTCTGTTCAGTTCTCCAGACTTCTGGCCCCTGGATCACTAGCATCACCTGGGACCTTGTTAAAAAAGCATATTCATGACCACATAGGGCCTACTGAATCACTCTGGAAATGGACCAGAAATCTGTTTTAACAAGTTTGAAAACCACAGGCCTTCAGCATTCTAAAGGAATGCTATCATTATACCTTCTCTCAACAAGCAAGTCTCTCTCAGTGCATTTCTTCTGAAGTTTTATGGTCTTAGAAACTTGATACTTAAACTATGACAGACTGAAAATGTCTACTCTTCCTTCCCAATAGTTCATTAAACTTCACCCCCTTCTCCAAAATGCCCAAGATTACAATCCTCATCAATACCATTACTATCCCAACGTCTCCTTTTCCTAAATGCTATTTTGAAGTCAGTAAGAACTCTCCCTCGTCAGGATCTTTCATGCTTTATCCCTCCTTCCTTGGCTTTCCCTTTAGTCATTCAACACCTATCCATCTTGTTGCAAACCCATTTTAAACAATACCCACTACTCTCTTCACTCCGCATTCCACAAGTATCACTAATTGTCTTTGTTCTGTCCTCACTGACTCATTTGAATGTGGCAACTATAGCGGTACCTCAGTTTTCGAACGTACTGCGTTTCGGAAGCCTGTTCGAGTTCTGAAACGTTCGAAAACAATGATCCACAGCCGACAGCTGGGCCTCAGGATCTTGCCCTCAGCACTAGTCGTGTGGCATGTTCGACTTCCGAGGCATGTTCAAAAACCGAAGCATTTACTTCCAGGTTTATGGCGTTCATAAACCCAAATGTTCGTCAACGGAGACGTTCGAAAACCGAGGCACCACTGTATTTCAAGGGAGATTGAAATTTACCTGTTATGAACCATGGTTTGCGAAAGTAATGTAAAACCTACTTCCATCCAAAAGAGCTCTCATCTCCTCAAGCACCTGAACTTCTCTGCCTCATTACTGCATATATACTTAAAATAGTTTTTTAAAAACCCTCTAGAAGCTAGGGAGAATCTGTAGAGCAATTTTCAGTGTATGCTCAAGCATATGAGTCTTATATTGGTGATGAAATATACAGCCCTCTCCCACTGCAGTAGGCCTAAACAGAAATAGAACAAGTTAAATATCTTGCATGATGTCATGACGTTTTAAGACAAGTAAAACTATACGTAGGCCTAAGTGTTAAACTTAACCACCAAATGGCGAAAACTGGGCTACATCAGAATCAACTTGGGGAACTTTTGAAAAAATTTCCTGGAATACATTTCCTGATTTTCAATACCAGAATTGTTCAGGGTAGAACCAGTGTTAGTCCCTGGTGCCTCTAGAGCAGAACAGATTTAAGAACTACTGGCCCAGAGACAAGCTCCATTTTAGCATTAATCAGAAGCACCATAGCACAAGCCAATTTAAAAATATGCATGAGGATCCAGTTCAGTAGCTTACCGTCACTGAAGCTGACATATAAACACTTTATACAGGACAAACATGTGCAGAAGTAGGTCCCTCATAGCAACTGATGAGTGTTCTACCATCTCATTGCTCATCCACCAAGTGGGTTCTAAATTGATTATTGACTTTTCAAATTAAACTCCATGGAGCAACGGTGAGGTTCCGTGCTGCTTCTAGCAAATCCACAAGGCCCCAAGCATTTGTAACATCCATGTATCTATATATATGTACCAAGACATAATTATCAGATATACCGATAGTTCCTATTCTGCATGTAGTGGGGGGAAGGTGAGGGCTGTTGACTAATGCTGGTTCTGAACTACTAAGGGGGTTACAATTCAATTTGAAAAACGTCATTTAACTTCATAGGTTAAGAAAACACATGTCTGTAGATATGCCATTTCCCCATCTCAATTAAATATTTTTTTTTAAAGATTTTTTATTGATTCTTAGAGAGGGAGAGGGAAAGAGAAACAAGGATGTGAGAAACATCGATAGGCTGCCTCCTGCCCCTACGGGGTTATCATGCCCACAACCCAGGCAAGTGCCCTGTCAGGGAATCAAACCAGCAACCCCTCAGTGCCCAGAACTATGCCCAACCAACTGAGCCACACTGGCCAAGGGTCCAGTAAATCTTTTGTGTGACCTGCCATTTACCAAATTCCCACCATAAATTCCTAAGAACTCTCCACATTATGACCCCAAATGACTTCCATCTCCAAGGGTATGCATTCTTACTGTAGGCTAGCTTCCACCGTAACTCTCATAAGTCCCACTGCCAAAGAAAGTCACCCATACACTTTCTCCTATAGAGTGGAAAAATTCCAAAACAACATAGATTATACATCACCTATTACATATCCAATCAATTAGGCAACAGGATCAGTAACACAGGAATGCCTGTTCTAGCCTTAGGTAATCAGGAGGAAAAATAGAGGCTATATGGTCAAAGGATAGCACACTAAAAATGACAAAACTATTTATACAGACACTTCTCTTGGCTATAACAAATCATTTAACTTAGGCTGCTTATAAGTAAGAATCATAATGAGCAGCATTACTAAACAATTTAATTTCCCAAATTAATGATTTCAGCTAAATACTTGAACCTTCTAAGAAGGCTGCTAATAAAAACTTTATTTGCAAATTGAAAGCTGCGATGAGCAACTCCTTTGCAAAGTTATTACCCCTGACCAAGGTATAAGAATTCACTTGGACAAATCTCTTTCATAAGCTACCTAAAAATAGGATAGTTCATAAATTCTCTAAACTTTCCTGCTATGGGCAGCCCTTGATCTTTAACTGTAAAATCTAGTAAAACTTTGGCATACCCTAATGCTAGTTTTAAAACTTACTGAAAACCTCTATAAATTTAGAATTGTTTCTCAAATCCAGGCAGTTTTCTCATTCTGAATGCTTAAACATTTAGATCACAAATTGCAATACCAGTAGAAAAACATTCATCTTTAGGCCGATTGCATAAGTTACCGCATGGCAAGAAACTAACAAAATTTTAACATCCAGAGCATACAAATACTTCAAAGCATTATGAACTTCAAAACTTAAATAGCACACTTTCCTGAATTGCAGTAGTTCCAACTACAGAAAAACTGGACTGCTATAAGGTTTGATATGATTTAAGCTAACTCATTTTTTTCCCCAATTCCTGACACCAATATTAGATTTATAGTTTTATTATAGTAACAAATAGTTAACAGTGAGATCTGCACACATATACAGAATTATTATATTTAAATTCATATAGAACAATATTTACATTAAGTTACAACTCTGAAGTTAGAAGATGAAGTACAAGCTTAAGTTTTACAACAAAGAAAACAAAAATACAGAAAACAAAAATAGAGTTGACAGTAAAAATATATCTGTTCTTGAAACAACATGTGGAAACTCTTGGTCAGAAAGCTACATCTTCTTGATCTGATTGTCCACATCATTAAAATACGGATGATTCAGTGCCACTTTGCCAGAAATTCGTTTGGCAGGATCGTATACTAACATTTTCTGGATGGGAAAGATAAAAAGAAAAAAAGGTTTTTATTTATTTAAGCAATGAATCATTAAAAAAAAACCTCCAGAAAGCCTGAACTTCTCTACTAGTAAGCCATAAGCTAATTTTACTGAAAAATCTACTAAATGAACAGTTTCATTAGTTCAATACCAAACCACATAAGTATCTCATCCACTATACTTCACCCTCTAGCTCTAGAATAACCTGTTCCTTAAGGTATCTTGATAACCGTTTTTTGTTATAAACTATAGTTTAAGACATGAGCATTCAGAGATAGCTTTAAAACCAAGACATACATTTAAGAAAGATATCTAGTTTAATTATAATTACTTTGAGAATTAGATGGCCACCTGAATTATTTACAACATTCTTGAAATGGTGGCAACATTATAGAGGTTTCTGATGTAGCTTCCAGTAAGTTCCAAATAAAAACCAAAACAGAGTGTGATGTGCTACATAGTTAAAATGAGTTAAAATGAATGAGTCAGACAAGCTAGTATTAATTTACATCACCAGAAAAAGATGAAAAGTTCAATATTGACCTTAAATTTTTATCTTAAAGAAAATCAAATCAACATGCAGACAAGAAATATTTGTATCTAGTCATGATCTGCGCTCTTATTATGTATTGAGCACTATGTTAAGTGCTTTGTAAATATCATGTTACTTAATCCTCACAACAAAAGGTACATACTAGTTCCATTTTACAAATTAAGACATGGGAGCTCAAAGAGGTTAAGTATTTTGGCCAGATGAGAGGGGAGTAATAAAGCTAATTTTAAAACCAAGCCTGATTTTTTATTTACAGCAATGGTTCTCAACTGGGTGGGTCTGCCCTTGGCAATGTCTGGAGACATTTTGAGCTCTAACAACTGGGTGGGAATGTGCTACTGGCATCTATAGGGCAGAGGACTAGGATGGTCCAAGGTATTTGATTTACAGTATTTGATTTTTGTTTTCTTAACTGAAGTGAAATTCTTTGTATTCAAAAATAACAGAAGTTAAAAAGATAGACTGGGCCCAGAATATGGAAGGTCGTTTATCCCAAATCAACAATACTGGTACACAAAATACTGAATAGCAGGTAAAGGACTTGGGAGTTCAAGGCAAACAATTGGGAAATCTGAGCCAAATTTGGTGGCACAATGATTTATAAAGTATGAAAGTGCCCAAAGACCAATTAGAAGACTTACATGATGATAGAACAACAGATTGTTTTTGACTTTGTTTAATAACCTGCCAAAGCATTATTTTTTTCTGGAATTAAGTTACCCGAGATTTATTAAAAATTACTTCCTTCTAAAAGCTCAATATTTAAATGACGATCTAAAATAAACTTCCTGAAGCAGGCCTAGGATAATTATCCTAACAGCATTTTTGTTCTGTTTCTAAAGAAAACTTGGGAATGGAAATGTAATAGAAGGGAAACATAGATCAGTCCTTCTCCTAACATTTCCGATGTGCAAACAAGGCACAAAGTAAGAAATAGGGGTTGATGCAGTAGAAGGCTTTAGTAACTAAAAATATCAAGCAACAAGAGAAACACCAGTGACCAGGATAAACTAAAAAGTAGTAAAATAATGAGACAAAGGAGCTAGAAAGGATAGCTCCAAGTCAGAAACTTAAACAAAGGTGTATTAACCCTGACCTTCCCTATACAGTATCTATAGCTGTCTATCAGATAAAGAAAAACAAAAACAACAAATAATGAAAACAACTAATGCTAATTCTCCTCTCAAAACTACTAGGGTTCTTGGTATCTGAAATGGAGCTAGTAATACAATAAACATAACAGATATAATAGTTATTTGCCTAACTCACTAAATGTTGTTTTTCCTATGTCCCAGATAAAAGAAAGGACTACATTCAGAATCATCAATGATAGTATAAAGGGCACTCCTTACCGAGAGTAGATCCAAGCCATTTTCATCCAAGTTTTTGACCTGGGATGCAAGGCTTCCTGGTTTCCACTTAGGAAACGTATTTTTATAGTCCTGTAAAGACTCCACCTCTGGCCACACCTCATTGTTGGGGGTACCCAAAGCTCTACAAGCCAAAGTAAAACAAAAAATTATTAAAGCATAAATATAATCTTATTATATTCATGTTGCCTTTAAAGTTCTTAACAACTTAAGTAAAAAAAAAAAAACCTACCTGAAAATTCTGAAGAGTTGATCAATTTCTGAATCCCCATGGAAAAGTGGTTTCTTAGTTGCTAATTCCGCAAATATAGTGCCTATACTCCAAATGTCAACTGGAGTCGAATAGCGAGCTGACCCCAGCAATACTTCTGGAGATCTATACCAAAGTGTTACCACCTATTACAAAGGAAATTTTCACACTGAGTAAATATAGTGTATTAAATTACTTAAATGTACACATTTATATTTCATTAGAACTGTCCTTTAGAGGCTGTATGATTGCCTCTGATAATATTGTTTAAAAATTAACCATATACAAAAATACTAAATGGAAAATAAATATTTCATTTCTAAGTTCTATTCATTACTGGAGGAAAGAAAACAGATAAAAGAATACCCAGTCTTTTCTTGCTTTTCAGATCAATAAAGTGTGGATCAAAAAAGTTAAGATAGCTTTAATGCTTTAATAAAAAAATTTAAAAAAACATTTGATGGTGGGTAATGGATTTAGGGGTGACACTGAACAAAGTGCATGTACTACTTACATGATAAAAACACGAATAAGTCATATAACAGTTTATTAGTGGTCTAGAGCTGATCTATTATTTTAGTATATATAATTTACCACAATGGTAACAATATCACTCTAACTTAGTCAATGAGGTCAATGGCATCAACCATGGGAAAATGATATAAAGGGATAGTAAAAAGAAGCTAAGACATCCAACCTGATGAGCAACGATTTAAGGTTTCATTTGGGAACAGTCTTTGAGCCCAAGGGTAGACAACTCTAGAGAAGACTGTTTCTCAATACAGACATGTGCCACATAAAAACGTTTCAGTTAAGAATGGATGGTATAAATGATGGTGGTCCCATAAGATTATAATGGAGCAAAAAAATTCCTACCGCTTAGAAGTCATGGCCATCCTAATGTCATAGCACAACACTACACTTTTAAAGAATAATTTAGTGTAGCCAGTAAGTGCACAATGTTTATAAAGTCTATAGTTGTGTAAGTAATGTCCAAGGCCTTCACCTTTCACTCGCCACTCACTCACTGACTGACCTAGAACAACTTTGCAAGCTCCCTAAGTGCCTTACACAGGTGAACCATTTTAAAATTTTTATAGTGTATTTTTACTACACCTTTTCTATGCTTAGATACTATTGTACTACAATTGGCTAAGGTATTCAGCACAGTAGCATACTGTACAGGTTTGTAGCCTAGGAACAACAGGCTATACCATATAGTTTAAATACATAGTAGGTTATACTGCCTAGGTTTGTATAAGTGCACTCTATGTTCATACAATGACAAAATGGCCTACAGGTGCACTTCTCAAAACATATCCCAGACATTAAGCAACACATGCTATAATCCTACACACCACAATTCAACTTTCCTTTTCCCTCAAAACAAAACAAATGAAATATCAAGTCACCAATATACACAGATGAAACATGATTTTGTTTAGTAGCTCCTAAATGTATCTGGAAGAGTACCCCTTAAGCAACAAAACTAGTTTTTTACCAATTTGATTGTGCATCAAAGAGGACCCAATCAGGAGACAGACAGAAACCACCCGGTGATTGAATGGGGAAAATTTAATATAAAGGATTATTAACTACAACAGGGGATTGGAATAATGAAGACTGGCTAGTAAGAAATAATGAGAACACTAAAAACTACAGCAAGGAAAAACTAACCCCTTCCTCCTGCAGTGCTTTTCCAGCACCCTCTACTGACAAAGTATAACATCTCACTCAATAGCAAAGGAAAAATACTGAAAGGTTCTAGCTCCATTTTCACGTAGCATGCAATGAAGGGTGAATTCAGAGCTGAGGCAATAAACTGATACAGCAGAGTGGAAATCTTTTTTGAGCATTTCTTCCTTGATTTAAAGAACAAATATAGAAGATAATCCAGCAATCACACATACTCAAAAACACCAAAACCACCCGATTCTCCGTACCTCATGTGTATAGACCCTAATAGGTATTCCAAAAGCTCTGGCGAGGCCAAAGTCAGCCAGTTTGATTGTTCCTTTGTCATCGATCAATAGATTCTGAGGTTTTAAGTCTCTGTGTAGAACTCTTCTAGAGTGGCAAAACACAATCCCTTGTAGGATTTGGTACAAATAACTCTGGAAGAAGAAAAATGTTAGAAGCTTAACTGCATAGCACGCAATGATTTTCTAAATAACCTTGGTGAGTTTGTTTTGTAGAAAGAAATTATAATACAGGGAAATAATTTAACTACCAAAAAGCTTTCAGGCCATTTAAGACGAACAAGCATTTGAGAGTTGAAAAGCCCAGTTATATACAATATTTCACTTTTGTACACCTAAGACAAAGATAGTCACCTTATGCACGTCTATGACCATATGGACTCATTTTGTCTTCTTTTACTTATTTTTTGGTCCCTCATTCTTTAAGTGACAGTTTTCTATAGAGTTTCCTAAACTTTTGCTTTATACACTGATAGCAACTCTATTTCTATCTTGAATAAAATTGGTCTTTTTCATTTCTATCTTTTATCTTTACATATGTATTTCCTCTTTGGAGACATTGGTCAGATTCCAAAAGAAATGACAAAGGGAATATTATGATTAAATTTAAATAGATAAAATGATCAGAAAATGCTGTTTAGTAGTTAAGTGTTTTATAAGACACCTGGAAGAGTGCCTTGCTCAACTGGCATAAGGATAAGACACTTTTACTTTATACACTTCACTACTTTTAAACAATTGTGTATACATTTATAGTTTAACGGAACATAATGTCTACAATAAATGATCAAAACACAGTTAAAACCAGAAAAAATAAAACCACCTGCTACCACCGCCTTGCCCTAGGTGTTTGTCGTTTTATAATATCTGACAGTCAACTAAAGACCAGAATATCCTAGTTTCCAACAATTACTACTAACAGTTATTAGTTTAATGTTATCTTGGACATCACTTTTCATTTTATAATTAGAAGCATTATCTAGTAATAAAATGGTAACTATTAACAATCTAACCCTAGACTGTGGGAAGAAAATGAAATACTCTTTACTTCCTCATTCTACTTTCTAACACTTTCCCCAAGCATATTCCCACAAAACACAGGCACTATATAGAGCAGTGAATAAGCACTTATATATTAGGCAAACTTCTTACCTTAACAAGTGAAGAATCCATGAACTGACCAGGAGGAATAGAATCCAAGTATTTCTTTAGATCCATGGAAAGGTATTCGAAGATGAGATATAACCTGGAATCCTGCATGAGCACATCCTGAAGACTAAAAAATAAAACAATTATGTGAAAAATTAATAAATATTTTACCTCTCTCATAAAATGACTTCCCTATATTTCACAGTAGCTATAGATATTTTCTATGATAACAAATACATACTGTTTTGGGAAAGAAGAGAATAGCTTCCCTAGCAGTAAAAACTTTCCCTCGTGCCCGGCCAGGCAGGGCTCAGAGGTTGAGCGTCAACCTAGGATCCAGGAGATTGGGGTTCGATTCCCAGTCAGGGCACATGCCCTAGTTGCAGGCTCGATCCCCAGTCGGGGGTGTGCAGGAGGGAGCCGATCAGTGACTCATCAATGATGTTTCTGTCTCTCTCTCTCCCTCTCTGAAATCAATAAAGATATATTAAAAAAAAACAAAAACAAAAAAACACCTTCCCTCGTAGTGCTAAATACAAATTTGAGAAAGAAATCTTGGGGCAGCAATTGAAACTTAGGTTGTATTATACAGGAGTTGCTGTCAAACCACTTACATTCCATAATGGCATTTCTAGGCTGACTGCTTATTGTTTAGAGCTTATTTTTCCATTGAGGTAAACTATAGAAATAAATTGTAAAGTAGTTTCTGACCTTAATAGTTGCTATCTCTAGTCCCGCCCAAATTCAATTAAGTCCTAACTCGGACCTTTAGAAAGACAACCTACCCCAAAACACCAGCCCACATATTTAAAAAGGAAAAAAAAAACTTTTCTTTTTCATCTGACCTAGCTGCCTTAGGGCTCTGATTAAGGGATCTTAAGGACCAGAGCTCTGCGTGAGAGCTGACACAGCTCAGTGAAAAGATCTTCCTTTTTTCCCAAGGCCAGTTTACCTTGATCTTTCAGGCCCAAATATTAATCTCTATGACCAAGCTCCTCTAATTATGTTCCTGCTTTAATGGCCTACTTTTCCTATGTCCAGCATTGTCAATTAACAAAAATAGTAGGGTTCTGTTCCACTCAGCAGCGTTACACAAAAATTAAGCAAATATAAAAATTTCCACGTTGAAAAGCAAATTTTAAATAGAGTGCAGAAAATGGTTTCAATCCAGATATTATACCGTACCTGACTATATTTGGATGACGAAGTTCTTTTAATAGAGAAATTTCCCGAATTGCAGTGCTAGGAACCCCTTCCTCTTCACTTTCTAGTCTGATTTTCTTCATGGCTACCACTTGACCTGTAGTTTTGTGTCTACCCTTATACACAACTCCATAGGTACCTGAAATAGACAAAGTAAATGTCTGCTATGTGACATCCCTCCAGGAACTAAACAAGACTTTAATGTCCAGATAGGAAGTACTACCTTCGTCACAATTATACCCTCATCACTTCCAAAAAGAAACTGAGGCTAACAACAACCTACTGTTAGTCTATAACTGAAAAATAAAATTCATGTAGTCATCACAGGTTTTCTAAACATTGAAATTACCAGTAATTTTCTAGCACATAATACAATGTAAAGATTTGGACTCAGTGACTATTACTAACAGGAGTCACTGTGACACTTTCAGAAAACTCTGTAAATGGCGCTATATGCATTTCAAATAGCCAATGACTCTGATCCAGAAAAGAATGGGGATAAAATATTTTATTAAATATTTATTAAGTCTAATAAAGGTTACATTGTTTACAACATAGTAGAAAAGGCTCGTACCCATTCAGAAGATGAGAACATGGATTCTGATGCTGGGGCTTCAAATAATAAGCAACAATGTCATTATAAAGGGTCTGGGAATGGAAATGGCAATAAGGGAGCTGGACTACTTGGCTAAATCAAGTTCATATACATGATATACTTATTCCCCTGGATAAGTGCTTTTTAAAACCAGGTTTGGATATTTTAGAGAAGACTTGAACCCCTTAATGATATATAAAATTTTGTTAAAAAGCTTTTGCTATTTTTCTGACATCAGTATAATTTCAAAAGTGATTAGAGTGTATTTTTCTAGGGAGAACGTTTATTCCATAGCTTTTATCACTTTCTCCAAACGTAGAAAAGGTATTTCAAAAAAGGTTTAGAACCACTAACAAATTATCTGCCTTAGACATGCTAATCAAACTTATTTTTAACTCAGCAGCAAAATTAGTATAGTTGAATGGGTGTAATAAAATGTTTATTTTTTCCAGAAAAAAGAAATCATATAAAATTTTTAAGTTAAAGAAAGACTGCATCTCCAACCCCACCACCACCCAAACCTGTCATTACTATCACACTTGATTCCTTCCAGTATTCCTTTCCTGGCATTTTAGTAGTATTCCTTATACAAGAAGGGGTTAGGGCACACTAAAAATGTAGTTGAAGATGTTCCTCAAACAGAGCCTATAGGAACTGGACTCTAGTAGCAAATTATTTTAAGTTGTATCATTTGTCCCTGAAGAGTTTGGAATATCAATATCAAGACCCATATATAAAACTTATGATATTCTGTTGGGGAAGGAGGAACAGTCAAAGGGATATTTTTATCCCTCATTTATACCATATAGATATGAACTTTTTAAAAAACTCTAATGAAATTACTACAGATAGGGAACGAATGATTATATATTGGCTTTAAAATAGCTTAAACATGTACATATGACAGATCATTTCAACCTAGGGTAACTAAATAGAAAATTTAAATTAGTTTAATAGTCAATTATTGAAACCAGTTCAGACAATTTAGGTAAAAATACTTATCATCTTAAAAATAATTGTAGGCAACTAAAAGTATATTATGAAACTAACATAATTCTACTGCTCTAAATTCTCCCAACACATATACAAGACATCAACAGTCTTATCAAAATAGGAATACTGTTTTAATTGTTTAGTATTAGAACATAAGATTATTGGGGAGAGATGTGTGCCAGGTAGTCATCTGAATAATTTCAGTTCTCTTAAAATATGAACATTTTTTGATACTTTTGTGTTTAAGTTATATAAAGAATATATGTATTAATGCATGTTAGTAGTGTAAGGTACTTTAAAGGTTAGATTTTAATAAATATTTACATGTCTTCATGTCACAGATGTTATAGCATCATTAAATCACTTAAAACTTTTATACGAAAAAGCACTCACCTTCTCCAATTTTCTCTATTTTGGTATAGTCATCCATAGTCAATCAATAGTTATGGCAGATGCTAAAATGAGAGGAAAAAATGATTTGATTATATGCCACTGATTCAAAGGGTGGTTTTAAGTTATTGAGATACTAGTTGTAAAGCATTTTCCACAGTGCCTAGTACAGTATTAATTTTCCATAAATATTAGTTATATTAAAACAATATTTATAAGGGAAAGGACTCATGCAGTAAGACTTTCCTACAATTTCTTACAACAGTGACTTAGCTTCTTCCAATCAAATAAACCTCCAAATTCAGACATCAATTTATCTATCCTTCCCAAAGAAACACCAGAAGTATGTTTTCTTAGGGAACACTTCTAAGGAACACCATTGTGTGCCAGAGTTATACTCAGATATTTCAACAAATATTATTTGACTGAATTTTTACTGCTTCATGATTTTATGAAGATAATTTTAAGACATGAGTAGGAACCTAAAACATGGTCACATTGCTCATCCATTAGAAATATTGTTAAAAGCATAAATGTTTAAACTTGCTCAAGTGAGTTTTCATCTTTCTCCTGTTCTCAGGAGTCACACAAACATGATCAAGACTGTTGAGGCACTTTTTGAAAGAGTAGGAAGTATCACCTAAAAGAAAAGGTGCAATTCCACACAGACAAATTTTCATTATACCCTAATACAATCTCAAGAACAAAGTAAAAAATGAAACATATACTTGAGTCACAATGAATGGTAAAAAAAAAAAAAAAAAAAAAGTTGAAATGCTGACAACTCAAGACTGCCTCAGTCAATTTTCCAATGAAACTTTAGAAAATTAAGGTAATTATGCTTTGGGCTTCTAACACAGCCATCACTGATAAGATCATATATATATCACTGTCCATGAGTGTCAATCTTAAAAAGAAAAATTAATTTTATGAAATAGCAATGGATGATTAAGATAGATTCCTCTCTTCAATATCCAGATTTACTATGTCTAATGCACAATAAAATTGTTGAGCTCACTTTGAACAAACAACTAAAAACTCCATTTCAAAGCTGGGTTTAAGTACTTTCCTCCATTTTCCTGTGGCAACAACGCTAAGTAAAGGACGGACGGGCTTCAGGCCTTTTGAGGGCCCCCAGGGCTCTGTGGCACCAGGGCAGCGGGTACACCACCAGTGGCTCACCCTCCCACCCACAGACGTCCAGCTCTTCAGGAGAGGAATGTTGTGCACATTACTATTAGATAAAAAATGATTAAAGGATACTAAAACCCACATATGTATCTATCTTTCGGCAAGTCTTAGTTTACCAGTTTTTGCTAATTGCACAGTATATAACATTACCAAAAAATTCCAGGTTCCCTCTGGCCCTAGGCCTCGGCTGCAATGTTCGCACAGGCTCTAGGTGGGCAAGGCCATGGGCACAGAGGCAGGTCCGAGGCCCACAAGCTGGTTCTCCGGATGGGCTTCCCCGAAGGCCTGGACTTCAGGACTGGCGGGGGCGCCGGCCGAGCGCGGTCTGCTTCCCACCCCGGGCAGAGCGCACACGGGAGCCAGGCGGACCTGGCACCGGGCGAGCGCTCGGCGCGGTCGGGACAAAGCACGGACGTGGCTTCACTGGTGACCCGAAGGCCTCCTTGGCCAGGTGAGCAGCCTCTTCCTGGCAACAGCAGACCGCGAACCAGATGGCGCCTCCGACGCCAGGGCAGCCCCAGCCCTCCCGGAGTAACCCGCCGCCTCTGAGCGCCCCCACGCCTCCCCCTAAAGCCCGCCCGGCGACGCTCACACGCTCGGACCCGGGGCTCCAGGTGAAGGCGGCAGCTCAGCCTCCCCGGCCTGGCCCCACGCAGACCCCGGCTGCCCAGCCAGGCCCGAATGACCACCCGGCGCCTCAGCACTCCCGGTCCGAGGCCCCGAGCCAACCACTGTGTCCCCCACAGGCATGACCCTGACGCCAGCGCCATTACCCGGCTAATGAGCCCGCGGCGAAGGCGGCGGCGGAGGCTACCAAGTCGGCGTCGCGCGGTCCTTAACCTCCCAGATCCAGCTTTGGAGCTAAGTGCCAGCAGTTTCAAACTCGCCGCGCTAAAGGGTCGCGGATCCACCAATCAGGTGACCCGTAGACTTTCAAAGGAGCCAATCAGAGCCCAGTCACGCTTGGGCTGGGCTTCCCTGGAGCTAGAGCGCGAAAGAGAAGGAAAACGGCGGCTGCAGAAAAGGCAGGAGGGCGGGCGCCAACTGAGTCTGTGCGCAAGCGCTGTCTTTTCTCCCGTGAGAGAGTCGTCCTACTGTTTCTAGTCACCAGGATTCTACTGTTCGTTTTGGGTTGATTTTTTTCACCTGCCAATATTAGCACAATTAAAATTTAGTATACACAAATAACTCATCACAAAAGTGATACTATACTTCAGTCCAGATTCCATTACTTTCACTTATAATGCTTAAAGCTCCTGTCTATTTATGATTTTCTAAATGGATGACTTTCGGGCTGGGCCGAAGGAGCATATATCAGTTACCTTAAGAAGATAACGGAACCAAAAAAAAACCTATATACGCAACACATAGACACAGACAAAGGTGTGGTGATAGCCAGAGGGAAGGGGGTTGGGACAGGGGGTTGGGAGGTACGCAAAGGCAGGAGAAATGGGGATGGAAAGAGACTTTCCTTGGGGAGATGGGCACATGATGCAGTGTGCAGATGATGTTTTATTGAGGTGTACGCTTGAAATCTGTATGGTCTTGCAAACCAATGTCACCCCAATAAATTCAATTTAAAAAAGAGAAGATAATGGGAAACTCAAAGACATCCTTGACAATGTAAAGTATATATATGTAATATATATAAACACACTTTGTTTTTACCTCGCTTTTTTATTATTTATTTATTTAAAATTTTACTTATTTAAAAATAAAAAACAAAATTTTACATTTTTTTTAAATTTCAAAATATTTTCATATCAGCATTTTAAATGTCCTTTAAAACAAAATAATTCACAATTCTATTAGGGAAGAAAAAGAGATCTAAATTATACTTTAAATAGCAGTGTCAAAAACTCTTTCATTGCACCCTACCATATCCTTAAGAGAGACTTCTGTACTTGAATATCATGATTAAATTTTGAAGAAAATAAAAGAGTAAAATAGCTGCAAATAGTAAGTGTCCCCTAGTAAAGATTTCTCTTTGCACTGACACTCAAGGGATGCAGAACAAAGATTGAGTGGCGTGGCCTCTACAAATACGTATTAGATGGCCCAGATTAGGGTAAGGAATAGAACTAGTATATCACATTCATTTTAGGTGTTTAATACCTTTATACATAATGAGTAGCATCTGTCACCTGGACCTATATGTGGCACAAACAATTTTATACTCCTGGTGACAGAGTCAGAGCATTCATAGTGAAAGTAGGAGTCTGGAAAATCTCTGTCTAAACCTAATAACTTTTAAAACTTACTTTTTAAATCCCAAATTCACATTTTAAATAAAAACTGAAAGCCCCAGAGAAATGCTCTAGGAAAGACTATTCCCTGATAGTTAAGGAACTGACTTTAATGAATGTACATATAAATACATATCTTTCTCTCTGGGAGGCCTAAACAACAGATTTAATTTCTATCATCTAAAAACAGGAAGTAATTCATTATATCCACTTTACATTCAGCATAAAAAAGACCACAAGCTTCCACAGCTGTGATGCTAGATTTTAAAATTTAACTCAATTATCTTTGTTTTTGAAGTTTCAGGTGTTATTGTAAATACATGCTACGATTTATTACACTTTGGGTCCACCTGTATTCAGTGTCTCTAAAGTGCAATGCTGTGTTTGACAGAGAGAAAAATGATTCAGATACAATTCCTATTGTAGGTGTGGGTGGGTAAACGAAACAGTTTCTTAGAATTCTGTTCTGGCACTTATGTTGTAACATGCTATGAAGTGATAGGAGAACACCGAGGAGGAAATTCCTAATTCAAACAGAGGGAGTGAACATTTGAACAAACAATGGAGAAAAAAATTGTGGGATGGGCCTTCTAAGCAAAGGAAATGACATGGGTAAAGCTCTAAGCCTGTCCAAGTAATTCAGGATGTGTCCATCATAGGATGCAGGAGGTCCGTAGGGTGAAGCAGGGAAGAGAGTTTGGAGTCAGAATCCTGAAGAACCCTAAATACTGTTGTAAGGGGGTTCGCAGTGGATTATGACTAGATCTCTAATCAGTAAACTGAAGAATTAACATAAAAGTTTGTATGCTAATGGTGTTAAACAAATGAAGTCCTAGTTTAATTCAACGAACTGTCATCTGGAATGATATAGGCCTGGGGTTTCCTATTATGAAGTATTCTGCTTCATTTTAAATGTTTACTATAAATGACAAATTCCAAATAGCAAAATTACAATCACATCCTCTTACTGCTTAAATAATATGGAACATAATTTACTTTTTCCTCAAAAATGAGACAGGCCCTCAAGTGTCCTGGAGTGTCTGAGGGCCTCCTTGTGAGCATCAGAGATCTGACTCCTGGCTGCATGCATCATTTCCTTCCAGTGATGTGACACTGAAGGGAGACAGAAAATTAAACTCTATCAGTCCCACTCACCAAATATTTGAATGTCTCTGTTCACCTAGCATTATTTGGGGGCCTCTAAAGAGACAAAGATGAATTAGACTATCTGTCCCCATTGAGCTTGAGAGGAGGGGCAAAATAAAAAATATATACCAAGTGATTATGCCTCTCTTGTGCTAATGATCTAGTTAATTAAATGCATTCCTTCAGAGGGTGTTTTGAATTAAGCATTATAGGAATACAAAGTAAAGTGATTCACATTCAGATAAGAAAGGAAAGACTCAACCTGCTGTTTCAACAAGATTTGATCACATTAGGAAGGCCAAGCACTCGCCTTCGTAAGCTTCAGAGTCCAGATGGGGAAGCATGTACAAAGAAAGGAATTTTAAAGAGGAAAGTAGACATTTTCATTCAACAAGACAAAACCAAAACTTCTTCCTATCCCAGGAATCGTATTTGATTCTTTCCACAGCCAATCTCAAACCACAGACTCCAAAATGAGAGGTAAGAGGGGAGAGAGTCGAACAGTGCTGTCCTGACAAACAGCCCTTCTGGAATGGCTGAGCCATGAAGGGAGGCAAAAGCTCAGGGTCCACAGACTGTCTGGGCTCAGATCCTTTTAAGTCCTGGCTCCTGCTGTTATCTGTGGCTTTGGGGAAGTCATTTCATTTCTCTGGGCTTCATTTACTCAAACGACAATAATAATAGTATCTAATTGTGTCCTATTGAGCATAAAATGAGGTAATGCATTTAACATTTACTTAGGTGAATGCCTAGCCCACAGTAAGCACTTCATTTCCCAATCGATCACTATCTATCACTCAGGAAAAGAGCTCTCTCTGGTGGTAGGCACCAGAACAGAGACTTGAATGAATTGCTGCAGGGTCACAGAATGGGGGAAAAAGGACTCTGGAGGAGGCAGCTAAGGCTTCATCCATGATGTGATCCTTCTGTTGGGTTGCCTAGAAAAGCTGATGTCAGTTTGAATGGGAACTGAAGGAGAGGAGCCTGGTCAGGGAACAGCAAAGGGAACAGCATTGTCAGAGGTACCAGGTTTACGTGGGACTTATAAAGGGAGCTTGGTAAAGCTGAACAAAGGGTGTATTTGAAATAATTCTTGGAACATGGATATAATTCAGCAAATAGAAATGGAAGAAGGAAGTTGGTGGGGTGGAGATGACTAGGTGGGTGGCATTCTTGGCAGAAAGAGGAAAAACAAGAGGCGTATTTGGAGAACGTCCAGCGGTGGGATTGGCCTGAAGGCTAGAGCGGGGAGAGGGAGTTAAGGGGTAGAAGGGTGGGAAGGAGGGTTGGATTCATATTGTGCAGAGTTTTGGAAGTCACTGTGGGGAGGTTTACCAGCAGCACTTCAGTTAGATGGGAACGACTAAAGGCTTCCCCGTCTGATTGAGCAGGGGAGTGATAGGATCACATTCTCCCTTTAAACAGATTAATCTGGCAGTACTTTCCAGAAATGATTAGTGTTGGAAGAGAGAGGAGCAAGAAAGCCAGTTAAAAGGCAATTTCCTCCAGGAGTCCATAATATCTAAGGCTGGGACCAACTCTGTAAAGCTGAAATTTATAAATCTACATTTGTGTGTGTGTGTGTGTGTGTGTGTGTGTGTGTGTGTGTGTGTGTGTGTGTGAATGAGATCTGGAGGCAATGCTGTAAGAATAGTATGACTATGATTCCACTAGAGGGTAGTAGAGACAACTTAGTAAAATTGACGAAGTTGCTACTATCCAAGTATCAAGCCAAGTATTTTTTTTTTCTTGTTTATATTTTGTAATGGTTGCAAGCATAATTCAATTATTCCATAGCTAAGAAAATATGACAAGTACATTTAGTGGGTTGTAACTCTAGGCAAGTTAGTAAATTCAAGGTATTCATATTTAGAAGTCAATAAAGCTGAATTAGTGAGACCAGAAAACTAGTTGGCATTTAGCCTTTTTAAAAATAGCCAATGTCTTATTATGGCCTTGAATGGAAACTTCTTTTAAATTGAATATTATATCCAAGTCTCTTATTGTCTAAAGTAAACAATGAAAAAGGAGAAAGATTGGTAAAAGTTAATTCTAGTGTGTACCCTTGGTTAGACAATGAAAGTTGAAAAAAATCTTAACTTTCATATGTTTATTTACAGTTAATATCCTAAAAACATTCTCTTATCACAAGGAAATAATAAGTAAAAGTCATATACTTGAAAAAATTATTACAACATTTTTGGTAATAAATATTTAGAGCCAACCTATATGTCTAGTAGAGAAATGGTAATTGTGGTATTTCTTTTAATCAAATACCACAATCCCAGACACATGCACTGTGATGGCAAGGTTAGAAAAACATGAATTACCCTACAAGGAAACAGGCACAGAACTGTCCTAGTAGTGTGACAGGATGTGTGGTTATTTAAAAACATCATCATCCAACTACTTTTATGTTGTCCTTACAATAACCGCACACCAAAGGGGAAATATACTGCAGACAACATTTTTACTTACAGTTTCAAGACATTGCCACTTAACACTTTCAAGCCTTCACAATGCAAAGATCACTATATAGTCAACCTTTAATCAGAATAAGTCTCTTCAATTACCTTAACTTGTTAAAATAACTTCTAAACACTTGCAAAGGCAACAATCATAGAATTTATAGCATAGTAAAATGTTAGAGCTGGTGAAGCCTTATAGATCGTCTAATGAGGAACACAGAGAATGGTAAGAAGGTTTAGTGTTTACATTCCCCCCAATTCCTGAGCTTTGTGTATGTATTTGCTTTATTTCAGCTTTTGATAATAAATAGAGTAACTTGTCAGTATGTAGGAAATTGTGTGTGTGTGTGTGTGTATGTGTGTGTAGATAAATAGATAAAGTAAATCAGTTTAAATGTTTCAGTATAGTAGTAACAGCTACTACTACCTTGTGTAACATCCAGACTTACACCTTGAACTGTGCTAAGCACTTCAAATGGACTATCTTTAATCATACCACAATCCTATTGATGAAGATCCAGCTTCAGAGGAGGAAGCTGAGATCTAGAGAGGTTAAATAATTGGCCCAGTGTCAAACAGCTAGTAAGAGGCAGAATGGAGACTTGAATCTGGGCTTTTCTGACTCCAAAGCCCAGCTTCTCTACCACCATGCAACATTCCACTTACGTGCAACAAAATAAATGACACTCCATTAAAATGATAAATTATTGGAAATATAAGTCTTCTTATACTATGTATCTTAATGATAATTTCATTCTCACTAGTGTTTCTTTAAAGAACAGAAGTGTATCGTTTGCTTTAAATAAGAAGGTTGAATCACTGGTTAACAGTAGAGTATTTAAGAGTTATTCATTATTCTTGGAACAACACAATTATTAGTTTCAGGTGAAAGGGATGAAAATATTTAGAGCTCATTCTCAAATAGCTGTAGGTCCAGCTTTTCTCCCATTAGTAGAATTTTCCAATCAAGATATATGGTTATTTTCAGTGTTTTTGTGGGAAGAGGCTGCTGATGCCTTAAGAACACAGAAATGGATTAACATAATCCTTGGATCTTGACACACTCTCATCATCTGTGCATTTATGGCCACCTTTAGTCATACAACTATTAATTTATAGTAATAATGTAATAAGTGCCCATGAAACCACACCCAACATTAAAACTGGGGCCTTAACAAGAACTTAGGTGTGTGATCCTCTTTGCAGGGGCACATTCCGCCACCACCCAACCCCAGCTAACTGCCATCCGGAGTCATCATTCCTTTGCTTGCATTTTCAGTTTTGTCTTATCTGAACAGACTTAGAGTGTGCATATGTGTGTATTTCCCCTCAACTTTTTAGTTAAAAATTTTAAACCTAAAAAAAGTTGAGAGTAGTAATAATAAAACCCATATACCCTTCACCTAGATTCACCAATTGTTATTATTTTGTCAAATTTCCCAGGTCTTTATCTTCTCCCTCCTTTCATCCCTCCTTCCGTCCCTCTCTCTCTCCCTCACCCCCTCCTAGCCATTCTTGAATAAATTGAAGACATCATGACTACCCCAAATGTTTTACCATGCATCTCTTCAGAACTCTCTATTTTAAAGATATGGCCACATTCCCCTACTTAACCAAAACACCCTTATGACACCATTATGAGGAAATGAATGCCAATTCCATAACACTCTCTAATATCCTATTCACATTAAATATCCATAATTTCCCCCAAAATGTTTTATGTAGATTTTTAAAAAATTAAATCTGAGATACAATAAAGATATATGAATTATGTTTGGTATGTCTCTTTAATCTATTATTAAAGATCCTCTGCCTTTTGTTTTATTTAGTTTTTCATGGTATTATTTTTAAAGCCAGTTGTTTTTAGACAGTTTCCATGTGATACATCTTATTGTTTCTTTATGGTGTCATTTACCTTGTTCCAGTATCTCCTACATTATAAACAGTATCTTCTGTAACTGGGTGTTATAGGTCTAGAGGCCTGATTAATTCAGCTCAAACATGTTTAGCAAGTATACTTCATAATGAGGTTGTGTAGTTCACGTTGCATTCTGTCAAGAGGGACATAATGCAGATTGCCCGCTTCATTTAACTGGTAACTTTTAACTGTTTCCATTTTAAAGATATGCCCACAAATTCTTTGATGCTCTTATGCTCATGAGATGGATCTTAACCCCCTCCTCCCCCCCCCCCGCCCATGCAGTGCCCCGAGGACACTCAGGCCCTGGATAGAGAGGCACATAGGGTGAGGAGCTAAGTCTCCTGCCAAGTGTCAGTACTGAACTAGTTCTGTTCGTGAGTGAGCTTGGAAGTTAATACTCTGCTGGGATTTGATTATTAAATTATGCTTGTCCAGGAATTTGTCCATGGGTCCAATTTTCCAAATTCTTGGCATATAGGTTATATTAGCATTCTCACAACATTTTACATATCCAGTATTTCTATAGTTTTAATTAATACTACTCCTTATTTGTGGTTTTTCTCTTTTTTTTCTGGTATAATCTTGACAGAGTTTTGTCTATTTTGTTTGTTGGTTTTTCGACAACTGATGTTTGGTTTGTTAACATTCTCTATTATATCTTCTTTTTATTTTTAATTGATTCTACTCTTATTGTATTACCTCTTCCTTCTGATGCAATAACCAGTGGTTTTTAGGGTTTTTTATGGGTTATTTTAGGAAGTGCTGAGTCACCAATACTCTTGATGCCACAAACAATAATATTGCCTGGATACTGACAAATGAAAAAGTGATTTATGAGAGTTGAATGGATGAAATTTTAGAAACACTTTAATCAATTTATTTTGCCTCTATTTTACCTTTTATATGTGCCTATTAGTTATATATGATAAAATATATGTCTAAACAAATATAATAGAGCTTTTTAAACCAGCATAAAGTCTAAGTGATCAAAAAGCTATTGTCATAATTTAATTGATAGCATTTCTCTTTTCCTTACATTTACAGAATATGATATACATCTTAGATTTTATGATATGTTAGATTTGATTAAATAAGGTTTCCATAATTCAGTTTTGCTTTTATACAATGTGATGATCTCTTTTAACTGGCAAGTTTTGTCCATTTATATTTATTGTAATAATTAATATATGGATTTATTTCTAACCATAGTTTATTATTTCAATATGTACCACATTTTCAGAGCTTATGTTAATCCTCTTTTATTATATTTATTGCCATTTTGGCATGCTCTCACATCCCTTAATATGTAGAATATTAAATTTGGGGAATCTATGGGTATTCATTCCCCCCCCCCCCCCCTTTCTCTTTGTCTCTCTCTCCTATACAGAAATTATAGTGGGCAAATAACGGCCTCCCAATGATGTCCACATCCTAATCCCTGGAATCTGTGAATATGTTACCTTACATGGCAAGAAAGACTTTGCAAAAGTGATTAAGGCTGAGGACCTTGAGATGAGATTATCCTGAATTATCCAGAGGTGACCAATCTAATTCAATCTAACCAATTGTCCTTAACAAGTATCCTTAAAAGTGGAATACAAAGTCAGAGAGTCAGACTTAGAGGAAAATATGACTGTCTGAAAGAATGGTTAGAGAGATGCAAGGTTACTGGCTTTAAAGATGGGGGGGGGGGGAAGCCTTGAACTAAGGAAAGTAGCAGCAACTTCTAGAAGCTGGAAAAGGCAAGGAAATGGATTCTCTCCTAGAGTCTCCAGAAACAAATGCAGCTCTGCTAACACCTTGATTTCATCATAGTGAGACTTGTGTTGGATTCTTAACCTACAGACCTATAAAATAATAAATCTGTGTTGCTTTAATCCACTACATTTGTGCTAATTTGTTACAGCAACAATAGAAAACCAATACAGATATTTTAAGAGCCAACTTTACCAATTATTTGAAGATTTTTACTTTATATATCTTGCATACTTTTTAGACTTGTTTCCTTTTACTTATACATTATCTAAACTGTTCACAATTTGGGTCTTTGTATGATAAATTTTCTGAGGCCTTTTATACCTGAGAGTATTTTTTCCATACCTTTATATTACAGTCGAATAAAATATTATAGGTCCTGAAAACTTTACCTTTTTTAAAAAAGAACATATTTACTCTTTCTGCAAGATTTTAGAATTTCCTTTTGATTTGATATTTTAAATTTTCACTTAATAGATTCAGGTGAAGTATTTTTTCTCATTTCTTATTTTTGGGGCTTTATAAGTTATTTTTATTCTAGGTTTTTCTTTTCTTTTTTTTTATTTGAAGATTTTTATCTCCATTATTTCTTCAAATACTCCTCCCTATTTCTATTTTTCTGTTTTGATGACTCTTTTTACTCAGGTGTTTGCAGTTATACTTTTTTCATATCAACTAGTTTTATTTTTGTATTTTCTTTTGCTTTTTTCCCTTTGTTGAGAATCCCTCAATCTGATCTTCCAATATGCTTACTTCCTCAGCTGGATCCTCTTTGTATTTATTTCACCTACTGCATCTTACTTACTTCTTCTAGCATATTGCCCATTACTATTTTTTCACTTGTTGTTCTTAAAATAGTTTCTTTTTAAAATACTGTTAATATATTTTTTCTTTTCTCTTTTAGTATGTGTTTTGGGCTCATTCCGAATTCTTTGCTATTGTTCTAACACTGCTTCTGAAGAAATCTGTAATCACGTGTTGTGTTTCTTTCTAAATAGGTGTCTGGTTATTTTAGACTGTGAGCGTCTATTCTCCTGGATGTATTGCCTGCTTCACATTCTGGGAAAAGCCCAAGTCCGTCCCCGACTGAGTGCTGAGTAAGTATGATAAACATCTATGGTTTCTGCTCCTCAATCTCTTCATTGGTTGATTTCTTTCTCTCCATCATGGTCCTCAGGGGTTCATTCTGGGCACCGTCTTCTCACTCTATTCTCTTTCCTTGCATGGTCCCACTGAACCCCAAAGTTACAGCTACCACCTGTATAATGGTAATGACTAAATGCACGTATGCAATTCTCACCTCTCTTCTGAGCTCCAGGCTTCCTACCTACTGGACATCTCCACCTAGAGTTCCCACAGGTGTCTAATTTCACATATCTTCCTCCATCAAATACAGTCTCTCCATTTTCAGCCACTCCAGAAGTTTCAATGTTGATTTTGACCGACCATTTTCCTCCCCAGCCACAGTTAACTAGTCATGTCCATTCTACCTTTTCCTTTACTTCCATTCTTACTGCTACTCTCTTACTTAAGGCTCTCGTCAATTCTTATTGCTTTCAATAACGGCCTAGCGGGTTGTCCTCTCTCCAGTAGCTCCTCGATCTCCGCAGCCATGTCATTACTTCCCTTAAAATCATTCAGTAGCTTCCATCACAGAGATAATAACACCTCAACCTATTAGCAAACTAGCCCACTTTCTTCACAGTCTAGCCCCAGCCTATCTGATCTGTCCCGTCTCTTAATATTCCCAGTGCTGTACTCTGTGTTCCAGTAGAGTCAAACACCCTGTGATTTTTTAAACACATCATATTGCATCCTGTCTGTGCGCCATGTCTACTTGCTTTATCTACACTTGGTTGATTGAGAAGGGTCAGCAATGTTCTGGCTAAGAGGAGGCGAAAGATTTCAAGTTTAGCTGGTAGAAACGGGAGCAATATATTCAGTAATTTCAAGAGGAACCGAAGGTCAGCTAGAACATGAGAGAGAGGAAGGCGAAACAGGGAGAGGAAATAGAACGATTAAAGTTTCATTGTCCATTATCTGATCTTGGTTGACCTGGCAATGGGATCATCACTTTTATGGTAATTATACCATAACGAGAAAACCAAAATGCAAATAAAATAAACAGTAATAGGGATTTTTGCACTACTTAGCATTTTCTGGAAAAAAGTCAGGGGGTGATTTGTGGATGGGTCTGTGCTGTGAACAAAGAATGAGGTCATGAAGGAGAAAGTGGTTTATGTATATTCGGGATTAACTTCATCCTGTGCTTGGGAGAGCTTTCTGGTACCACACACCTGTTTTTCCCCACTGCTTCTGGTTTCAGGGTCAGTGTAAACTAATAAAATATGTGGTAATAAATGTCTCTCATAACCTACTCGCATGTTTCTGTTTAGAAGGATACCTCAGAAATCAAGGCCCTAGACCGGGGAAATGGTAGACACTGTCTGCCATGCGTTTGGAACAATCCAAGCAGCCTGCTCATAGTTTTGCTCTTCCTGTCCTTGCCATTACTAAGTAAGGGGCAGGAGCGGGTGGAAAGGTGGAGAGGAAATAAAAGATGCAGAACATGTGATAAATGGGAAAAATAAGAATATATCTGGGAAAAAAGAATGAAAACTTACCATTTGTGACAGCATGGATGGACCTAGAGGGTATTATACTAAGTGAATGAATACCCCTGATTTCCTAGTCAAAGAAAGACAAATACCATATGATTTCATTTATATGTGAAATCTAAAAAACAAAATAAATGAACAAACAAAATTGAAAGACTCGTAGATACAAAGAACAGACTGGTGGTTGCCAGAGGGAAAGGGGGTTGGGGGACTGGAAGAAAGTGGTAAAGGAATTAAGAAGTACAAATTGGTCGTTACAAAATAGTCACGGGGATGTAAAGTACAGCATAGGGAATATAGTCAATGGTATGGCAATAACTATGTGTGGTGCCAGGAGGGCACTGGAATATCAAGGGGAATATTTTGTAAAGTATATGATTGTCTAACCACCATGTTATACACCTGAAACGAATACAAAATAATATTGGATATAAATTGTAAAAGAAAACAATAGAAAGTTTTTAAAAAGACTATATATGGAGTATTTGCTAATATTTATATAACAACATTGAAAAATTACATAATAATCTAATTAAAATGGTTTCCTATGATAGAAGAAAATGCGAAAGATGCTGAATGAAGACAGGGTGTTAGCAAGATATCTGAATTATAATTTTTATATTGTTTTGATATTTAAAATACACAAATGTTTTGTCTATTGAAAAAATAAAATAAAGCTAAGTTTAAGAGTTGCTGTTTATTTGCTACCTTCTAGAAATAAATAAGAACACATTCAATACATGGAACTGTTCACAGTTACAATGTAAATACACATGTATTGACAGTAATAGTGGGAAAAAGATACAAAAGAGTTTGTATAGTATGATCTCTGTATATGCAAACAAAAATTGTGGCACAATATGCACCAAAACGTTCATTTGAGAATACAGTCGATTTTTGTTTCATTTTGTTTTCCAATATGGTTAAGTAACGGGCTAATTTTTTATCTATTAAGTAAACAACAGTTTTAAAAACCCACCTCTCCCTGCCCCACTCTCTGCTCATGAAGTAAGAGACCCTTCCCTATTTTGTACCACTGAGGCAGTGGAAGCACTGAGGTTTATGAAATGTTTACCGTGTCCCAGGCGTTGCTGTAAGCACTTTACCAAGATTACATAAGTTAATAATCAGAAGAACATTATGAGGTGGGAGTTACCATCTTTCCGTTCTATAGGGAAGGATCCTGAGGGTTAGGGAGGGCAAGTCATAAACCTGGACAGTCTGACGCTAGGGCTTATGACCTCATCCGTGTGCTCTCCCACTTCATACACCTTCACTGGGCTCTTATCTCGCTTTGATAGCTGTACCGTTTTGGCCCCCCCAGCCCTCCTTTTATTTTTTGGATCTCTGCCAACTAACTCAGTGCCTGCATTTTTGCACAAAACTAAATGCTTGTTGGATGAATGAATACATTTGTTTTAAGCTGAAGTAGAAGTTGAGGAGCGTTAGTGGCTCTCTGAATATTGATTATCTAGCGTGGCAGTGCCTAACCATGTTGTTTGGTTCCCTTCTACATCGCCTCTCGGGAATATCTATCTAATGAGACATTACTGTGAATCCATAGTTTTGACAGTCATGCATTACTGTACTATGCAGTTGAGGAGCCATTTTTCATTCTATCCCAAAGCTTGTCAAGGAAAATTTATGAAACATGTCTTGAGTGCATAGCATATAGCAGGCTTTGTCCTGGGCACTGGCTGTACAAAGATACTAGAAACCCAGTTGTAAAGAGCTCATACTCCAGGGAAGAAGGCAGGGATGGATGTGTCCCCCGTCACCACACCTTTACAATAGAGATAGAGGAATGCACATGTCACCAGAGAGCTGGGAGGAAGGACAGCTCTCTCCAACTGAGAGAGGAGCATCCTGGAAGACTTCCTAGAGGAGGTGGCAGCAACTGAGCTGAGTTTTAAAGGATTAAATAAAACTGAGAGTAAGGAGTGGACAGAAGGATATACCAGGCAATACTTTTAATAACAGGACCTTGATGTCAAGGCAGGCCTATATACAATTTTAAGAAAAGACTTCTCTGATGAGAATCCTAATAATTTATATGTGGATCAGCTAAGTAAAGTAGTCTGGAGAATGGGGATTTAGTAATTGTGTGCAGAGAGAAACATGTGTGTGCGCACACAAGGAAACCTACATGGATGTGCAAGATCAGGAAAGAAGGGAACAGTCATGTTTAGTAGGAAACTAAGTCTTGTTCCAGATCCCATCTTTGTTTTCTGACATTCTTAGCAATAATTGCAGTAATTGTGACTAGGCCAGTTCCCTTTTCGTTGGCTTAGGCACATGAATTCCTTTCACTGACTCCAGTAACCTTGTTCAGTCAGAGTAACTTCCTCTTACTCAGTGACCTGAAAAAAGTTAACAAGCTTCGAAGTATATCTATTGTTTATCCAAAGTGAATTGTAGCCCTTGTGATTTTATCAGATCAAATAAATATATGACCAAGTATATTCATAGCACTTTTTCTTTCTAATTCTGAAAGCTTCTTTAAAAATAGGGAGGTCCGTGAGCTCATTCTTCATGGTCTCCAGAAGCCCCGAGGCCAAAGGAAAATTTCTCCAAGTGCTCTAAGAAGTGAACAGCTGGGGTTCCAGGAAGGAAAATGTTCTGAAAGAGAACTGAGTCAGATCACCCAACTGAAACCAAAAACAAAGCCAAAAAACCCTACAACTGTTTTAATTTATAAAAGCCATACCATGTTGCTTTTAAATCTCAGCCACTTTGCTTTATAAATGAAGGAATAAGTAGAGAAATTAATTACAGGTTAATTAAATTCAGATAATTTTAATGAATGGGTTAAAAAAATTGAGACAAATTTAGAAATATTAGCCAACTCTAATTAGAAGAGCAGTATAAGTCAAGAGAGTAATAAAAAAAATTTATATTTTACCTCCAAATTTTTTACATCTTCATTACCAGTTGAGTGAACAAAAAAAGGGGGATTATATTTAAGTATGAGCAGTTGGGGAAAAGGGTACCAGAGATGAGTAAAGTCAGATTTTTATTTCTTCTCTACCTTTAGTGAATTGAATAGAAAACTCTCCTAATTGAACATCTGGTAGCCGTGGGCAATTCTGGGCAGGAAGTAGATAGATCTTTATGTTAAATACACAATTCATTCTTGGCACATATTAAGTGGAAAATACTAACCTCTTGGATCTCTCATTGAACAAGGTCATGGGGAAGTACATTACAGGGCTCCTTTTTATAATGAATAGGTTTTACTTTTGCTAGTTAACCAATGAAACGGTGCTGGTGATCAGGACGGGTGTAATTTGTATTTGACAGTCGGAGTGGTTGGTTAAAGTGTACATTTCCCATCCCAAAGCTATATGTATCCTCTGGCACCAATCCCTTGCAGGACTGGAATTGCTGATGTGAAGACAGCCATTGTCCACACACCAGAACAGAGCTGGAGGAAGGTATCTGTACTTCAGGGCACCAAGGTCCTCAGGAGGGAGAAAATTGGGTGTTGTCTGTCTGTCCTGTTTATCTGATTTCCCTTCTGTGAGTCCATCCATTAGTTTTTAACTGTCTGTCAGCACCCCCAGGTCTCCCAACCACTTATAATTGCTCCCAGTCACTCTGACTCAAAGGTATAATTTTGCTGCCTGAAAGCATGAGGTTTTCACAAGGAAGACTGATACCTAATATGTGCCTGAGATGAGGGCTGTCAGGACACCTTACCCTAGAGCAGTGTTTCCCCTGACCTTGGCACTATTGACACTTGGAGCCAGAAGATTCTTGTGGACTGTTGTCCAATGCACTGTAGGAGGGTCAGCCACACTCCTGGTCTCTACTCATTAAATGCCAATAGCAGCTCTACAAGTTGTGACAACTAAAAATGTCTCCAGACATTGCCAAATATGCCCTGGGGAACAGATGGCCCCCATTGAGAACCCTGCCTAGATCCATGTCCCATCAGGTGTGAGGACACTGGCCTGTGTGGCCCAGATAGTATCATAACAAAGACCTACTATGGGAAAGGTGCTTTACACAGAGTATCTCTAGTTACCACAGCAACAATGGGAAGTGGGTATTATTATACCTTCTTATACATAAGTTAACCGAGGGTCAGAAAGAGAAACTATTTTAACCCAAATCATACAGTGATCAGTGATGGAGCACAGATTCAGACCAAGGTCTGCCTGGTGCTGAAGTCTTTCTCTTTTGTTACATTGTCTCTGACCACAAGAAAATGTACCCCAATACTTAGCGTAGTGTTTGGCATACAGCAAGATCTTAATTAATGTTAGCTTTTATTAATGCCATTATGTCTATGACTACAGCTGCCAGCCTGAGAGTACACGGAGCTCAGCAAACCACAGGCATGGTGACCTAGGGCTCAGCAAATGAAGACAGTCCCTTTGGCTTTTCCATACACTTTGTCCCCGAAGAGCTTCAAAACCACACAGCTGTTCTTTGGCTTCCTCAACTCCATCTTTCCACATATCTCATTGTTTCTAGAAATGAAAATATAAAGAAGCCACTGTTAAAGAGGAAAGATTGGGGGAAATATATGGGTGGAGAGGCTCTCCTAGATCCAGCACCCTGCCAAACGGATTCCCTCTCTTCCTCCCTTGATGACCCATATGTAGACCTCTGGGCCTGCCCTGATCCATCCCAGAAGCCTCCACATCCTCTCGTTCAACATGCTGTTGTCTGAGAAGCAGAGGAGCTGAAGGGCTGTGGGATTTGGGGAAAAAGTGAGAGAACCGTCTCCTGAAAACACATCCTTTCTCATTTCCCTCTCCCCTGTTGCTACTAGCACACCTTGGCACTGGCATAACTTAGGAAGGCAATTTGATGTGAGAATACAAATTTGAATTGGGCCAACATGTTCATATTATAATGTTGAAAACAGGTTTCTGAGAGCTCCAAGCAAGTGAAGCGAGCATGTGACACACATGGTCCCTTACCCTCATCTCTGACCTGTCACAAGCACCAACAGTTGATCATGGCACCCTTCTCCATTGACCCCAGACCAAGCAGTTGAATATGACCCTCTAGGGGACAACCATCTGGCAATGGCATGCCTTTGAAGATGGAGTGTTTCCTAAGTTATGAATCCACTTAGCAACCTCTGAATTCTACCCAACCGTTAATGCCCAGGCCCCATCCTACTCACTTGGGAAAGCCTTCCTTAATCGTACTGATAGTTGCCTCTCCTATATCCCTCTCCTTTGACAGTGATATACCCAGGGCAAGACCCAGATTTCATGGGGAGCTTAACTTGACAGCAGTTTTGTAATATTTTCTGTATAGAAAATGGAAAGATAATTCAATTTTTTTCTCTAGGTTGATTCAAATTTGTTTAGACAGTTTATTTTGGCTCCGTACTAATTATTGATAATGTCAGTTACATTTTCACCATGTTCTCTATTTTGGGAAAACCATTCTCAATTTTCTGCGGTGTCTAATCAGAAATAGTCTTATGTTTGATGGCATTCATTGGCAAGATTGTCCTCAATGTTCTCATGTCATCAAGTCGACTTAGAGAAAGGATGCGTCTAAATATCTGAAAGTGCTGCGGCTGACCCATCACATTGTGGCAAAGGAAACTTGGCAGATCCCTTGGAGCACCGAGTTAGGAATGTTTCTTTCTGAGGACTGTGGTCAGGATGCTCTCGGTGTGAGCAAAGCCATGCTCCCTCTGAAGGAGGAGCCAGGCCTTTCAGATGTGTGCCCAGAATCAGCTCTTACCCAGGAAGCTGGAGACAGAGCCTGGACTAGAACCAGGCGTATATACTCCAAGCCTCTTGCACTCCCTCCTATCGGTCTAGAATGCTCAGAACACTCTAGGTATTTAAAAAATACTCCTAGGATTCAATCCTTTCACTACATCTAGTAAAATACCTGTGAGAATTCAAAAATATAGCTTTTTAATGAATGAATGAACAAATGAACAAGTGAATGAATGAAGAACACACATCCCAAGCATCTCCAAAAAATCTGGTTGCTCTTTTTTCTATAATGGTGTGCCTCAATGTGGCGTATTTAACTGATTTTCAGGCTTACCTTTTTGGCTGCTTGGACTAAAGCCTTGGTGAATCATAGAATGCTAGCATTGGAAGAATCCTAAAGATCACATAGTTCAAACCTTTTCATTTTTAATGGAGAAGGAAACTGAAACTGAAAGTGTTTTAGGTATTAAGGCCTCAGGGTAGCTCTTCTAAATCCTAATCCTAACCTCTTCCCACAACTCTACTCTTTAGTATTTCAAAGCAAACACTTATTGCTTCCTTTTAGCAGGCTCAGAATTCAGAATCCTTTCACCTGCCTTTAAACCAATCACTTCCACAGTTTCCTGCCTCCCCTATTTTTATTTAAGACATTGTGTATTTATTAAATGTCTGTGTGTTCAACATCATGGGAATGCAAAGAAACATGGTCTGTACTCTTAAAGAATTTGTAATCTAGTTAAGAGGAGAAACACCTATATGACCTTTATCATGGGAGGGCATCATTATGGGGAAATTCCTGTTGATTTCCCTTGAACTCGGTGTGAAATAAAAGTTGTTTCCCCTTTGGACCATCATTTTTTTAATTTTAATGAGACCTTTGAGGAATGGTGTTCTAAGAATCAAATTACTTCAGCAAGACTGTTTATTCAAACAACAGAATTTTAGCCACATCAAGATCTGGCTATCACTTTAAATGGAGCAGAGCATCGTGTTTGGTCATTGAACTAACTGGCCACACATAGTTGGTGTATTTTATTTTTGTATGTCCTTGGGGTTAAAAGTTAAGGGATGTGGCTGGAACAACACAAACCAAATGCTTCCCCAACCAACTGCTATGACAGGTCTCATGAGAAATAGCCTTAGCTAGTCCTGAGAAGCAGTAAAATGTGATGAAGAACATGGAATTTTTTGTTACACAACATTCATTCAGAAGGTATTTATAAATATTTCTTGAATTCTTACTATATGCCAAGTACTATTGACTATTCTAATGATATGTCTGTGAACAAGAGGGGTAGAGATCCCTGCTTCTGTGGAGCTTGCATTCTAGTGGGGCAGACAGGCAATGAACAATAGACGAGAAAACTTGCATATTAACGAGCACTCTATGCAGAGAAAAAAAGTTGTTGACGAAGCATAGACTGGAGGATCAGGGAAGTCTTCTGGGGAAAAGTGACCTTGAGGCTGAGACCTAGCTGACAAAAAGGAGGTGACTGAGAAAGACCTGGAGGAAGAGCAGGGAAGATGCTCTAGTCAGAAGGAGCATCAAGTGGAGAGGCAGAGGGAAGGCCATAAGGGCCTGGGCAGTCTCAGGAGCAGAGCCTGGGCGGTGGGCTGGGGCCTGCAGGCTGGGAATCGGGAAGGGGGTAAGGTCGGAGAGGAGCAGGGGCAGGCCACAGCAGGCTTGCAGGCAGGATAAATTTTCATTTTTACTCCAAAGGCAATAAAAGGCACCGAAGGGTTTTGAGCAGTCAAGTCATGTGATCTAATTTATGTTTAAAAAAACCATTGTTATGCTATGGAAAGAGGGAATTATATAGAGAGAGGGGGAAGGAAATCAAGCATCCCTTACGATGCGATGGCAGGATTCCGGATGAGAGACGGTGGCCTCTGCACAAGGTGGGACTGTCGCACAGGCGGACCTGGCTACTTGGCTCATGGCTGGGTAAAGCTGGTCAAGTCAGCTTGCTAAGCCCTGATTTCCTCACCCATAAAAAGTGGATAATAATACCCATCTTGGAGACTTGCTGGGGGGATTAAGGGATGTAAAACAGAGTGCTCAGCACATACTAAGTGACATTCTTCCAAGGATGGGGTGCTGGCAATCTAGATCAGGGGCCAGTTAACTAGGGCTCATTCGGCCCACTGCTCTTTTCTGTGAATGTTTTATTGGAACGTAGCCGTGCCCATCAGTTATGCTGGCTTGCTTTCATCAGGCAGTAGGGAAGTTGAGTAGTTGTTAACAGAAACTGTATGGCCTATAACAGTGCGCTTGGAGAAATATTAATGACATGGCATGTGCTATATTTTTCAAGTGCTCTGCAAAAGAAAAAGCCCCAGCTGTAAAGAGGTGATTCATAAAAGGAGGCAACTGAAATAAATGTCAAAAGTCATTGTCACATAAACCAACAAATAATGTCATGTAACATTTATATTTCCATTCTAGTCATCAATAATTTTATTAAAGTAATCCACAATAGATTTATAAATTCAGTGTAAGAGAGGATAAGTAATGGAAAAGATACATATCAATAAATTGGAAGAGCCATAAATAAAATACAGGATCCAGTCAGGGAGTCAAAAAATATTAATTTAGCATCAATAGTGTGCTAGATCCAATCAATGCTAGGAGCTGGGACACACAATGGTAAACACGAAAGTCACTGTCCCTTGCCCTGGCCGCTGTGGCTCAGTTGACTGAGTGTCCTCCCATGCACCTAGAGGTCACCGGTTCAATTATCAGTCACCGCACAAGCCCGGTTGCGGGCTTGATCCCCAGTAGGGGGCAGGTGGGTGCAGGAAGCAGTGGATCATGTTTCTCTCTCTCCTTCTTCCTTTCTTTCTCTTTAAAAAACATATTGATAAAAAGAAAAGAAGGTCACTGTCCTGCTTTCATGGAACTTAGAGTTTAATGTTTCCTAATGGGCAAGACCTACAGGACTGTGTGAGTATCCGAAAAAATAAAGAAAGACCTTCTCCTCTTTCTTCAAGGCACTTTATCTCCATCTGCAGGAAACACTAAACAAAATATTGATTTTCTTAGGGCCTTAATTGCCATCTGCCAAAACATTTAATATCAATATTCAATTCTACTATAACTGTGCTGTGAATGGTGCTTGGGTATGGCACCTTTTTGGGGCATAGAAACGTGTTTAGTTGTATTTGCAAGCACCAGAGGTATGTGTTCAGAAGGGAAAGCAATGATAATATAAAGAAGGGTAGTGCTGGGCTGAAGATTATGAAGGCCACTTTTCCAGTTATCAATTTTTACTGAGCCAGTGATCCCTAATTACGGTTGTATCAGTATCCTGAGAGTGTCCACAAGAATTTCATATGGCTCTCCAAAACCTTCGATGTGAAATTTAAGCAAGCTATATACTGTAATTGAGAGAGCGGACATGGAGAAGAGTGTGGCAAAGTAAAATGATCAGTTACAGGATATCCACTGCCCAGAAATGTTTGGTACTTTCTAAGGGTACGTTTGGGAGGAGAACTGGGGAGTTGTGTTGGTGTGTTTCTATTTTTTTAATCTAATTTATGTATTTTTTTCCAATTTGAATTAAGAGCTCAGATTGGAAGTCCTAGGTCCTGTGTTGCATAGTGGTGGACACTTAGAATTCTAGGTGCAGAAGTCCCACTCAAGGCTGTAGAAACAGGTATATTAAGCACAAAGACTGAATCAGGCAATTCCACTGGAGCTGGGAGCAAAGCGTGCATGGACTGGGTCAAAGAACTTCACGATTACTTTTTCCCTTTGTTCAGACAAAGATGAAAACGTATATGAATTAAGAAGCCTTGTTCTGGTTTATCAGAATCAGAATAGGGGAGGGTAAAGAAAACAAGAGGGAAGAAACTATTTTAATTGAAAGTCTCTGTTTCTCTTTATTCTCCCAAACTTTGTCTCAAGGTGTCACTTTCTCTCTTTTTTTTTTTTTTCTTTTAAATATGTCTTTATTGATTTCAGAGAGAGGAAGGGAGAGGAAGAGAGAGATATAGAAACAGCAGTGATTAGAGAGTCATTGATCGGCTGCCTCCCACACGCCCCCTACTGGGGATCGAACCCACAACCCCGGGCATGTGCCCTGATCAGGAATTGAAGGGTGATGGCCTGGATCCTAGGTCGATGCTCAACTGCTGAGCCGCACCAGCCGGCAAGGTGTCACTTTCTTTTATTCCTTTCCCTCTGTGCCTTAGATTCCATGCCAATGAACAAAACAAAGTCTCTCCTTTTTCTTTCGTAGGCACCCTAACTAGAGTCAACACAGTTCCTTTCACTGGGAATGCAGGCAAGGGTAATAAAGAAAGCCAGCTTTTCCTTATTAATATGTGACTGAAAGTTACCAATTTAGTTCCCATTGCTGCTTAGTTAGTTCTGCTTTATGTTAACTTTTAAGTGTATTTTTGAGGTTGATATTACTATTGTTCATGCTATCATCACTTTATATGTTTTTGAAATCCCAGACTAAAGTGAGTAAGAGGAATTGATGAAAAGCTATTGTAATCAAACTGGTGATAAAGTAGACCACCGTACTGATCTTTTCTCTTCTGTAACTTTACTATGAAGTTTATTATAATTATGAAGTTCATTATTACTACGAAGTTTATTATCCTATTCCATAAACTACTTTGTGATTGAGTTTTTAAAATCATTAATTAGTTATCTCAAACAGGTTGAGTCAGACGGTGTTTCTTATTCCATGACAGATATCAGAATAATCTCTATTTCCTTTCAAAGGTTAAAGAAATTTAAGGAATTAAGTAAGAGAAGTAGACACTAAAATAAGTTGTTTAACCATATTCTACATGGGATTGCAAAACTTACTCAATAAATAAACTTTATACTCTCATTCCAGTTGACCTTGATAAAAATATTGCTAAGCCATCATCTTTACTGTATATTTAGAAGTATGAGTTTCTACCCACTTGAGACCGTAAATGGGGAGAAAGGCCAAAAGCCACAAAGAGAAAACATTTTGGTTCAACTTTATGCTTGGTGAGCTGTTTTCCCTCACAAAATTTACAAATTAAGGGAGATATTTCTATATACAATCACAGTCCCCATGAGTAGTGGTAACCAAATATGTATTTCTCTTATTTGAGAAGTGCTTTTCTGTTACTTTCTTATTTTATGAAACCAACATGTATTCATTAACCATAATCTCCTGAAATTAAAGAAAACTTTCTCACAGGTGAAAACTTTCTGTATTAACTCTTGTTTCTTTGTCCATTGCAGAGTTTATAGACACCATGAAAGAAATCAGCTTTTCTCTCGCGCTAATGGTCAGGTGGAAAATTCCTACTGTTTAAACATAATCGTGAGTTAGAGTCTCATTCAGGTGGAAACTACTCTGGAAAAAATAGAGTGTCTAATTGAAGTTGTGGAGAAATATTATAAATGTAGAAGCAGAGTGAGGGAAAAAGGAAAGTTTATACAATCCTCCTTCTACTGGTAGTTCTTGAGACAATAGTAGGTGGCTTAAAACAGGGCATTAAATAATATTGATATTAATTATCCACCCTTTTGTTAACAGTGAGAAGAAAGTTTGCATCTAGTGCCAGTGTTCATGCCCCCTTCGCACCTGCTAAGAACAAAGACACAGACTCAGGTGGAGCACAGAATGAAACAAAGAATTAACCCATTTCCTTTTCCTTAGTGCAAGTGAATGTGACTTCCCATGAACACTGTAAGACAATGTTTCTTCTAAAAATAAATTTGTTTAGATAAAAAGTACATTAATTTAAATAAATAAATAAATAATAAATAAATAAATAAGGTAAATTGCTAATATGACAAATATTGTGAAGAGACTGAGTTTAGAATATCAGAGTCCTCTAAATACAGATGAAATGATCTTCCCCCAGACCTCTTCTACTTCTCCTTTATATCTTCCCTTCTTCCCTCTCTCCCCTTCTGTTCTTGTCTACCTCTGTCATTCAATAAAAGGTATCGAGCCAGAATATAATGTGCCTGACACTGCTGGGCCCTGTGAAGCCGGAAATGCAAAGATTACATCATCTTTGCTTTCAACCTGCTCTGTCTCACTGGAGACACAGATATGCAAACAATTGCTCTACAGTGAGAAATGTGATGTGCGAGCAAAGTATGGTGCAGCCCGGAGGCGGGAGAGCCACGCGGGAAGCAGGAGAGGTGTCAGGTTTCGACCTTGGGAGTCAGTCCTATGAAATTTGGTCCAAGTTCATAAAAATACCCTTAATTTACTCAGCAAACCTCTGTTGAGCCAGACAATGCATTAGATACTGGGTATTTGGACTGAAAAAGATACAGTTGAGGCTTCAAGAAGCTTCTCATTTCAAGGGGAGACAGACAAGAAGAGCAATGGTTATATGGGTCCATATCCTTTACGTGAAACCCCTGGAGGCAGATGTTTCACAATTCTGAATTTTTATGACATTAATATGGTGCACACTCTGTGTATTACATAACCCTCGTAAAAGCGCCTGGGGCAGTACCCCATAATTAAAACATGAGTATTCACACCAAATGGAATAAAGACTATAAATAGCCCACAGCAATTTGGTTTAAGTTGTTCATTTTTGTAATTTTTAAGACTTCTAAATTGCAGAGAAGTGTGGACCCGTTCTTTTAAGTAATTAAAGGTAGGCTGTAGGGTATTTTTGAAGGACAAAGAAAGGGCGATGAACCACATCTTAACAGTAAGGGGGGCAGGAGGGTTTCCATACAGATGCATTTTCTGAATGGAGCCTTGCTGGGTGAATAGATGTCATCTGCACAGAGAAATGCAGGATGGGGAGGTTTTCTAGGTTTTCTAGTAGGGACAGCCCATGTGAAAGCAGCGGCCTTGGTGTTCAGGGGGAGCTGCAAGCAATTTGGAAGGGCTGTGTGTACGGTGTGCCTGAGACAGGTGGGGCAGGGCATGGAAATGCTGATGGAGAAGAGCTGAGATCAGTTGGAAGCAGTGGGCAGGGGCCCTTGCTAAGTTTAACCTTTACCCTGAAGGATAAGGAGAGTTACTGAAAGATTTTAACTGTGCAGCGATGTGAATAGATTTGAAATCATGAAACATCATACTACTAGATGAGAGAGCTAATGCACTACGCAAAATTAAGAGGGGATTTTAATTGTTTAGATGAGACGTGATAAGAAAATGCATGTCGACATGGTTTGGCATATAGTAATTGCTCAGTAAACAACAGCAATCAGAAAGTCAAAGGCAGGCATGTAGTGGGGATGGATAAGACAGAATAATTTAGAGATACTTTAAGGAATGATTTTGGACTAAGTATCTGATTGGACTGGGCAGGAGTGGGGCACAGTCTCCCGTCCTTCGTGACCTTCAGGCCTCTTCCTCTGGCTTGGAGGTCTGTGTTGCTTGGCATCCCATTTGGACATCAACGATGGATTTGAGGCTCAGGGAAGCTGTAGTTGGATTTGGGAGTTGTTACGTGATAGCTGAAGCCATAATGTGGATGAGATCACAAATATCACATGAGAAGTAAGAAAGACTCAGGTCAAGGTCCTAGAAAATACTTAAGGGGAAAAGAAGTTCACTAACAGCCACGTAAAGTGCCCTTGAAGCTCAACGGAGATAAGGTCTGGAAAAATCCCTAATGGATGTGGCAAATAGGGGGCCAGCTGTTATTTGAGAATCGTTTTAATCGCTGAGGAGGGGCAAAGTCCCAATTACTATGAAGAAAGGAGTGTGTGCGTGAGAAAGGGCGCTGTGTTGACTACTACCTTTTCTAGATACTCGGCTGTGAAAGGACAAACAGAGAGAAGGAAAATTAGAGGCAGTCATGAGGTATGGGCTGCCTGGAAAGGTTTTTGGTTTAGTTTTAGGTTTCCAAGGCAGGGGAGATGCTGCCAGATGCCCAGTTCTGACTTGTAGTCAGCTTTTTTGGTTGTGTTACAGCCTGTCTCAGGAGGAGAAGTGTCTTTAACCTAAGCACAAGTATTTCTCAGAAAAAGCCAGCCAGATAAGCACTGGACTGGAATAGCTCTGCAGGAAAGCATGTGTTTCTGGGCAGTCTCCCAGGTGCAGCTTCTTGCACTACCTTCCTGTAGAGCTTTTGAACTTCCCTCCCTTTATTGTCTACTTGATTGGAGGCGTGCCACTTGTTTAAGGCTATGCTTATAGTGGAGTCAGTGCCAGGGAGCTGGCTTGTAAAATACCTGTGTTTGTGTAGGATTTACTAAGGTGATGCTCTCCCCAGCCACCCCACCTGCTCTTGTAGCCTGTGTTGTCTACTTCACACAATGCCTCTGAGTGGCTGAGGGGATGAAGTGCCAGGCTAGGCACAGGGGAAGTGGAAGAGGACAGGGCATCTGCCCCCATGGGCCTTACGATCCAAGGCTTACGACTGTGTTGTAAACAATAACAGTGGCTGTTAAACTTCTTGGGGACTTAGATCTGTTTGAAAAGTTGATGAAAACTATGTACCTCCTCCTCGTGAAACAGCACACAGAATTTAACACAAAATCTCAGGGGGGGTTTGGACTGGCTAATTTCTGAAGTGGTTTTTAAAACTCAAGTTAAGAATACTCAAACTCTAGAACCATCGGTCCTTTAATAGTGACCTCGGCCAAGTTAGGGTTCCTGAGACTCAGTTTCCAGATTGTGCTGCCTGCCCTGCAAAGATCTTGTGAGGACCAAATGAGATAATATGAATACAGTGCTTAGCACGGAGCCCAACACAGAGCTGATGCCCCAGAAATGTTATTTCAGCTTTATGGAGGAAGTCAGCTGGGCGTTAAACCCAAGGCACAGCTAGCTCACTGCTCTCTGCTGAAGGAGTTATTCTGCCTTTGGTGGCCACTAGCTGACTAAAACATTGTCAGTTTTCCATATTTCAGTCGTTCCCTACCTACCTCTAGAATTTTTCCTTAGTGCCATCTGAACTATTACTATCTTTATTTATGCAATTTAGGAAAAAACCCCAAACCCTTACATATAGTTGCTTAAAAAGGAAACTGGATCTGTACCATGGCTAGAGAACACGCGTTCACGTGGAAGCAACACTAACAATAAACAGTGAAACTGAACAATAAAAACTGAATGCTCTAAATTGTAGTTAGATGCCAGCGCGTACCTAGGGCTTTGAGCCTGGAGCCTGCTCTTTGAGAAAACGGGGTGAGTGAGTGAGTGAGTGAGAGAGAATACGTTCTTCTTGTTGTAATTAGAATTGAAAGAGAATTGAAAAGGGAATACCTTCCTAGCCAGTGTGATTCGGTGTCATTTAACGCCCTGGCCCTACTCCATGTGCCCACTAACCGCACCTCCCGTGACTCAGTGAGAGCTCTCCCTTTGGGAGACGCTCTGTGAGGGGCAGTTACCTTCCCCCTCACCCCCTCCTGATCAGTAAATTCTGAGGGGGCAGCAGGCTGAAGCCAACAGTCCCTCCGCCTCGGCCAGGCCAGGAGCTCCGCAAAGCCTTGTCATTTGAGCTCCTAGAAACAAGGACACTCAAGCAAGAGGTCCTGTCCCCTGTTTCCTTGCTGGATCAGGCTCAGTGCCTACCTCACAGCCCAGATGGCTCCTGAGTTTTATTTTTTAATTGGACAGGTAGCCAAGGCGATCTAGGTGCTGCTGGGACATCGGTAGGGTGGGAGGGACGCTAGGAACCGTGTACCTGGCAAACGGTGCTTCTGCAGAGGTCGGATGCTATAGATTAATAATAATAATAAAAACAAAAGCAAAATTGCCAAAGATGATTTTATTCACTTAGGCTTGACTAAGCCCCAGGCAATCCAATAATCAGGGAATATGATGATGTCTTCTCTCGTCCTGATGGAGGTGGCGCATTCGGCAGCCCGCAGGACACGGGACTCGCCCTCCCGCCCCGCGGTCCCGGAGCCACCTGCGCCGCGCCCCGCCCCAGGTAAGGCCCGGGCCGCAACCCCCGCCCGCCGCCCGCCGCCCGCCGCCCGCCGCCCGCCGCCCGCCGCCCGCCGCCCGCCGCCCGCCGCCCGCCGCCCGCCGCCGCCCCGACCCCAGGCCCGGCCTCCGGGGCGCGCTCGCGGGGACCGGCCGCCGCCCGCACCTGAGCCGGGCCCGCCCCCCGCGCGCCGGCCGGGCGGGCACCTGGCGGGCGGCGCGGCCCAGGCGGGGCGGGGGCGGGGGCGGGGGCGGGGGAGAGGAGACGCGCGCGGGGCGGGCGTCGCGGGGCCGCGCTGGGCGTCCCGGAGCCGCAGCCGAACTTTTCCCGCAGAAGTCCCGCGTTTGGGGGCAGGAGGCGCGGAGCGGGGAGGGGAGATCGGAATTCCTGGAAGGAGCAGCGGGAGCGCGGCCGCCCCACAACATGGCCTCCTCCGCCTCGTCGGCCGGCGGCGCCGAGGGCACCCCTCCTCCCGCGCAGGTGAGCGCCGCGCCCCCCTACCTGTGGCTTCCCACCCCGCGGCGGCGCGCGGGGAATGGCCGAGCGCAGGAGGCCCCGGCGGGCTGGGGGGTCTCCGGGGCCGTGGGAGCGCAGAGGCGCTGCCCAGGACCCTGTCTTTCTGGGGGCGCCGGGCGGCGCCGAGTGGGCGAGCGGAGGGGGCGCGATCCCCGCGGGAGGTGCGGTTCCCCTGCGCCCGAGGGCGCTGGGCTGGAGTTGGCGCTGCGCGCGGAGGCGCGAGCTCCTAGAGCGGCCCCGCGCCGAGCATCCCGCCCCGACGGCGGAGGGAGGCCCGAGGACGTGTCCTCTGCCTGGAAACACTGGTCTAGGAGAGAAGCCCCCGCCCCCGGGCCCGTCCTCGGGCTCCTCTGTGCTGGGCTCTTTCCTGGAACCCCGTGCCAGGCGGCACCTCTCCCAAGGGCACGGCCCGAGTGGGCTGCGCGTCTGGCGGGGAGGAAGAAAATCACCTGGTTCTGAAAGTTACCTTCAGAGTTACAGAGTTAGGTGTTTGTTTGTTTTTTTGTTTTGTTTTTTTATTATGGTGACTCGAGATACTTCATTTAACCCAGTGAAAATACAAAATATAAACTTTGGGACACAGAAAAAGTGCAGAGCAGTGCGCATGTAGCGGCCGTGCCAGGGGGTGCTTGCAGTGGGTTTACCTTCTCCCCTACTAGCCCCTTCCATAGGCATGCGAGAGAAACACGCACGAAGTAAAAACCGCGTGCAGGATGTGCAGAACCCAGCTCTACAATAAATATCCTTCCTTCCATCCCACACCCCCCAGCAGACGGCCACCTTTAAGCCCAGAGGCGTTTAGTAGCAATTCTGCAGCTGCCACTGTTTGTATAATATGGGATAATTGGTTTAAAACACTCGCATGTGTTTGCGTGTGCAGGGAAGGGAGTGCAAGAGACAGCAGTTGTCCTTGGGGAGGGACCTGGGGAGGGGTGGGAGGGAGCCTTACTTTCACATACCTGCTCTTTGTTTTTTGCCTTAAACCATGTGTGTTATCTATTTTAGAAAAAAGGGAAATATTTTTTAAAAAATGAGGCTCGTTTGAGAAGCCTTAACAGTAGTTTACCTAGTTTTAAATAATGTAAAATTGCCCTTAAAACACACACATCTCCTAGCCCAGATCATGTCTTTCCTTTAGTTGTCATCTCTAACAATTCTTGGGGAATCCAGGGGAGATCTTCAAAAGAGACTCAAGTCTTGACAAAGTTACTTGGTGGGGCTTTTTTGCCACCTTGACCCTGAATTTTAATTTTGCTTGTTTGAGAATATGTGGCTTGTGTAATTTAGGAAGAGGCCGCTTTCTTTTTAAAGGCAGGGTTCAGGAGTCATCCTAGGGTTATACCAGGCCTTATTCCAGGAGGAACAGGCCATCACAAGTAGGCCCGAGAAGGAAGACTACAGGGGCCAGTCTCTGAGTGGACATAGATTGCCACTGCCTTAGCAGTTCAGGCATCCTCATAATCTGCTGACCTGGGCTCAAAAGGGTTCATTTTCAAGGAAGCAAATTGTGATATTGAAAGTGAATGTAAAGCTAAAGCCTCAGCTCTAAAACAAAAAGTGAAATAAAGCAATTTATTGACTACCTTTTACTCAGCTATGAATATCTAGAAATGCCGATTTCTCTTAGTTCTTAAATCAGTGAAGGATAAATGAGTTGTGACTCTGGACTATAGTTAGATGATTATTTATGATGGACCATTTAAGATGGTTCTCAGTGTTCTCTTTGTTAAAGCATAAACAAATATCTGTTTCGTAATCTGCACAGCAATGTGTTAGGCTCTGTAGTAGAGAATGCAGCTCAATGTCCTTCAGACAATATGAAGACCAGTGGTGTGTTTTGGAATCCAAGGCAACATTGTGGATTCTGAACTTGTTTGCATTTTTGTGGTGGTAGTTACATGAGGACTGTGGTTTTCCTTTACTTATATTAAAACTTTTTTTCCCTTTTACATTGTTAATGGAGTTATAGAGCAATTGTGTGTGCTCATTTCTAAAATAATATTTTGGTAATTGAAAAGAATATAATTGTTCTGGACTCTCAGGGGTTGTTCCTAGGTTGATTTGCAATTAGCAACTTCTTTCTGTATAAGTTAGCCATTTGTTAATGCACAAACTATTTGAATATTTTTGTAGAATGTGTCACTGTAATTATAGGAAATCATTAAAATCCAAATCGGAGATCATGTGAGATTCTAGCTTATGTAAATGGCATTTTTACTTTTAAAAAATAAACTGAATACCTGAAATTGGTGAGACCAATTTTCTGATATATTTACACCAGAAGAATTCTGAGTTAATGAATTTTAATTAGAGTGTTTAATCTTGCTACACTGTCTCCAAACTTAGTAAAGTCCACCCTTCTGAAAAGATCAAGGTTACTAAGGATCTAATCAGATCTGAAGTAACCTTTCCCTGTTGGTATTGACTGTGCTCTTTTTGTTCACATAACTGTACCAGTTGATCTTGTAAATGAAGGACGATGAGATGTTGGGCTAGTGCTTTAGGTACCTGGAACAATAGACCCATTAATTGCTTTTTCATTTTCATCATGTCAACATATAAAAACAACTTAAAATTGCTTCCTATTCATGATATAATTTTAAAGTTACTTTGATACCGTCTAGTTCCTATTAGAAATATTTGGGGTTTTTTTGAGTACAAGAAGCCCAGATGTGGTTAGTTATAGATTGAAAGTTCTGTCAAAGTTAAGTGCAGTGTCTGATTATCTTTTTCCTGGCTGGATTCTAAAGGATATAGTAACATCTTCAAAATCTGTAGTCATGGTTGCAATACACCCTGGACACTTGTCCCAGTGTATTTGAAAGAGAGCAAACTATATCTTCAGATGGATTTGTCTGTTCAATAGAACATAGATTTTTTTCCTGGAACCAAACAGGCTTCTGTTGACTATGGGAGTGAGATCAGAAACACCCAAATAGAACCAAATTCTTTGATGTTTTATATAAGCTACTCCTGAATTTTCTCTCTTGGGAAGGTCCTGTATGGATTAATTAGCAAGTATCTTATGTTGGGCAAGAAGAAAACAGTCACATGAAAGTTATATGTTTTCAGATCTGAGTAGACGGTAATATTTTTTCTCAGAATAAACTATCTTTAGTTTTTATAATGTCTATTAATAGAGATTAAGTGAACTCGTGTTTGGAGTTAAAGCTTTAAAATTTGACAGAAATTATTTTGGCATGTCTTTCATTAGATGATGCTTGGTTGCTGCCATTTTCAGATAATATTAAGGAAAGGGAAATAATGAAAAAAATTGGCCCTAATATAAATTTTGTTTTTTGGGTACATCATGATTATTTGGACCTGACCTGGTAGAGGAAAGAGGCAGGATGGAAGTTAAGTTAAATGCCACTGTAAAATAAAGAACCGAGTTGCTGTATTGGAAAGACTATTTTCCAGAGTGTTTTCAAGATAGCTATGGTGATTCATTAGTAGCTATTTTGTCCCTCCAGCATTGAATTACATGTCTACACTGTGCAACTTCTCTGGGTAATGCCCAGGCTTGATGCCAAGGATCTGCAATATAGGTGTGGGGATTCTCTTTTTCCTTCTCCCCATCTTATGGAATTTTATATGGAATCTGGCAAAAAGCAGGTCGGTGGTGTAACTTTGACTTTGGCATCAAATACAGGGCATGGCATACAGTAGGCCCTCAATTAATGTTTGCCAAATGAATGATGGAGTCAATGATGAGAAGAACCTGGCAATTAAATTTAACCATTTGAACAAGAACTTTTGAGCTCCTGTCATGTGAAAGGTAGTCTCAGGTATACGGTCTTGGTTTTTACTTTCACAATGTTCATAATCCAAGTTGCACAGAGTTTACATAGTACAAGACTCACAGAGAGTCAGCACCAGATGTTTTTCTATGCCTTGAACTTTGGTATCCTTTGATCATGTGCTCAAATTTAGTTTGGGCTTTACTATATAATCAAGAGAGAATCTGTAGACAAAGCACCTAAGAATTTAAGCAGAGGTACATCAGGAAGTAGAGAGATTTATACTTCCTAATTTCTATACTGAAAAGTGCCACAGAATAAAAACATGAGCAGAAAGGCTCAGAAAACTGCCTGGAAAGTTGCCCTAGTTATTATTTTTAATGGTGGCCTAATATTCACAGTATGGATAGACCATAATTTATTTACTAATTTCCCCGTTAATACGCATTTAGCTTGTTTCTAATTTCTAGCCCCTACAGACAATGCTACAAATAAGCATCCTTACATAATCCAGTTGGATAGAGAAGACATATGAATATTTAATAACAACAGCCATGATTTCGTATGCCTCTCATGGTAGAGACTGTATTCTTCAAAACATACTGTAGGGTAGGTGCTATTACCCCACTCCATTTTACACATGAAGAAACTGAGCTTCAAGAAGGCTGTGCAAGTTGCAATTTGGTAAGAGCTGAAACTGGACTTGAACGCATCTCTGCTTGAGTAATGGAGAGAGTAATGATGTGAAATCAGGAGGCCAGGAATGGAATTCCTATTCTCTGACTAAACTAGATCTGTAACCTCAGACTCTTACCGCCTCTTGGGCTTCAGTTTCTCCACTGGAAAAAGGAGAGAGTTTACTAAAGTTTATTCCAAGCTAATATAGTCTGTGGTTAATTTTTTAAAAAAATGCTAGGTACAAATAATTTGTAATAAAGTGATACACTTTCTTGATTCTTAGAAGCATTCCACCCCCCCTCGTATTTTGGCATTCCCAATGTTAGGATAATTTTCCAAATGTTGGGAAATTGTAAGTTTATTTTATATTGTTCATTTAAAATGATTTGTTTTTCTCTGAAAATCTTATCTTAAAGAAATTGTGCTTTTTCGCAATTGATGACATCTTACAACATAAGAAATTTATTAGTTTTATGAGGAAATAGCAAGAGGACATCTCAGTAAGTTTGAGCTGATACTTGAACACTGATCAATGTTATGCTAGTTAATTGGCTCTCAAAAAATTGCCTAATTTATAGCACTTTTACAGCATTTATCCATTTCTGTGTGTAAATATAAGAATTTTGGTCACCAGTTACAGTGTGTGTATGGGGGAGGGTTTCCCCTACACCAGCCAGCAGTGTTCCCACACCAGCTGGGTGCCCTACCATTCAAGTCAGTCCTGACACTGTCTGTTCACAGGTAACATCAGATCCCACAGGTTAAGGGCTCAGTCCCACCCACAACACTGGCCTGTGTCCCTCTCTTGCCCCCACTTCAGATGCCAGTCACAATCCCAGGTGCTTCTATCTGACCAACTGGCTATAGATGGGAGGTTCCAAAGACCCTCACCTTAGGTTCAGTTAATTTGCTAGAGTGGCTCACAGAATTCAAAGAAACATTTTACTTACTGGATGACTGGTTTATTATAAACAGGATATAACTCAAGAACAGCCAGATGGAAGAGATGCATAGGGCAAGGTGTGGGATAAGGGGTGCAGAGCTTCCACGCCCTCTCAGAGTATGCCAGTCTTCCCAAATCTCCATGTGTTCACCAAATTGGAAGTTCTCCAAACCTAGTCCTTTTGGGTTTTTATGGAGATTTTATTACATAGGTATGATTGATTAAGCCATTAGTCTTTGGTGACTGGTTCAAATTCCAGTACCTTTCCTTTCCCTGGAGGTTAGGAGGTGGGGCTGAAAGTTACAACCCTCTAATTACACAGTTTTTCTGGCTGTCAGCCTCTATTCTCATGCCCCAGCCAAAAGTCACCTCATTAACATAACAAGACACCTATGCTGATTTCATCACTTGGGAAATTCCAAGGGTTTTAGGATCTCTTTGTCATGAACAGGGTTGAAGACTAAGTATATATTTCTTAGTATAAATCACAATGTCACAAAATATTTCCATCATAGCTGATTTCAAACTGCCAATGGGAGGTGAAATATGGAGCTGGGAAGAGATGCCCATGATTTCTTTCTTGCAAGCGGGTATTAGCTCACACCACTTACATATAGTGAGATGCACTGCACTTTTTTTAGTTGAAACAGTAATTTATGTAAAATATATTTGGCATTTACCAGATATCAGGCACACATGGAGAAGCACAGGTAAATATGAATTAGTTTTTACTCTCCAAAATGTCAGAGTCTAGTAAGCTGCTTATTATTTTTTCCCTTTATTTTATTTTGCTATTATTTTTTCCATCACCATTGAATCCCCATATACCCTCTTCCACCTTTCCCCACACCTCTCCCCGCCACTGTTTAAATGAGCTTCTAAGTAAAGAAAGGAGTCTAGTACCGGGAATGGTTGATTAGCTCTTTTTCCACTGAGAACAAAATAAATACCAAGTAGATCCTCAGCTATGTGGATTAGAAATGAGAGAACTGAGGTCTGTAAGGGAATTATTAGATGTTAGAACGGTGGAACAGGATTTTTAAAAGCTTGTTTCTATGGAGGTCAAGTAGAGCATAATACATTTTTCTTCCCCTTCTGTATGTGTTGTGTGTGCATGTTTATTAATCACCTTTATTTATAATTTATATACAATAAAATTGGTCAGATTTAACTGTACAGTTCTACAGTTTTATAAATGTTATACCCCATCCCAACAGAATGTTTGTTATCCTAAGTTCACTTGTGTTCTTTCCCAGCTCCCTCCAACCTATCAGGCAACCACCGTTCTGATTTCTTTCACCATAGATCAGTTTTGCCAGTATTTTTCTTTTGTGCCTGGCTTCTTTCTCTCAGCATAATGCTTTTGGTATTTATCCATGCTGCTATAGATATTAATAGATTATTTCTTTTTATTGCTGAGTAGTATTTTACTGTATGAATGTACCACGGATTGTTCATCCATTCATCATACATTTGGATTGTTTTCAGCTTTTGACTATTATGAATAAAGCTGCTCTCAATATTTGTGTCTATATCTTTTATCACACATATAAGCCCCTCTCCTTTTGCAGGGAGGGGAGGTTAAATACCTAGGAGTAGGATTGTAGGGTCAAAAGGTAGTGTATGTGTAACTGTACAACAAACTATTCATGTCTTACCTCACATCTCTAAAGAGTGAATGGACTCAGATCAGAATGGGAGGAAGGAGAAAGTCCATGGGTGGAGGGGGGAGCATTGTTCCTTTGGCATGTACTAATCTGATAATTTTTGAAAATATGATTTTAACTATGGATGAAGGGTGGATATTGAAAAAAAAAACACATTGATGTTAGGGAAGATTTTACAAGCTTGTAAAAGAAAGTATAGTTAGAGAAAACCATAAGTATTTTTTTAACAGCTTTATTGAGATATGTTATATACATAAAATTCACCCATTTAAAGTGTATGAGTCAATAAATTTTGGTATGATTTACAGAGCTGAAAAATCATCACCACAATCTAATTTTAGAACATTTCTATTATCCTCAAACTAGTTGTCATTTACAGTCAAAACCATGGTTTTAGAATTAAGATGACCTGTGTTTTTGTCTGAGCTTTACTAGTTAGCAGCTGTGTTACCTTGGAAAACTAAATCTCAGTTCCCACACCTTTGTAATAGATATGAGGACACCTCTTTTGCAATATTTTCATAAGAACTATAATGCACATAAAGCTCTTGACAATAATAAATATTAAATAAACAGTAGTGTTTATTATTGATCTGTGCCTGCATCTTTGTAATTTTTGTGGTATTTTGTTTATATCCTTAGAGCTCCTACAATACTGTGCCCTCTACTAAAGATATCTTGAAACATATCTTTTAAAAGGAAATGAAGTGGAATGGAAAGAGGAAGCCTGGACTTTAGAATAACAGACTGTACTGGGGTTTTCTGGTTTTACCATTTAATTGCTCCATTGGGCAAATCACTTAACTGTGTCTGTTTCTTCATATGAGGAACTAGAATAAAAATGCAGGATTGTTTTAAGCGTTTGAGGAAATATACAGGATGTGCTGATATAGTAGGTGCTCAATACATTGGAACTGTTACTCTATGGTATCAGAAACTACCATGTTTGAAGTAATCGCATCCAGGAATGAAATTTATGTCCAGCCCTGACTGGTGCGGCGCGGCTGGCTGAGCATCAGCCCATGCCCCGAAAGGCTGCCTGTTCGATTCCCGGTCAGGGCACGTGCCTGGGTTGTGGGTTTGTTCCTCAGTTGGGGTGTGTACAGGAGTCAACTGATGGATGTTTCTGTTTCACACCGATGTTTCTCTCTCTCTCTTCCTCTCCCTTCCTCTCTCTCTAAAGTCAATAAAAACATATTTTTAAAAAATTTATGTACAAAATTCAAGGTCTAGATGGAAAATTTGCTTATGTACCATGTGCATATTTGCTGTGCAAATTTTTATATTTTAGTACTATTAGAGTGTCCCTTACATAGTCCTTAATAGCATATTTGATTAAATAAATGCAGAGATGAATAAAAAAAGGAGAAAAAGCATTTTCCCCATTCTATTCCAATCTCCCTCAATGTTTAGGTTATCTGGGAGAAAGTTACATTTTCTAAGCTTCAGGTTTACTTATCTCCTTTCATTTGGCTGGTTGGTGGTGGGGTGGGGTGGAGAAAAATTAGAAATTATCACAAGAACAAAAATTATATTTGTAAACAACTATGTTTTTAAAGTATTTTCATGTTATTTCTTTAAATTTGTGTCTTACGATAACCATATCTGCTGACTGGAGTAGTCTTATTTTAGTGAAAAGAAAAGCAAGGTTCAGAGGTGAACTTGTTCATGGTTCTTATGGAGCTAGTAAGTGGCAAAGCCAAATGAAAGAATAAATAGGAAACCTTATGTGTGGCTAGTGGGGGCATAGACTCGGACAGCTGTTCTGGAAAGCAATATGGCATTACTTACTCAAATTAACTAGTTACTTACTCTATAACTCAGCAATTCCTGCAGGTGGACACTGGCATGTGTTCTATAGGTTCCCCAGCAAGATTGTCCAAAGATATTCATTGTTGTGTTATGAGAGGAGGAGGGGAGGTATCTGGGTGACCATTTCTGGGAGAGGTGGAGCTCGAATGGTGGGTACAAATCATGAAGTTGTCTGTCTATAGTTAAAAACAACACATTAGATAAAAGCAACATGAATGGATCTTAAGAATATAGTGCTTGGTGAAAAACGTAAATGTGGGATCTAGGTATTCTCTATGTGAATTAAAAATTCATAGGCACAGCATAGTGTGCACCTTGTAAGAACACTTACATGAAACACTCATTAAGCACATTGGAGTGGCTGCCTGTAGGGCCCAGTGCTCAGGAGTAGGTTACGGAGATAAAAAGGAATAAATAAATAAGGAACATAATGATAATGTGGCATGCCCCAGTAGGTATCACTGACTCAGCCTTCTAAATGGTGAAGTTAAAAAGCAAAACAAAATAACACACTGTTACTTGATATAGTTTGAATACCTTTTATGTGACCGACTCTGTTACTTCTAGGCTTAACCAAAGAGATCCTGACATTATTATATAAGGTGGCAGATGTTCCGAGTGAAATAAAATTTGGCTTGGTTTCTAAAGTCTCAAGTTAAATTTTGCACAGAGAGCAACATCTTTTTCTTTTTAAAAGGTTTACAGTACAGTACACTTGAGTTAGTATGATTTAAAAATTAAGTTCCTTTAAATTTTTACATTTTGGATAATAGACACTGATGTGTCATATAGTACTATTAGTTTTTACAGAATTAGAATGCAGTCTACTAAATATTTAATTCTAAAATGATACTTGAATTATCCTTATCATATTTCATAGATTCAGAAGGTGCTCAGTATCTTCTTATATCTAGACATAGTTATCTGCATGTATATTATCCTTAAAGGATCTAAATGTGTAGTTATTTTTGCAGGTATGTCCCCTTCTATTGTATTATTTGTTTTCCAAGTTAAATTTGAAGTATAATAGATCACTTCCCTGTTTTGTTTTGTTTTGTTTTTTTGGCTTAAAACAATACAGATTTACTGAGTTGCAGTTCTGAAGGTCAGAATTCCACAATGGGCTGGCAGGACTTCGCTCTGGAGGCTCTAGGGGAGAATCTTTTTCTTTGCCTTTCCAGTTTCTAGAGCTGCCTGCATTTCTTGGCTCTTGGCCCCACATCACTCTGACTTTTGCTTTGACCATCATTTTGAATAGATTGCCTTTTAATTTGCCTTCCCTTTCTACTTACTATTTGTGATCCTTCTGAAATGATAGTTATGTAAGATGGTTATAATTATCTTCTGTACATATTGTACATTTTTGTAACAACAGCTATCCTGTTTAAAAAAGTCACAATGGTTAAATTCAACCTTTGTGAATTTATCAACCTTTGAAAGTATCCGTACAACACAGAGGTGTTGCTGGTGGTGTTCAGTAGGCAAACTGTGCTAGGACAAGAAAGTCACAGAGTTATTTTAATGATAGGTGTAGAGTTGGAGAGAAATTGATTGCACCCTTAGTGATCCCAGTGTCCACCAGTTTGTGACTATTGTGCAGACCAGAGATTCAGGTTCACCCTGTAATATGCAGAGGAAGGCCTGGCTCTTGTGTCAGAGTTTCATCTGCAGCACCATGCAATAAAATGTTGACAACAAAGAATCGATTTTAGTGTCATGTTTTATCTTCCTCAACAACTTAAATGAAACAGTAGGAAAAGGAAGTCTTTGCTATCTAGTTGAAGGGATGCAGACTGAGTTGGATATGTGAAAATGTGACTCATAAGTGTGATTTTTGAACTGCTCTGCAATTTAGTTTCCCCATCTACCAAAATGAAGATAGTGATATGCCTACTTTATTCCTCTCAGAGGGTCAAATTGTATGATTAAGTAATTCATTGAATTCAAATTGCTTAGTGCATTATGAACACATTGATGTGGTATTTTACATATTATTTTTAAATGTACTGCTCTTTTTCAGGATGATAGCTTTTGTATTGAACTAATATAGCTTCTTCCATTAATATCTCAGTGGGGATTTAAAGTTTATTTCTTAAGATTTGGGAGTTTTAGCATCTCTTTGAGGTTTTGGCAACTTTGACTCTTATTAAAGTATTAGGTATGCTAGAAAACTGGGCTCTTTTTGTTTCCTGGAACCAACAGAGAAGGTACAAAAGCAATGGTTAAAATCTCCTTGTAGCTTCTTGATTGATGCATTTTTGCCAAGTCTGATCGTATTGTAAAGCTGCTATGGGGTTTGAAATGGCATGACTTAGATTGACGTGAATGTCCAATTAAGTCTCCATTGAATCTCTCAATGTGTGGAACAGATCAGCCTGGAATTTTTCAGGTGTTTGAAGAATCAGTGTGATGAATTGCTCTCTGAGTTAGGAAATTTGGGTTCAACCTGTTATTTAGGATGTATACACACTTGATGGCATATCTTCACTTCTACAAAATATCCTCCTAACTGGTAAGATTTCTACCTGCTTAAAGGTTCTCCATGTTCTGCAATCCAAACTGTGGTGAGGCTGTCAGTTAAAATTAGTACATGTCATTTTGCATACCTCTGAGTGAGCTACTTCTATGCTGTAGGTTTTCCCAGGAATTGATGAAGACTCTGGAGGTTTGAGTAAATACCTAAAGCATATTTACATGGATTTCTGAAGAAGCCTTTTATGTGTGATCATTGCTTAAGTTGGAAATCTGAGTCATTAATGAGAACTTTCGCCCTCTTTCATGTAATATAAATACTTTCAGTTCTACTCACACATGGCTTTTGAATCCAACCATCTCATCCACTCTATGCCAGCGCTTTGATTTTGGTTATTATATTTCACCTGGGCCATTTGAACAGTTGCCTAAATTGTCTCCTTGCTTCTATGCTGTCTCCCAGTGGACAGCTGACCTCCCCACAGATCTTTACAAAACAAAATTATGATGTCATTCTTCTGTTTAAAAACTGTTTATTGTTATCCATTATAAGTAAGGTAAAGTCAAAACATCTTAGGGTTGTGCAGGTCTTATACCATCTTGTCTCGGTACAACTTACCATTTTTACCCTTTGTTTTTTCTGAAACATCTGATCTTGTCACCATGCTATACTTATTTCTTAAACCTTTCCCCAAATGGACTGTGCCTTTGCATTCTTCCGTGTCTTTGTATAAGTTTTCTCTTCCTAGTGCTGTTCTCATTTTTTTCTTCCTGGAAAATCTCTGCAAATCCTTTAATACCTAGCTCCAATGTCCCCTCTTCTAAGCAGCCTTCCTAGACTTCTGCAGATAGTGACAGCCCCTCTATCTTCTATAGTGTTGTAGCACTTCAAGTACATTTGACTGTCATGGCATTTGCCACATTTTCTTGGGATTATAAATTACTTTGTCTTCCTTAACTAACTAGACAGTGGGCTCTTAGAGGGAATATTTATGCCTTTTCTCCATTTTCTTGCCTGCCTCCCCACACTTAGGTTCTAGCACATCTGAGACTCAGTTTATAGCTGTTGAACAAAAAGCTACTTAGCAGTTGGACAGCGTTTGCCAACATGTTCTCCTGTAGAGCAGTGTTGAGATTACTTTGACCTTCAAATATATTTATATTTAAGTAAGATGTAGATATATGATACTAGAAATGTGTCAGAAATCTGGCAAAGGTATGCATATATGATAATACTTAATACTATTTTTATCTTTTTAAAGCAAAAAATCATGCAAATCCCATTCCTTTGATATCAGTCTCTTGCTCCCTTAGTAACTTTCATTCAAACTATTCATCGCAAATACTTTCCATAGAGTAGTAATTAAGGTGAAGTGCTTTTAAAGTCAGACTGTGTTGTATGAAATAATTGTTACTTAAAAATGGATTTTATTAGTGATCAGTTGGATGTGGGTGTGAAATAACACCACAGCGAGGCCCATGAAAGTGAAAAAGATTTATTACGTTCATTTAAACCCAAGGCATGAGCATATCACATTGGTGTGTTTGAATGTCGCTAGGTCACAGTCAGGGGAGGGGAGGAAGGGGAACTTGTGGCAGGGACCAGCATTATCACACTGGTATGCTTGGGTGGAGTATCCACAGACTGTGGGAATTTTGAGGCATCAACAAAAAAATATGAAGTTTAAAATTTGCAATGTGCAGAAAAATCTGCATTTCCATCACTAGAGCTGGTTGATTTGTATCTTAGTTTGCTTACTGGAATATGGGCATAATAAATGGTACTAACCTACCATTGGGTTGTTGCAGGTACTAAATTGAAACACTCAGTGCTTGGTTCCATAGTAAGTTCTTTTTTCCCCTGAGTTTAAAGGTTTCTTGTATATTTGTTGTTTTCACTGCATTAATAATACATGTTTAATATAGAGATGTCAGTCACTCTGCTTCTGAACCTTTTTTATACCAGGGCACACTGGGGTCAAAGGGCCAGGCTGCTGCTGGATGAAGGTGTTGCTGTGGGGCTGCGGCCACATTAGGCTCTTCTACATTGCTGTAAAGGCTGAAGAGATAGTAGCTGCTCAATTCCACGACCCATGCAGGGCTGATAATATGTTGCCAGAGTGGAACATGCACTAAGGATGTGGGCATTTTTATATCCCTCTTTTTGTGACAGCCAAATCTTCCTTCAAATGGTAGGTTATACCAATTTATATCTCACCAGCAGTGTACAGAAGGGCCATTTCCTGAATCCCCACAGCACAGTATTATTGATTTTTTCTTTACCTTTCTCACTGGGATGGGTGAAAAGTGGACTCACTTTGTTTTACTCTGTGATTATGAATTTTGATCAGTGTAAAAGTATAATATGGAATACTAGCTTTTAAAAAAGATCCTCAAGGAACAAACTGATGGTTGCCAGATGGGAGGGGGTTTTTGGGGGCTGGGTGAAAAAGATGAAGGGATTAAGGAGTACAAATTGGTAGTCACAGAATGGTCATGGGGATGTAAAGTACAGCACAGGGAATATAGTCAATAATATTTAATAACTATGTATGGTGCCAGGTGGGCACTAGAGTCATTGGGGGCAGCACTTTGTAAGGTATATAAATGCATATCCACTATGCTGTACACCCGACACTAATATAATATTGTAGCCTGTAATTAAAAAATAAAAAGATAAAAATAAAAAAATAAACATACATATGTGTAAGAAATCCTCAAGGGATAAAATCCAGAAACTGATATCTGACAGCTTTATAAATCACTCACTGGATAAGCAGGTATTGTTGGTCTCTGGTCTTTTTACTTGTCCTGGGAGCTCAACTACTCACATTACATCATATGCCTTATGTTTCTGGTGACAGTGTGTATTCTGGTATGAAATTGAGATTCAATGTGGAAATCTCCGTTCTGAAAATTTTTCGCTTTAATATCGCCGAATGTGAGATTGTGAGAGAATATAGGGGCCAATCCACGGCTTGAGTGGAAGGTGGAGACTTATTCCCCTGGCCGGAGAGCCACAGACTCGTCCTTCCTGCTGGGAACGCTCCTCCTTAGCAGGGTTTAGCGCCTGTTTACTTTGGCAACGCAAAGCTCCTTTCTCCAAAGGCTTGCTTTCTTTATGAGACTTGGTCTGCAGCAATCACTTTGTTACACTTTTTCCCCGCTCCCTTAATCAGCTTTCCTTAAGAGATGGCAAAAAAATTAGGAAATTCAGCACTTAGAATTATCAAAATTTCTCGTATGTTGGTTTTAAAATCAGAGTTTTATGGACTATCATATTAATGATTCTTGAGAGATTATTTTGATGTAATATTCATGTCTTGTAACAGGTGCATGAAAAAAACCTGAATACATGAATATGTATTATATGTAGTGATAACGTATGGCCCTTCAGGGGAGAATATATTTCTAACTTAACATCTGAAGAAAATTTTCTAATGTTGCAGTTAGATTTATTCTAATTGGTATGTACACTTTTCTGTTTTTTCTTGCACAGATACAGTCTTTCGTCAAGGAATAGAGCCAAGCTAATTTGTTCAATGTGACCAAATTCAAATCAAGACCTTAATGTCTTTTGGCTAAAAGCCATTGCAAAGCTTGAATAAAAAAAAAAAAAAAAGAAAAGAAAGGTCATATAAACAAATCATATCATTCGTGTAAGAACAGAGGTGCAAATATACAAAACCTACCATTTAAGAATAAATTTTGTAAACTGTCAATATAGCTATTTAATTTTAGTGTCTAAATAACTGTTCCAGCTTTGGGAGGAAATCCAAACAAAAAGTTCCCCAGAATTTGCTCTCTTGCCATTAACCCCCCCCTCCGCCTCTGTGCTTTTGTTAAAATTGTTCTCTGTATGTTCTATCCACCCTTCTCTCCCCAGGAAAGGTCTCTTGTACTTTATGCTTGGTCTTTGAATGTCACCTCTTTTGTGAAAGCTTCTTGAATATGTGACTGTGCCACCTCCAGATGTATGTGTGTGTGCACTTGTGTGTTTTCAGAGCTTGCGTGACTTTATCCCTTATAACCTTTACTTTATCCAACACTGACACACCTCTTTTTGCCAGACACTCTGCTCATTCCTAGACCTAAAAAATGGCAAATAAAGTACCATCTTTGCTCAAGCACCAAATTAAAACAAATGAATAGACTTAATTTTCTAGAGCAGTTTTAGGTTTATAGAAAAACTGAGTAGATAGTACAAACGCTACTCACAGTTTCCCCTAACATTAACATGGTACATTTGTTACAATTGATGGCTAAATATTGATATATAATTATTAGCTGAAATCTATATCAGTGCTCACTTTTTGTGCAGTGCAGTTGTATGGGTTTTGACAGATGTATAAATGTCTGTATCTCTTCATTGCAGTATGATACTAAAAATCGTCTGGGCTCCATTTATTTACCCCTCTCCCCTCCACCAACCCTCTGGAAACCACCAATCTTTTTATTGTCTATAGTTCTCTCTTTTCCAGAATGTCCTAGAGTTGGAATCAAACAGTATGCAGCCTTTTCAGACTAGCTTTTATTTATTTTTTATCACTTAATAATATGCATTTATCGTTCCTCCATGTCTTTTCATGGCTTTATAGCATATCTCTTTCTAGTGCTGAATAATATTCTATTGTATGGATTCACCACAGCTTATCCATTCTCCTACAGAAGATCATCATGGTTGCTTCCAAGTTTTGGCAAGTATGAATAAAGCTGCTCTAAACAGCTTTATAGGTTTTGTATAGACATATTTTTTAACTTATTTGAGTAAATACCAGGGAGCACAATTGCTGGATCCTATGGTAGGACTGTTTTTAGCTTTGTAAGAAACTACCACTCTTTCAAAGTGGTTATACCATTTTGCATCTCCACCAGCAGTGTGAGAGCTCCTGTTGCTCCACATCCTTGCTAGCACTTGGTGTTGTCAGTGTTTTGGATTTTAACCATTCTAATAGGTGTGTGGTGGTTTCTCATTGTTGTTTTTTGTTTGCTTTTTAAAATATGTCTTTATTGATTTCAGAGAGAGGAAGGGAGAGGGAGAGATATATAAACATCAATGATGAGAGAGTCATTGATGGCTCCCTCCTGCACGTCCCCTACTGGGGATCGAGCCCTCAACCCGGGCATGTGCCTGACCAGGAATCGAACCTTGATCTCCTGGATCATAGGTCGATGCTCAACCGCTGAGCCACGTCAGTTGGCCTCGTTGTTTTAATTGGCAGTTCCCTAATGGCATATGATATTGATTACCTTTTCATATGCTTATTTGTCATCTGTATATTTTTGCTTAAGTGCTTGTTCATATCATTTGCTCATTTTTAATTTGGGTTGTTTGTTTTCTTATTGCTTACTTTTAAGAATTCTTTATATAATTTTGGATATAAGCCCTTTACCAGATATACCTTTTGCAAGTATTTTCTTCCAGTCTATGCCTCCCTCCCTCCCTCCCTCCCTCCCTCCCTCCCTCCCTTCCTTCCTTCCAGTGATATTGTATTTTTAGTTTCAAATTCCAGTTTTTCACTGCTGGTATATAGGAAAGCAATAAAAGTTTGTGTAATTACTTTGTATTTCACAACCTTGCTATAATTGTTATTAGTTCCAGTTTGTCTCTTTGTTCTTTGCTATTTTCTATATAACAATTCATGTCATCTGTGCACAAAGACAGTAGCTGTGAGTTCCAGTGCAATGTTAAAAAGGAGTGGTGAGAACGGACATCCTTGCCTTTTTTCTGATCTTATGGAGAAATATCTATTTCTCACGATTAAGAATGATGTTAGCTGTCGATTTTTTATAGATTTTAAAAATCAAGTCTAAGAAGTTCTCATCCATTTTAAGTTTGCTGACATTTTTATCATGAATAAGCATTGGTTATTTCAAATGCTTTTCCTGCAGCTATTGATAAGAACATATGAATTTCTTCTTTAGCCTATTAATGTGATGTATCCAGTTGTTTTCAAATGTTGAACCAGCCTTGAATACCTGAAATAAAGCTCCCTTGGTTGAAATGGGTAATTCTTTTCAGACATTGTTAGACTTGATTTGCTAATACTTTGTTGGTTTTTTTTGTATATATATATATATATATATATATATATATATATATATATATATATATTTACAAGAGATATTGATTTGTAGTTTTCCTTTCATTTTAATGTCTCTGCCTCGTTTTGGTGTTGAGGTAATGCTGTCCTCAAAAATGGGTTAAGAAATAGTCCCTTTGTTTATATTTTCTGGAAGAGTTGTAGAAAATTGATATCATTTTTTTCTCAAATGTTTGTAGATGTCACCAGTGAACCATTCTGGAAGGTTATAAATTATTTATGTTTATGAAGGTTATTATTTATTGATTCAATATCCAAGAGCATACGGTGTATGATTTCTTTTGTCTAAATTTGTTAAGGTGTGTTTTATGGCTCAGAATGTGACTTATCTTGGTAAATATTTCATGTGACCTTGAGAAGAATGTGTATTCTCGTGTTGTTGAATAAAGTATTCCACAAATGGCAATTAGATCCAGTTGTTTAATGGTGCTGTTTAGTTCAACTGTGTCCTTACTGGTTTTTTGCCTGCTGGATCTGTCAATTACTAATAAAAGAGTGTTGAAGTTTCCACTATAATAGTGGATTCACCTATTTCTCCTTGTGGTTCTAGCAGTTTTGGTTTCATATAATTTCACATTTTGCTAAGACACACATAATGATTGTTATGTCTTTTGGGAATATTATGTATGATGTTGGCTGTGCGTTTGTCATATATGGCCTTTATTATGCTGAGGTATGATCCCTCTATTCCCACTTTGCTGAGAGTTTTTATCACAAATGGGTGTTGAATTTTGTCGAATGCTTTTTCTGTGTCTATTGATATGGTCACGTGATTTTTGTCTTTCAATTTGTTTATGTGATGTATCACATTAATTGATTTGCAAGTATTGTACCAGTCTTGCATTCCTGGAATAAATTCCACTTGATCATGGTGTATGATCTTTTTATTGTATTGCTGGATCTGATTTGCTGATGTTTTGTTGAGGATTTTAGCATTTATGTTCATCAAGGATTTTGGCCTGTAATTCCCTTTCTTTGTAGTGTGCTTAGCTGGTTTTGGAATTAGGATAATGCTGGCCTCATCAAAAGAGCTTGGAAGTGTTCCTTCCTCTTGGGTTTTTTGGGATAGTTTGAGGAGGGTAGGTGTTCTTCTTTGAATGTTTGGTAAAACTTCTCTGTGAAGCCATCCAAACCAGGATTTCTGTTTGCTGGGAGTTTTTTGATTACTGCTTCAATTTTATTAGTTGTTATTGGCTTATTCAGGTTTTCTCATTCTTCCTGATTCAGTTTTGGAAGATTGTATTTTTCTATGAATTTGTCCATTTCATCCAGATTGTCTAGCTTGTTGGCATATAATTGTTCAAAGTATTTGCTTATAATCCTTTGTATTTCTGTGGTGTCGGTTGTTCGCCTCTTTCATTTCTGATTTTATTTATTTGAGTCATCTCTCTTTGTTTCTTGATGAGTCTGGCTAAAGGTTCATCAATCTTGTTTATCTTTTCAAAGAACCAGTTCTTAGATTCATCGATCATTTGTATTGTTTTTTTACACTGTTGGTGGGAATGCAGACTGGTGCAGCCAACTATGGAAAACAGTGTGGAGTTTCCTCAAAAAATTAAAAATGGAACTGCCATTTGACTCAGTGGTCCCACTTCTAGGAATATATCCTAAGAAGTCAGAAACACCAATCAAATAATATATGCACTCCTATGTTCATAGCCATGCAATTTATAATAGTTAAGATCTGGAATCAGCCCAGTGCCCATCAGTAGATGAGTGGATAAAAAAGCTGTGGTACATTTACACCTTGGAATACTATGCAGCTGTAAAACAGAAGGATCTCTTATCCTTTGAAACAGCATGGAGGGACCTGGAGAGTATTATGCTAAGTAAAATAAACCAGTCAGAGAAAGACAAGTATCACATGGTCTCACTTATATGTGGAATCTAATGAACACAATAAACTGATGAACAAAATAGACCCAGAGACATTGAAGCATGCAACAGACTGATGTATATGGGGGGAGGGGGGGCAGAAGAGATTAACCAAGGATCTCATATGCATATATGCATAACCCATAGACACAGACAATAGTGTGGTAAAATCCTGAGGAGGGGGCCAATGAGGGGAAGAAGGGGTCAATGGGGGGAAAAGGGGGACATCTGTAATACTTTCAACAATAAAGATAAGTAAAAAATAAATAAAATTGTTATGTAATGCTCCTTTTTTTTTTTTTTTAAATCCAAAGTTATGTTTATTTTTAAAAATGATTTGAGAGAGAGAGGAAGAGAGTGAGAGAGAGAAAGAGAGGGAAACATTGATGCAAAAAAGAAACATCTATTGATTGCCTCCTGTTCGCACCCCGACTGGGGATTGAACCCATAAACTTTTGGTATATGGGACTAAGCTCCAACCAGCTGAGCCACCCAGCCAGGGCACAATGTTCCTCTTTAGGATATTTTTTCTTGCTTTGAAATAGGCTTTTTTTGAAATAAATATTGCTATAGCAGCTTTCTTTTGATTCATGTTAGCATGCTATATCTTACTGCTTCCTTTTACTTTTAATCTATGTGTCTCTTTATATTTAAAGTGGGATTCTTGTAGACAACATATAGTTGAATCTTTTTTAAATGCATCTAAGAGTCTCTATCTTTTAATTTGTGTATTTTGACCATTTATGTTTAAAGTGATTATTTATGTAGTTGGGTTAATAGTATGTACCATAGTTTTTAATGTTCTATTTGTTGCTCTGTTCTTTCTTTTTTGTTTTCCACTGTTTTTACTTTATTTTTTGCCTTCTCAGGCTTTAATTTTTTAAATGATTCCATTTTCTCTCTTCTCTTAATGTATAAATCATGCTCCTTTAAAAATCTTTTTGGTGGTGCTGTAGTTTGTATTATCATTTTATTACAAATCTAAGTTTACTTTCAAATGACACCATTACTACAGAAATAATACAACTAATTTATGACAGAGGATTTCCAGTTCCTCCCTGTCATCTCTTACAATATTGTTGTAATTCATTTTACTTATCTGTAATCACCAAATACATCGTGGCTATTATTATTGAACAAGAGTTGTTATTGAACAGATCTTATCTATTAGATAAGTTAAGCATAAGAAAAGTAAAATATTTTATTTCACCTTAATTTATTTCTTCTCTAGCACTCATCCTTTCTTACTGTAGATCTGAGGCACATCTTGGGGTGGCTTGTTCTGAACCCCCACAGTTGCCACACTGTTGTGAGGATATTACTGTCCCTGTACTGCAGCTTCTCATCTGCAATAGTGGGATAACAGTTTACCCTCATAGTGTCACTATGAGCATTAAATGATCGATACACAGAAAGCATTAAAAATAGAGTCTAAGACAGGACGCTCTAAATCAGTGCTGCCTGTCACTGTGCTCGCATCAGGAAAGATGGAGCGCCTGCCCAGGGTGTTGGCTCACACCGTTATCTCTTAATTGCAAAGTCCAGTTTCTGCCCCAGCGCTGCCTTCTGCAGCTCTACTGATTCTTCAGGCCTTATCTGAAATCACTCTTCCCCGTGAGTTCCTGTCTTGAACCATCCTTCCCATGGAGTTTTCCCCACCTTTGTTGCTATACCTCTGGAATCCTAAAAACATGGAATGCATCAAATGATGCTCCTTTTTCGTGTTTTGATTTTAAAGAGTACGTTCCTATGTAGGTAGGCTGGGCTCTCAGGTATACTAGCAGCAAAGGAACTTGGGGCAGATGGGAAATTCACCTGTGGCAGGTTATTGGAACTCTAGACATGAGCAAGTCTTGGCAAGGTTAGAGTTAGATATGATGCAGCTTCTGGGGTGGAGTTAGTGACTGGAAAAGGAAACACCAACAATGAAATGTATGTACAGTGGCTAGCTTTCCTGGAAACTCACAATGTGCACAGGAATTATTGTGTAATCCACTTGAATATCATTTAATTGGCATTTTAAATTTTATAATCACGTCTAGTCATGTCTGGGTTTATTAGAATTGTGCTCTGTTAAGTCTCAGGAAAACTTGCTATGCCAGCCCAGGTCAGGATATCTGCAATACTGTCACATTCTAATAATTATTGTAGCTATTGTGTGTGTGTGTGTGTGTGTGTGTGTGTGTGTGGTCATTTTAGATTTAAATCACTTCATCAAGTTTAGAATTGAGACTTTAATTTCACATACCTGCCTCATACTTGTGTATTATCTCAAGGTAAGCAATCACTTAAATCAGTTGAAATGTGAAAACCTGGGCTTTAAGGTAGTGGTTAAAATGCCCTCTTTTAAATGAAGGTTTTTCTATTAACTTTTGAGGATTCAGATTTCAAAAGTAAAATAATTTAATATAGCCTGCTAAATTTCATATTAGAACCTCTGTAGTCTAAATTAGATTTTATATGATCCAATTTGTGTATTTGTAATACTGATACTGACTGGAAGGTTAGGGTGAAAGTGACATATTAAATATTAATTGTGAGCTCCTAGAACTTATAGTGAAGGAATACTTATATATTATTATTAGGTGTGAAACATATATAAGTGTTCATATATATATATGAAGACACACACATATGTTTTGATATGTATATAGTCACACTCAAAAATACTCCTATAAATATTGCCTTCATTTATGTTTCTCCAGTATTACAAGTGTTTATTTGCTTCAGTTTCAAATATATAGTCAAACTATGTTCAAAATATTCCAGTGAGTCATAAGTGCAAACTAGTTTACAGACCTGAGTTTATTGTGTTTTAAGTATTTATTATGTGTTCTACAAGCTATTTGACTTGATTTTTTTAAATTAAGTGTAGAAACCTGAACAATTTGTTCCCCAGAATCAATGGCAGTAATTGTGACAATCTTGAGGACAAGTCTGTAGAAAAAAATGCATTTTCAGTCCATGAACACCTAGAGTCTTATTAAACCAATTTTATCCATACTACTCTCTAAAACATGAGGAAGAGTGAAGCAGTGTTCAAACTCCTACAGAAACTGAAAATCAGAGCCTCTAGTAGAAAACAAAGCTGGGAAGGTACTAATGTTGCCAGAGATGAAACTTTGTGCTCCATGGTAGCGCTGGTGGTGGCTTTGGCCTGTGATCCCTGTGCTTGTACAGGTGCTGCTTGCTCCAAGGGATGCTTTGTGTTCTGTGTTTCCATATTTTGCGGGGGAAAATGCCTGTTGAGTTGCTAACTACACCCCCCCTCTTGCCTCCCCAAATTAAAATGAATTCGAAGTCTGGGTGGAATCATAACTGATGCATCTGGATTCCTTCTTTCATTCACACTCATTTCCTCAAATGACCTTTTTACTTCCTCTTTGTAGAGTTTCTTTGTTGGAAAAGGTCAAGAGGACAAAGTTATTAAAATTCTTTAGATCTCTCTCACTTCACCACCATAACCTATTGCTTTTTTGAGGTTATTTTTCTTTTGAGATTCAGGATAAAGGTCTTTTACTCTAGAAGCTCTGTTTTTTGGAACCTTGTTTTTTTGTGATTACATTAAACTTCTTTCAGAGTTTAGGCCTATGCTGGTTGCTGCTCTTCATGCAGGCCAAGTAGTCAGTCAGCACTGATTAAAATGCATTGTGGAGCTGAGGTTTATTTTATTCCAACGGGTATTAAATTGAGATACTGTAAAAAGAGAAACTAATATTATGTGAAATGAATTGATAAAAATACTATAATTGACATTTACCTAGTATAGTGACTAAACCTTCTTAACAGTACAATGTTTAATTTTGATTTAACCCCCATATTTTTAGGCTTACACTTACTTGACATTTCAAAAGTTAATTTTTGGAGAGGCAGTTAGGTGTAGGGGTTGAGAGCATAGGCCCTGGAATCAGATTGGGATTCAAGCCAGGCTCTGCCACATGTTAGTTCTGTGATTGAAGAGTCACTTAACTTTGCTAATCCTCAAGAAAACAGAGATAATAAATAGTATTTTACTTTTTAACCCATTGCTGTCGCTATTTTAAATTTTTACAACATCCTTCACTTCCTTGGGATTCATTGGTCTACAGGTTTAATTCCCAAACCAACACTGTTTTGGAACTTTGCTTGGACCTCACAAGAGCTCATATGAGAAATGTCAACCTTTAATGGTGAACAGCAGTCAGGTATTAAAGATAGTGCTGCCCAGCTGGTGTGGCTCAGCGGTTGAGCACCAACCTAGGATCCAGGAGATCGCGGTTTGATTCCCAGTCAGGGCCCATGCCTGGGTTGCAGGCTCCATCCCCAGGGGGGGGCATGCAGGAGGCAGCTGATCAATGACTCTCATCGTTGATGTTTCTCTCTCTCTCTCCCTCTCCCTTCCTCTCTCTGAAATCAATAAAGATATATTTAAAAAAAGATAGTGCCTGTACTAAAAGTACTTTATACGTCTGTCATTTTTTATAACTTAGAAAGCATGTTTAAAATGTTTTCTGCATAGAACTGATTTCCAGTGTATCTCCTTTTTGCTTTTTTCTTCACCTCATTTCAGTCTGAGGTTTTTCTACTCTGGGAGGAAGCCCTACTGAACACACTCCTTAGGACCGGTTTTAACTACCATCTTCCCATGCATGAGTAATGAGTTCCAGTGATGTGGAAACCATTTTCTCCCTTTTTCCCAGTCTTTCTTTTGTTCTGTTGATTAGTTTGTCTGGTGGCAAGATAATGATTGTTTTTTGCTGGACTTTGTTTTTGATGGCTTTTTAAAGGTTAGGCTCTGCCTTGTTCCTGTGGGTCAAAGTCTCCTATATATTGTTCTGTATCTACATTAATGGGTTTCTCTACTCTGTGGGGTGCATTTGGTAACTAAGTTTATGGCAAAGGGTCAGCAAACTTATTCTGCAAAAGGCCAGATAGTAAATATTTAGGCTTTGTGGGCCAAAGGGTCTTTGTCACAGCGATTCATCCCTGCTGTTGTACGTTGAAAACAGCCAGACAGTGCACGTAGATAATACATAAATTAATGGATGTGCCTGTGTTTCTGTAGAGTTTTATTGTGGACACTGAAGTTTGAATTTCAAATACTTTTCATGGGTCATAAAATCGTCTTTAAAAAAATTTTTCCCACATTTAGAAATTGGAACCTATTCTTAGCTTCTTTGGCTGTACAATCAGAAAGATTTTGTGTATGCATTGCTATTTGGGGACCCCTGGTCTGGTATCTCACCTCTATGACAAGTACAGTGGTAGAAAGGTATCCATAAATAGTAGATATTTTTACTATGACTATTTGCTCCTTTAAAATACTTTATAAATAGGTGGTAAAAGTATAAGGCGTAGTGTTCTGGTTATTGTTGTATAAAAAGAAATCATTCCTAAGCAAAGTTGCTTAAAATATCTTTTTTCCCCTTTCTCTCTTGTGGTTCTGTTGGTAGACTTGGTTCAGCTCTCTTGGAATTTCTTCTGCAGACAGTGGCTGGGCTGGAGTCATTGAAGGCTCAACGGCACCATATTGCCAAGATGACTGGCTCAGGTGGCTGACAGTTGATGTTGATGCTGGCTTCCAGCCTAGAGCCCAGCCTACTGATGGCCTTTCCATGAGGTCAGGGCTTTTCACAAAGTAGCTAAAAGGAGTGACCAAAGAGCAAATGTTCCAAGAGACCCAGATGGAAGTTGCAAGGCTTTTATGACCTGTCCTAGGAAGTTTCACAGTATCAGTCCCATCATATTCTATTGATCAAGAGCAAGTGTTAGGGCCAACTCCAATAGAAGGGCCTACACAAGGGCATGAACACCCATTAGAGGGCTATCTTTAAAGACTAGCTCCCACATGTGAGATTATTCATCACTAAATTCAAAATAGTGTTTACCTTTGCAGAGGATACGGAGTAGTGGACAGAAGGGAAAATATAACCGAGGAAGCATTACATTTTAAATATTTTATATTTTATAGTAGGTGGTAGATCCATAGCTATTGGTTCTATTATTTCTTATACTTTTTGGTGAAATATTTCATAATAAAATTACAGTATATATTTTAAAAAACTTGATAGCATCATAGTTTGAAGAAGAGCTCAGAACTAAAAATGTAAAATGGTAGTTGGACTTAGAAGCGCTATCAGATTCAGATTTTTTTTATATAATTTAATAGGTTGTGTATGTTTTGTGTGGAGGCAAAATATTGAATGCTTGGTTGTCTTCTTATTGAGGGAAAATGAATAGATCCACTAATATTTTGGAAGTGCAAACTAGCATTCTGATTCCAGAATTCATTATTATTTTCTAAATCGATAATTCATTTTCTTTTATTAGCAGAGATACTCCTATAAAGAAAAAAATCCTCACATCCACTATTTGCTTCTCATTTGGTACAGTTCATAGAGGAAGTATTCAAAATAACAAGTTAGTTCACATGTCTCCTATCTATAATATCTGTGACTCTTTTTTTTCTCATGAAGAATTAGTTTTGTAGGCCCCCGAAATGATTGGGCTAGAATACCAAATCATTACTCTTTTGATTTACTTCACAGTACAGTCATGCACCACTTAAGGAAGGTCATACATTCTGAGAAATGCACCCTTAGGCTGTTTGTCCTTGTGCAGACATCATAGACTGTACTTACACAAACCTAGGTAAGTATAGCTTGCTGAACACCTAGGCCAGCGATTTTCAACCAGTGTGCCGCAATAATTTTTAAAACATGCAGTACCTGACTAGTCAGGGGCACCGACGTCTTTTCGCTTAGATTGTCAAATAAAAAAATGACAACAGCCAACACAATGATAGCCATCTCTTATGAAAGAATCAAAATTATGTCTTTTTTGGTCAGATTGGCAAAAAATATACTTTTTGGTGTGCCGCAGAATTTTGGTAATTAGCTTATGTGTGCCACGAGATGAGAAAGGCTGAACATTGCTGACGTAGGCTGCGTGGGGTAGCCTACTGCTCATCGGCCACAGGCTGTACAGCAGCATGTAACTGCACAAAACAACACGAGATTAAATCACGCACCAGAGAGAGAGATGCAGGCGAGACACCCGGAAACACGAGATGTGTGAGGCTGCTGATGGCATAACACAGCAGAGTGTTTACAGCAAGCATATTTTTATAAGTAGAAAAGTACACCCTAAAATAATAAAAGATATAGTATAGTAAGTACATAGACCAGTAACACGCTTGTTTATTATCACTATCAAGTATTACCTAAAGCACATAATTGTACGTACTGTACTTTTACAGGACTGGGTGCAGTGGGTTTGTTTACATTAGCATCACACAAACACGTGTGTAATGTGTTGTGCTACGATGTTATGTTATTACAGCTATGAAGTCACTAGATGATAGGAATTTTTCAGCTCCATTATAATGGGACCACTGTGATATATGCAGTCTGCTGTCGACTGAAATGTTGGCATGTGGTGCATGACTTGATACACTCAACAGTCTCAAAATAGCAATACCAGTATTACAGTCAACAACATGATTACTGCACAATGTGTCCCCCCCCCCCATTTTTTTTTTGGTCTTGGTGCATATCTCACTTTGGATATACAAATTACTTGTTTTTAAATCATTTGGTGTAGTCATGATAGGGGCCACACATTTAAGTTTATTTGTTTCATTTTATTTTTGATTTTTAGGAATTCTTGCTTTAAAATTTAATTTGATTGTATAATTATGTAAATTATTTGTCTTCCTTCTATTTTTTCTTTCCCCTTTAATTAACCATTTTTAAAGTTTATGGTTTAACCTTTTCATTATTTTTTAATAGGCCATTTTTGGCAAATATTCACGTATATATATCCATCCCTTTTGTTAGAAAAATGATAGCATACTATACACACTTCCCCCATCTTGTTTCTTTTACTTAACAAGGTATCTCTGAGATTACTTCAGAAATGCTTAGGAAATCCTTTCTTACTCAGAGTTCACAGATATATTCTCTTCAATTTTCTTCTAAAAGTATTAAAGTTTTTCTTTTTGACATTTTATTCTTTAATCCATCAGGAATAGATTTTTGTTTATGGAATAAAGTTGGGATTTGATGATATATATGTATATTTTTTCTATCCAGTGTCCTTGTTTGTTTCCCCCCTCATTTGTTTTAATCCTGTATGGCCACGTAGCAAGTTTCTATGTATACATATATTTGGGTCTGTTTCTGGACTTTCTGTCTGTTTCAGTGGCACATTTATTCCTGTTTGAATATCACATTTTCTTGAATATTATGGTTTAGTAAGTAGTCTTAATATCTTAGGGCCAGTTCTCTCTCATTATTTAAAATTGTTTTAGCTATTCATGCTCTTCTACAAAATTTGATATCATTTTGTCAATTTTCATGAAAAATTCTATTTTCATTTTGATTGGAATTGTTTTGAATTTATAAGTTAATTCCAGGAGACTTGATAATGCTATTAGATTTTCTCATTTATGAGAAAATTTTTACTTAGGAAATTTTTTGCTTTGTTTATATGAAGATTGGTCTATAATTTTATTTGTTCTTTATTTAAAAAGTTTGTTTATATATTACTTTTTATTCTTATAAGTTTGGAGCAGATGTGGTTAACTGGTGGGTTTATGTCTTTCTTCATTAGAAGCTTCTGTTCTTTCTTTACATGTTCTCCTTCACAGGTCTCAATCACTGACTTTCCGAGTTCCGACATTCACCTCCACAGACATGAAACTTCTGCCTCTCTGCATCATTTATCTAGCCCTGCTCTTAATTCTGTAGATTGTCATTCCAGGCACTCCTTTTCCATTCCCATTTTCAATGACAAATAACGTATGCCAGATGAGCTGAAATTGCCATGGTGTGGATCATTTCTATAAAGTAAACATGCAGTAGATCTTTAGAAAATGCTAATGACAAGATTGACTCTACTTTAAAGCCTCTTAGACTAAAGTTGGTGTGGTTACAGGGTCTTTCATCAAAGGAAATGAAACAAATTCAACATAGAATGTTCTTGGCCATTTTTCCTTGATGTTGGTTTTTGAAAGGGTGTGTGGTTATTATGCATCATACACAGATTAGACTTTCAGACCCACCTCTGAACTTCTGCATTAAGGAAGAATACAAGCAATATACTTAGGACTATGATGTGTGTGTCTGTTCCTCAAGATGACAGAACTTTTTTGTGTTCTTAAGGCAGCTGTGGCTTATCTAAGTGGATGGAGCCTCTGACTTTCTCCATAAGGACTCGGAGCAGCCTTGCCAAGAAAAATCTAAATGATTGAAAACACACTCTCACTCTGGAAGGTTAACAAGCATTTTCTAATAATGGATGGCCGGGCATGAGAAACCGTGCCACGTCTCCTAACACCTTGAGCTTCCTGTCCTGCCAGGAGAGTAGTAGGATAAGAATGAATTTGAGTCTTAACTAACAGTAAAGGTGATTATATTTGTCAAACTGCTTCCCTCTGTTTCAAGAGAGGAATTGTTAGTTCCCATTCTCCCCCCCACCCCGTTTTAAAATCAGTTTCAAATTTAAGTTCTCTCTTTATTTAATACTTTATTTTTGCTGTGTCCATAACTGCACATTTACTTGAACCCCGCGTAATGGCTTAATACATATAGTTTTATTGGTTAGTATTGACTAAACAAACACACCAGCAAGAATTATTCAGTACACGTAACTTAAAAGTATTCTTAGGGAGTTCGGGAACTTCCATGAATTTTAAAGAGTAAGCTTATCTGAGATAAATGCATCATGTTTTATTTTTTGTAATGGAAAGAAGTGTCTCTGTGTGATTCCCGTGCACAGCAAGATGCATTGACCCGGGGACTGAAGACCTAGCGGGAAGTTCCTGCTCGGCCACTTTTATTCTCTGAGCCTCAAGATGTTAACTTGGAAAATGAAGCTGATGCTTATGGAAACTATATAAAGAAACGACTGTAAAGGACTTTGGAAAAGTATAAAAGGAGAGCAGTCTGGTAGATTTTGCCCTTTTGATAGCTTTCTGGCTTTTAAGGCGAAGTTGGGGAAAAACGCAAACTATGTGTTTCCAAAAGGAAACCCTACTTGTAAAGTATCTTCAGAGTGAAATTCAGGAATCTGTTTTTAGCTCATTGCCCCTTTTCGGGGTAAGGACAGGGTACGCTACTGTGTCAGATGGTGAGAGTGATGCGGCTGCAAGTAGCCCCCAATTAAATAGCAAGTTCGGTGCTGTTGGCTCGGCTTCTCCTAGTACTCGCTCCTTGCCAAGGAGGCCTGTGCTTGGTTCCACAAAGGAGGAACTGTTGATTCCCATTTTATAGATGAGAAAACTGAGGCATGGAGAGCTGAATACTCCACCCCAGAAAGTGGAGGAGCTAGAGTTCCAGCCAGGAAGCCTGAGCCCAGAATACTGGCTCTTAAACAGTGCACCCTGCTGCGCCTCGGCAGGGGGAAGATGGGTGCAGTTTTGGTCATGCTAAGTCTGAGGCACCTTCAAGACATGTAAATGGAGAAACAGTGGTTTGAGGTTTAGAAAAGAAATGCAGGCCACGGCCATAGATTTGGGAAACATGCCCGTACACGGTAGCTGAACTGTGAGAGGGAGAGGAGGTGGAGTGAAAAGAGGAGGAGATCTCTCGGAAATGCCAGTACCATGCCATTCCTAGAAAACAGATTAGGCAAGGCTGGAGTCAGGAAGAAAATCAGGAGAGCATGGGCTAGATATTTAGGGACATCTGCAGGGGGTTACTGGCTTTAAAAGGCCTTCAGTACTCCTCCCCCACTGCGTCGGTGACATGCTGGCTCCACGGCCTCCTTCCCGGCCCTCGCACTCCCGTCTTCTCCTGTGGTGTGTCCCTTCTGCTCAGGCCCGCCACTGGAACATTTCCTCTCTCGAAGCTCTTTGTCCGCCCTGACCCAGGCATCATTTGGGGTATTCCAGCATGCGTGCCGACTGCGGCACTTGTTCATCAGTTCATTGCCCTCCCTGGCTGTGTAATGCGAAGACAGTGTTTTAACTCTGTGTCACGCTGGGGACCCTGCAGCTCCTACCTGGAACACTCTCCTTACCAGCCGACCATCTCTCCAGTTTCCCAAACCCTTTGCTCTGTGATCTCCGCCCTTTGTTTTCAGTTCAACCTGTTTTCTGTGATCAGCGCCCCAACCCTTTAAAACCCAGTCTTAGACTCCCTCTTCTCATTAACCTACTTCCATGGGGGGCGGACCCCGATTCAACCTCCACAAAGCCTTTTTATATTTATGAAACCGAAGTCCTAATTGTGTCTTTAACTTTGTCTTATTATTCAGTAATCTGTAAATGAGTAATTTACACAAATATCAAATAAAGCAGAATAAAATAATAAATGTTTATTAGCCTGATAGCATTATTCATGATAGCTTTTGTAGATTTTATTTAGCAGTGATGTTGACTATATATTCTAGTGAATAAGCATTTGGTAAATTAAGTATTTTTAAATATATATATATATTAATTCCAAGAAGAAGAAAGCCACATTCAGTGTTTAAGCTACATAAGATGTTTGTGCTTTGCTTAAATAGATCCTCTTATATGCACTTAGGCATTGTGGTTCTAAGGCTACTCCAGACATTTGTATTTTTATTATTCTGACTCAGTGCTTTGAAATTTTGCCCACTAAATTGTTTCTTAAGTAATCATCTGTTTTCCCATTTTTTCCCATGATAAAGTCAGTATCACTGTCAGTGTGAGATAATCTTGTTTCGCTAAGCTGCCAATTTAATTCACACAAAAACCTTACCAATTTACTTTCTTGTAGGTTCTGCAACCTTAAAATACTTTAAAATGCAATTTCTTTATGGTTTTGAAATATTAAAATGAACTCTCTGGGCTCTTATTATTGCCTTTGTCTTGATGGGGAGAGTAAGAAATTATTCTCAAGTGACATTGTCTTTTTCTCAGCCTCTGCTTTACATCATTTGTCGTCCATCTGAGGGTAAAACCACTAGCTCACGGATAGCTGCCTCGTTTCCATTTCTTTGCTAACCTAGTGTGGTCAAGCACTGTCTGTAAGTAGGGCAGTCCAAGTGGATTTGGGCAGCTGGGATGCAATCTAGCTTCTGTGACAAAGGACCAGTAGAAGTCTAGCAGAGCCTGGCATTTGGAAGGAGTATTGTGCTTCATCGCATAAGGAAAACCTAATAGTGTTGGGTCTCTTTTTTTTTGATAGCTGGGAAAGGATTAGTTTGGGATTCAGTCTCTAGGTGTGGTTGTGAGAAACAGCTTGGAATTTGAGATTCTCTGGAGACCAAACTTAATGCCCGATTGAAAAGGCTGATGCTGTCATCGTTCCTAATTTCAAATCCTCCATAACTATTTCCAATCCTAAGTCATTCAGATATTCCAAGTACACTTTTTTCTTGAACACTGAAATGGTAAGGTTACAACTTTGTAAGCTGTTTATTTGAGCAGGAAAATGGAATGAAATATTTACAATTAGTTTGTAAAAATTGTTTCGCCGCAGCCTCCAAACCAAACATTTTCTGTGTTTGGTAAATTTTAAACATTTAAATGACACAATGTATACAAATGTCTTTGGACAGTAGCATGTACTGATTTAAATCTAGAAGTAAAGTGATAGTTTTACTTCCATATAACTAGAAATACATATAGTTTCTCTTTTCTTTTTAGTCTTAGCTTTCCCTCCACTTGAAGGCCTCACTGTGTGTGTCTCATTATACAGGGTGGGACAGAGTAGGTTAACAGTTGTTTGAATGGAAAATAATACAATAATTAATAAATAATAATACAAGATTAAACTCTGTGTTTCACATACTCACAGCTGTAAATGTACTTTTTCACCACCCTGTATTGGAGTCAATGAGTTCTTTGTTTTTTAGGTGAACCTATGTTTAGATATGTAAATGGTGCAATTTAACTTTTAGATTACTGTTTCAAATATGGGCTCTGTCTACTCACCCTCCCATTATCTCAACATTTCAACTTTTTTGTTGGCTATGTTCATGGGCATGGTGACCACAGATGTATAGAGAAATGTTATAGCTAATTGACCTTTCAGATCCTTATGGTCTCTTACCATTTTGGGGACTGTAGTTCCATTTGAGATCTGAAGAAAGCTATGGACACTTTCTTGAGAAAAATACATATTTATAAACACAAAATTTAGTATACATATCAACTCTGGCTTAAGAACCGCTGTCCTATATGTAGACACCATTTCTGTCTAATTTCAGAAATTAAGTACCCCAATTTAGACTATGTTATTTAGTATATGTTATTTTTCTATTTCTACAGACTACTTTGCATTTATTTAAAAATATTGAGTATCAATTTTGAGCATGTTATAGAATTTAAGTGTTGAAAAGAAGCCAAGAATGATCAGGGAAACAAAAACTTATACTATCTGCTGTACGAATTTAGAGAAGGACATTTTGTGTGGGCCGAGATGTTTTTGGGTACATTGGGTTGAATTAGGCTTAAGCAGCTAGAGAAGACAGGAGGAAGAAAACGGGTCATGCTATTTGTAGACTAAAGCAGTGTTTTTCAAATGTAATGACTCATTTTAAAAGAAAAATTAATTACCGGGGCCTGTCATTGTTGACTTAATTGTTTTGAAATTCGATATTACTTAAATATGTAAAAGCACAAAATTTGGTTTGAACACTTTATGCTTCTGACCCTTGTGCAACCGTCAAACCCAGAACTGTTCTACAACCCCACACAAACAAAGTGACACAAACAATGATAAGGATACGTTGCTGCTGACTTGCCGCTTCCAACGCAGATGTGGAACTGGTCACGGCCATCGTGGCATGGCTGCTTTTGAGTTCAGCATGCCCGTACTACTAGGTTTTAAAGGTATGGCTTATGCTTTTTTCTTTTTTAAGTTAGCTCAAAAATATTGGAAATATTACTACCTGATGTCAACTTGAATGTGAACCTACAGTGGGTATTGTATTCAGTTATGAGACAGTTATTGAGATGATTCAGAAGGTATTTGTATTAATTTCTTAAAATTATAATTAGTATGGTGATTTGAAAGGGGAAAACAGAAATTTCTGGGATGGGATGATGGAAACTTTTTATATTTTGATTTTGATATTATTTTCATGGGTGCACACATTATCAAAACTCATCAAATTATAATTCACCATATGTAAATTTTACCTTAATAAAGAAAAATTTGTAATTGGAATAAAGACAAAAAATTTAAAAATTTTTACAAAAATTCTCATATTCTGAGAATAAGCCCATGGAGTTTGAGTTTGGGACACACAATCAAGGGGGACTCTCCTGGTCACCAAACAACATTTATGACTATGTACGACTTTGTCTCAAACCCATGCTGTTTCTACCCAGTGAATAGAACTTGACCATGCAAGACTCTATGTGCCCAGAGTAGAGATAGTCTAAGCAGTGTGACTTATACTCCCAAGTCCCTTGAGTCATCTTGATTCCAACTCAGCTTTCTAATTCTCTGGCACTCCTCTGAGGATTCCTCCTTCCACCTTTGGAGCCACATGGGAGAAGAGAAAGGAGGGTCACCCGAATAATACAGAAGGAAAGGGAGTCAAAAGAGTAGCAGTCAAAGGAAGGTTAGAGTTTATTAAATGCGTTTGTCTTCAAAATCTTTATTTTCACATTGGACACTTGTGAGAAAAGTCAAATTTTTTAAAGTTTTCTGAGGAGAGGTCAAAATTAGTCAGATCCTCTGTTATTTCCTGTTCTTGTGATTTTTCAGCTTGTTGAGGAGGAGGGGTAGAACTTTGTAGACTCTCATGAGTGCCTTTTCTCTTCTATGCCTATTCGAAAAAAATTGTTTAAAGCAAAACATGCTTGCAGCACAAGTTTTAAAAATGTCAGGTTATTTCATCACCCTGTCACACGAACTCTTCCAAGTTTTCCAGGTTTTAGATAGGTGTCATTATCTAATTGCAAACACAATTATTACCAAATTTAAATGAGTGAAATGCACATTCATTGTCTATTGCTAAGTAACAAATTACAGAAAAACTTAGCAGCTGAAAACAATAAATATTTATTATCTTACACAGTTTTTGTGGGCTGGGGGTCCAGGAATCCCCTGGCTAGATGATCCTGGCTCATGATCCATCATGAGGTCGCTGCCAAGATGGCAGCTGGAACTGCATTTGTTTGCAAACTTGGTTGGGTGTAGGCCGCTCAATATCTGGCAGGTTAGTGCTGGTCATTGGCACAAGGCTGTACTTCCTCACCATGTGGATGGACAGGAGTTTATAGGGTGTTGAATGTCCTTACAATGTGAACCTCTCCATTGGGCTGCTTGAGTGCCCTCACTACATGGCAGCTGGCTTCCAAGACGGAGTAAGCTGGGGCCTGCAGTGTGTTTTATGACTTAGCCTCATTTTCACAGAATCCGATGCTCGACTGGATATTGATGAGCAAGAGGCACACAGACACACATTCCTGGCCTTGCAGCTTATAGTCAAGCCAGGGGACCACACACACGTGCACCTGTATAAGTTCAGTGGCAAAAAGAATATTCTCAAGGCAAAGAGTGTTGTGACAAAGACAAACAAGGTGAAGAGTTAGCATATAACCAGGAGGACCCACGTAGGTGGGGATACCAGGGAAGACCTCTGAGAGGAAGTGACCTTTAAGCTGATGGATGAGTAGGAACAGCCACGAGAAGAGCCTGTGCAAAGGCCCTGAGGAAGGAAAGCATTTGGCCTGTTGGAGGAATGGAGAGGAGGCCAGTGTGACTGAAATATACTAGAAAAGATGGTGAGGCATAGTTGGAGAGGTAAGGTGGAGCCAAATCATGCAGGGCCTTGTGGTTCATAAGGAGTTGAGTTTTAATATAAATGCCATGGTATATTTGCTTTTAAATCAGCTACATGTAATTGAATACCACCTCCTCCCACCCCCCAAAATAGAGTGATTTATATAAAAGTTTATTCTTTCTCTTATGAAAGGAGTCTCATGGTAGGAAATCCAGGGTAATCTAAGACTGAGGCTTCTATTGATTCATTTATTTATTCAACTATTTTTGGCTCCACTGTCCTATCGCATGGCTTCCATCCTAAAGGTTGCCTCGTGGTCTAATTTGGCTGCTGCAGCTGTAGCATTTCATCTTTGCTCTGGACCAGAAGAAGGAGGGAAGTCAAGGGCAAGATGGGGACCTCCTCCCCTCCTCCCAGCTGATCAGTTTTCATAAGTAGCTGTCTTAGAATTCCCACACAACACTCCGGCTTGAGCCAATCGACCAGAACTGAGTTGTATGGCCTTCAAGAGAGAGTGTAAACTTTAATTTTGGGTGAAGAACACACAACTAAATAGCATGTCCCTGTTATTTAGTGGAAGGAAAAATGGATGGTGGGTCAGGCAACCAATAACCTGCGTGACAAATGGAAAGTCACTGAAGGGTTTAAAACCAGGGAGCAACATGATGCTTTATAAAATAATACTCTCGCCTTGGTGGAAAATTGCTTGTGGGGGGAAACAGTGGGAGCAGGGAGGCCAGCAGAGCCTGTTGCAGTAGTTCAGGGACTAGATAATGGGCTGGACTAGGTGAGTGGCCGTGGTGGTAGAGCGGATAGATCTAGACTAGATGTCAGAGTTCAGTTCTACAGGTCTCGGCAACCAGGAGGCGTGAAGGAGGAGGAGGGTTTGAGAAGGCGCTCCAGGCTTCCCAGCTGAGTCACTCTGAGGATGATGGTGCAGTTTATGGCGATGAAGAAGACCAACAAGGGAGCGAGCGTGGAGGGAAAATTGCGAGGTTAGTTTCGAGTATGTGAGGGTTGAGGTATCTATGGGAGGCTTCGAGTAAGCAGTTGGATATATATTTCAAGAATTCAGAGCCTACCCATTGGGTTTGTAGCCATAGGGATGTTCAAAATCACCAGGGAAAGAGTAGAGAAAGGAAATGGAAGGGGGCCATGACCTTGCCCCAAGGGACACTAACATTTAAAGGTTCGATGGAGAAGGTGATATCAACAGAGCAAAATGACAGAGGGTGCAGTATTGTGGGAACCTGGGAAGGCAGGGCTTCAGGATGGCATGTTTCAGTTGTCCAAGGTTGGACAAGATATGGATAAGATATGGCCAGGAAGATACTCAGTAGACCTGGAAATCTGGAGGTCACTGGTGGAAAATGTTTCAATGGAGTGTCGGGATGGGTTCAGGTGTGAAATGGGGACCCAACAGCACCCAGCTGCTGGATATAGTGTGCAAGCCTCTGAAAAACTGAGCGTACCTCAGGAAAACCAAAACCTCAGGATGGAGCCCATAAAGGGAGCTTAAGCTGCCGCCTGCTAGTGTGAGGCTGCAGGATGGCTTTGGGAACAAAAGCATAGTTTGCCAAGTTATTGGACAATCACCAGAAGTGGGCATGACTGTGAGGAAACTGTTCCAGAAAAGTATTATTCTCTGCTTGTGACTCACAAGTACAACAGATTCGACCAGGACCTGAAAGGAGAAAAACTTGTTTGACATGACTGTGGCCACAACACCAATCGCATCAGTTAGACTCCTTCTTGAAACCAGGAAATCATAAGCAAAAAAAAATTGTTGACCCCCCCAAAGCTATAGCAACATCATTTCATGTATTTAAAGAGTTTTTAAAGAATCTTGGACAAAACTTTCCTGATGGCGACAAGGTGCGTCTGGCTGATGTGTTATCTGCTTTGAAACTGTTTTTTACAGCGGATGGTCCTCAGAGCTCTCTCCACATTTCTTCTGTCCAACAGGAATGAGTAATATCCCTATAATTTAAAAATTTCTGGCACCTGGAAGCCAGAAGTGCCCACCCTCTGATGTCAATGATGTAAAACGGTCCACCAGCTCTTTATATTGTAAAGCTAGTACTTATTTATATCTGTGAGTTGGTTGGCCTCTGGATTGCCGTGTCCCTTAAGGACTATAATCAATGCCACACTGCCGTGGTCCCCAGTCCTATGAATAGTTACTTCCTAAGTAGTTCTTACATTTCAGGGACACCTTGTCTACTCAGAATCTTAATTTTATCATCAGTAATTGGGGGAGAAGGCAGGCCAGTCTTTAAGTGAAACCGTTAATCTGATGAGTTATTTCTGGCTTCTCTGGATAGTCCATCCTGCTGAGGAGGAGAGTGAGAATTTATGTTCCCTGAGCTTCCTTCTTGTCTCTCTTTTTAGAAAGCGAAGTGGGGTTATTTGGAATAGGCCACAGAGCAGGATGGAGCATATTTCCTAATGCAGAGGTCTTCAAAGTGTGATCCCCAGACCAGCATCCTCAGTGCCACTTGGGAATTTGTTAGAAATGCAGCTTTATTTGCTCTAACCCAAACTTACTGTATTCCAGCTGGGAGGTAGTGCCCAGCGGTCTATTTTAACAAGCCTAGGTGATTCTGTCACAAGCTAAACATTGAGAAGTACTTCCCTGACCAAGAAGGAGAGAGGTTCAGGGCCATTCCAGAATAGGGGAAACGAATACAAATTCATGGGGATAAAACTGGACCTATGGTTCACTATGTTATGTCGCAACACAAATCTACAGGTTTGAACCCCATCTCTGAGGCTTTGGAGATGTCCCCAGTCTACCCATGTACTCACTGGAAAGGAAAGAATGAAAAAGGAGGGAGTCATAGTGGGAACGTGAATCAGAGTGGAAGAAATAGAGACAATTTGAGAAAGACACTTTAGTTTATAACAGAAAACAAAAAAATGACAGGGTTGTAAAGCATAAAAATATCCTTAAAAGGTGTTTCCAGGAGATGTTCCACCTTCCTATACCTAAGACTTTGATGTGCCTTCACAGATTGAGAGCTTTAATTTTTATGACATTTTATTTTATTTTACTGCTTTGGTTTCCTCCTTTAAACTATAAAAAATGGTAAGAATCATTCTACGCAGCAAAAATTGCTTTGAAGATGCTAATGTGTTATTGAATTCAACAATATCTGTAACACATTTGTTTTAAATTTGTAGTTAAGAACATTCTTGTTTGACTATAAATACTCAGGAGGCGACCCTTCTACATCCTCTGAGTAGGAACTGGGGAATTCCTTTTTATCTCTGACGTCTGACTCAGCGGAGTGGGGTGGTCCTCCCTCATATAAGTGGAATCATTTAATAGTTGTCCTTCTATGACTGGCTTATTTCACTTAGCATAATGTCCTCGAGGTTCATCCATGTTGTAACGTGTCAAAAATTTCTTTCCTTTTTAAGGCTGAATAATATTCCATCGTATGTTTGTACCACATTTTATTTGTTTATCCATCAGTGGATGCTCAAGTTGCTTCCATCTTTCAGCTGTTGTAACTAATGCTGCTGTGAACATGGTGTACAAATATCTCTTCGAGATCTTCCTTTCAATTCTTTTGGGTATACACCCAGAAGAGAAATTGCTGGATTTTATGGTAAATCTGTGTTTACTTTTTTTAGGAACTTCTATACTGCTTTCCGTAGCAGCTGCAACATTTTACATTCTCACCAGCAGTGGCAGGGTTCCAGTTACTCCACATCTTCAACAGTTGTCAGAACATTTTCTGTTTTGTTGTTGCTATTGGTTTTTTTTTTTTATACTAGCCATCCTAACAGGTGTGAGTTGGACACCATTTATTTTTTAAAAAAGTAATCACTAAAAAATTGACGACTTAATTATTGGTAACAAAGTATTTGATCCAAGTGCTCTAGTGTGTTGTTACCTGGTAGTGGATAACTGCTGTCTTCGGTGATTTCCTGGGTTGGTAGGAGAAATTACACAGCGATTAGGATCAGAAACTGGATGTTTTTCCAGAATATCCTAAGATGCTCCTAATAGAAGAGCTTCTTCATTTTTCATAAATTTCCAGAACTTCAGTTGTGTTTATATTAAACACCGAAGACACTACCCACAGTCAAGTGCCAATGAGTGTTTTGTCTGAAGCAGTACCCTTCCCACTGTGACAATGTGATGGTCTCAAGAAAAGAGTTCATGTCTTGAAGAACTTGTTCAAACAGTATTGAATGAGCATCTGCTAACTGCCAGGCAGTGAGTTCTTGTTTGCTGAGGGCACAAAGAAGAATCAACACATTTTGATTTTGTTCATGTTTTACATTCTCAGGAAATGCTTTTTGAATAGAATTACAGTTGGTATTTTTGTTGTTTTGTGCTGTCTCTAGTAGTTAAAAAAAAAGTGAGAGAAAACAGTACTACCTGTTCCTATTTCTTTAAATAGTAATAAACTTAAAAAATAAGTTCTTACAGTGACTTGTAGCCTCCAGCAGTCCTCGGAGAAGCAGCTTTCTTCTTATTTTATTGATGAGGGGACAGGCTGGGACAACAACTAGGGCATCAGTCAACATTCTTACTCTTCCCTCTGGATAAGAAAAACTTCCCATGTTCCTATTTTGTGACATGGCTCCATAAAAATTTGTCATTGATTCTGTTGTTATCTGTGGGGAGCTCTCCGTGTTCCCACCTGTTGCCAGGGGCTGTGGGCTTCTTGCGATATCCTGAGAAAAGGAATTTTCTGATACTTCCGTAGGAGGATGAGGCATTGCAGAAAGCTTGATTTCTGCGGAATTGCACCCCCGAGTTTCTGAGGTCCCATTTCCCTTCATCACATAAAGCTGTGCCTTTAGCAGGGCTAGGATTTAAGCTGTTGCTCAGTTTCCATTCCATGTTGGAGCAGTGTCCAATCTAGCATCAGGGTAGCTTAGTTTGTGTTCCCTGCTGAAGTCCACCAGCCCATTGCATGTGGAGTCCACAGGGCCATGGGCCATGGGCCATGTGGCCTCTAGGGACATGAGCAAATGCAAGGGAACCACAAGAGAGCCAAGAGCCAAGAGAGGGAATTCTTTTGTTTGGGCAATTATGTATCCCCAAATTCTCATGGGCTTGCAGTGGCTCCACCCCCTCTAGTCAATGATCTCTGTTCCCAGGTTTAACTGGCAGCAAAGACCTTCCTTATATCACCCCGACTCATTGTGCATGTGTCTGTCTCCCCTTTGTCTAGTCTCTTCCCCCAGTGATCTGCAGGGAATGGACTGGCGGTTCCCTGGGGAGTGTGAAATTGCAGCTTCCTGGTGAAGCTGCCCAGATGGGCATGCTAATAATGTCTGGCTTCCCTTTTGCTTCTTTCCTATTATTAATAACCAGCTAATTACAACAGTATCACTACGATTGTCTTAAGGCTTATTCTTTTTAAAGTGAATTGCATATTGCATATAAAAGTAATTTAAATTCCTCATTCTCTATTCCTCTTACATTCTGCTCATCAACATTTGGCATCTGTGGCTTGGAAAATATTTCAACTTCTTAAACATTATCATATATCTGGCATGAAGCAAATATCTCTGTAACACCTTTTGAAAATATTCACAGGTACCTTATTCATGGAGGTCGTTGTTGGAATTTTGAGTTTTAGGCTTTTAAGTAGATCCTGGAGTCAATGATTTTTAGATTTTGGGCTGTCTGAATTCTGAGCATTCAGCTAACCATTTGGCCTGCAGGGGTTTCTTTTAAGCTAATTTATTCTGGTTTCTCTCTGTGTTTTGAGACTTTAAATGGCTAACTTTGCATGAAACAAGCTTACACTAGGACCATCTGGTGTATCAAGGTGACCGATTCTCAACGCATTTGATTAAATGTTTCCTTATCAAATGCTCTCTGCTTTATACCTTTATCTGGATATCTTTGGTTGTATCTTAGATTTAACACAAGGTCATTGCTTCTCAGTTGTTGGCTCCTTTGTTTCACAAAATGTGATGAGAACTGTCATTTCAGGCAATTATAAAATCATGCCATAATAAAGCCTTTGTACTTTGCCCTAACTTGCCAGTATTAGTACAAGAAATTTGACACAAAACTCTTCTCATTTATTAATCCCAAACGTCAAGGTTCGAAATCCTTGGAAGTGCTTGATTGGATTTTAGGCTGAGTTCGTGTCAGTGTTTGTGCTTCTCCATTCCTCTGGCAGCCCTCCTCCCTGACAGTGCCATGGGAAGCTGCATGAGCGTGTGAGCCTTAGACTGCACGTATGTTCCTAGCACGGCAGTTTGTTTGGCCTCATGAGCCAGGCAGAGTGCAGTGGGGGAAGAGCACTATGTTAAAAGGCAGATGACCCAAGATGCATTTGGTTATGAGTAGGCCCCTCAATCCCTCTTCATTTCCTTATTTTAAATAGTAGCATCTGCCTTATTCCAACTACCTCGCTGCTTACTTTTGCAAGGATAAATAAGATATGATCTTCAAAGCTCTTTATACATTCAAAAGCCCTATACAAAAATAATTTTTATGTATTGATTTGGATAAATAAGTTCATGTGCCACATTCTTTTTTTTTCTTTTTTTAAAATACCTTTATTGATTTCAGAGAGAGGAAAGGAGAGGGAGAGAGAGAGACAGAAACATCAATGATGAGAGAGTCATTGATCGAGCCCATGACCTGGGCGTGTGCCCTGACCGGGAATCGAACCCCGATCACCTGGACCCTAGGTCGAGGCTCAACCGCTGAGCCACGTCAGGCTGGGCCATGTGCCACGTTCTTAAGTTGAAAGAATTAAAATAATTTATGTTCAGTAGTATTTTTACAATTTCAAGCTGTTTTTACATAGAGGTCCCATTTGAGTAGTTTAACGCCTTGTGAAGTAGGAAGAAATGCTGATAATGTCAGACCTATACAGGGAATAAGGAAACTGAAAGGTTTACTCCCCTTACTGAAGTCAGGACACTCAGGGTTAAAACCCCGGGGGCTTCTCTCCAGCCCTGGACCACTGTCACCACCTCTGTTTTACTTCTGTGCTCCTGATTAATTCATGTATAATAAAGTCATCGATTGGCAGTTTCATGTTTTCTCCTTTCAGTTGAGCCCAGTGACACAGGTAAAGGTAGAGCTGTATGGTTTGAAGCAAGGGACAGGGCCTCAGGGATCAATAGCTTCAAACTGGGAACCCTTTCAGTGGACTGTCTCTGCTTCTCCTGTGACCATTCTAGGAAAATCGGCAGCCCAGTGCCCTTTCCCCACATGATGCCTATAGTAATGTCTTGAGTCAGAATTTTAAGCTTCCCAGTGGCCAAGAATATATGCATAAGAAGGGCTTAATTGCAGCAATCTGATGGGGGCTTGGGGGGAGGTGTAGAATGTGGGCTATTTGCAAAGTAAACATATTTTTACATAGATTGCTCATTTATTTGGGGGTCACTTGCTCGGGGAGAGTTGCTGGAAGGAGGAGGGGGACAGGAAGGCTTGGCATTAGCATAGACTCTTGCATGACTCCACTTGACTTATTTCCCCAGCTAGAGTGTCCTTCAGGGTTTTTCAAGGACCTTATGTCAGGCTTATTTGTGTATCTCAAGAGGTTCTACACAGGTGTTCTGTAAATTTCCAAGTGACCAAATGAATAAAACATAGAGGAGAGACCTGGAATAGTTTAATAGTTTAGCTGAAGGGCCAGTTTAGTAGTGGGATATATTCTAAATCTATTCATTCACTTAATAAATATTATTTTGAGCACTAGCTATATGCTAGACACCGCTCTAGAGACTCAGGATAATGTAAAAACAAAACAGGCCCCTATCCCCTTGGATGGTGCATTTATGTTTTAGTTTAGGAAACATAGATATAAACATTTGGAAGGAATTAATTAGTAGAGGGGTGTAGTCTAATTACAACTTGTTTGAGGAGATTGTCAGTACACTTTATATATTTATGTTAATCAATGACTTAAAGTATATGTTATGAAGTGATGACATTCATGAGCGTGTGGATATAAATATATATGTATTTACCAGTAAATTAGATTTGGTTCTAGGAATCATTCAGCTTTTATTTTTTTCAAATTTAGCAGAATTTTGTGGCAGAAAGATTGATAAAGGATTTGTTGTGTATTTCTATGATGTCATGTCTTTTTTTTGAATTCTGTTACTGCATAACAGATATATCTGTCAGATGTGAATTAAGCACACATTAACTTTATATCTCAATATATCATTGGGACAGTTGACAGCATTTTGGATTCCTTCTCATTGCAGGGCAATCCTACAATTAAAATTGGCTAGCATGTCATCGGTTTTCTCAATCCTTTATTTTTTCTTCATTTTTCTCAAAATAAACTTAAAACAGTAAAAAGGAGGTGAAAAGTATGTTCATATTTTTTCTGATGTGTTTATAATTCATATTCTTTTAGGATATGTTCTAATTGATTTCATCCAAAAGTTCTACTGGATTCATTTAAAATAGTCTCTTTAGCCTTTGTTCCTACTCTCTCTCTTTTAAAGGTTTTTTATTGATTTTTAGAGAGAGAGAAACATTAATGTGAGAGTGAAACATCGATTGGCTGCCTCCTACACCGGGGATCGAGCCTTCCACCTGGGTATGTGCCCTGACCAGAAATTAAAACTGCAACTTTTTGGTGTAGAGGATGACACTCCAACCAACTGAGCCACCCAACCAGGCTCCACCAAAGTTTACTTTGTGTTCATACTGTCTGAACAGTATGACAGGAGATGCCTGCTCATTCTAGAAACTCAGAGACCCAGGGTGATGGGGACTTTATCTGGATATGTGCTTCCATGCAGGAAAGGAAGGGGAAGGTTACAGACCATGAACTGTCCCTTAAAGCTTCCACCTGAAGACGACACATTACGGTGGCTGAAACAAGTCCCATTGCCACACCTAACTTCAAAGGGAACAGGGAGATACAATCTTATCAAAAACCTAGACAGAAGAGAAATGGAGTATTTGTGAACATCGAGAAATCTTATGTGGGATATATCAGATAAAACACAAAACAGCATGAAAACTTATAAACTGGAGTTGCTTCGTCTGAAGCTGGGGCGGGGTGGCTGGAAATCGTCCCATAAGGCACCCGGGGGGGCTCCTAGAGCTCCGTAGATTATAGTTGGAAAGCCTCTGCTTTAAATAAAGCCCCCTGCCTAACAATTGGGAGACCAAGTCTTCGGTTTCAAAGGTGTGTACCAAGTGTATTCAGCTGAATGCGTTTCACATCACATTGTGATTTGGGGAGCAATTCATTGACCTTGTGGAACTTTTATATTAATTCTTATCTCTGGTATTTCTCATTAAGAGACTTATCTAGGATATTATGAAAAATGCTATTACTATAAAAATATTGACATTACCTGTGCTGTAGTAGGTTAAATGATTACTATGGTGAAATGACTACATTGTTAAAAGAACTTTAGACAGTGTACTTAAAATATATTTTGGTTTTATTTTTTGACAGTGCACTTTTTTATAGCTTTTACTTAGATATAATAGATGTACAAAATGTGCATAATTAATGTATACAATTTGGTGGATTTGGACATAGGTGTACCTTGTGTTACCATCACCACAATTCAGGCAATAAATATTTCCATCACCTCCAAAAGTTTTGTGGTATCCTTTGTCATTGCTTTTGTTTGTGGTAAGAGCCTTTAACATGAGACCTGGCCTATTCACAAATTTTTAAGTGCCTAATAACTTATTGTTAAATATAGGCAGCATGTTGTACAGTAGGTCCCTAGAACTCACTCCTGATGTATAATTACATGGGTGATATGTGATGGCAGGACTCACCCGTCCCCATAGAGTTCCTGGGACAGCATATGTGTGAAAGTTGATGATCTGAGAAGCAAGGTGCCATCTCTTAACTGGGAGACTGTCGGAGTCTGGGTCTTGGGACCAGCAGGGTTAGTTGGTGGTTCTGCATAGAAAGTTGGCCAGGAACGTCCATTTCTCAAGAAGAATGCTGAGTACCGGTGGACTCGCTGATGCACGGAACCAAGAAAAGAGATGTGGGGGCCTGGCTCTACCTTCTTCAGGTACGTGGACCCCAGCCTGGTTGGTTATGATTGCCCTGGGCTCTGGCCGGTATGATTAGCAAATTCTCCTGGGTTGGGGGAAGCAGGAGCAGGTGGAGACTGGAAATAAGGATGGGAGCTGTATCTGGAGTGGGAAACGAACAGAACTGCCTCCCAGCAGCAATGTAAAGGCAAACTCTTTCTTTCTTTCTTTAAAATTTCTAAAACCTGTTTTCAATGGAAAGGGGAAAGGTTTTCCTTTATTCTGTGATATATAATGAGCTTGACATATTTTTGTCCCATAATTTGTTACTTTGTGCAACTGATCATTATGACAGTAGTAGAGAGATATTTTTTCCTTCCTTTTCAAAGTCTACATAGTACTGCTATAAAACTTGTGATAACAAAGGTAAGGCTTTGTTTGTTTGTTTTTTAACTCACACCTGAGGATATGTTCACTGAATTTAGAGAGGAAGGAGGGGAGGGAGAGAGCGAGAGAGAAAAAAACACATTGATGTGAGAGAGAAGCATTGTTTGGTTGCTTCCCATAAGTGCCCCCGCTGGGGATCAAACCCGCAACCTAGGTGTGTGCCCTGACTAGGAATTGGACCACAACCTTTTCGGTGCTGGATGACGCTCCAACCAACTGAACCACCAGCTGGGGCAGTTTTCATGTTTGTTTGTTTGTTTACTGTTTTTAGACAGTATGAATTTGGAAATTTATTTAAGTTGAGCTTCTTTTGTAACCTATAAATGTTTGTATTATGTTTAAATTTTGTTATATGGCATTTATCAGATATTTTACTGTCCCAATGAACAGGAAAGGGAGTTATCTAGTGACATAATTAAGTGATATAATCTCGTGATATAATTAAGAACTGTTAAAGAAAATTTTCAGAACAGCCATTAGATGGCAGCATGGTGTTGTACTTGAAATAAATCTGTACAAAAAGCATTATATTGCAGCTGCAACTTGGTATTATTAAGGCAAAATGACATCATACTTCATTTCGAAAAGCTACATTTTTCTAAATCCTCACCCTAGGATATGCTTTTATTGATATTAGAGAGAGGGGGGGGAGAGAGAGAGAGAGAAAGAGAAACATCAATTGATCAGTTGCCTCCTGTGCACTCCCCAGCTAGGGATCCAACCCACAGCCTATGGATGTGCTCTGACCAGGACATGAACTTGCAGTCTTTTGGTGTCGGGGATGACACCAGGGCTAGAAAAACTACCTTTTAATCAACAACCAAAGGGCTTTTAAGTGAGTTCTGAGCAAGCAGTTTCTTTCTTGCTTGTCATCTGTATGACATTAATTTTGCTGTATGTATTGGTGTTGCATTCTGAGGTTAGGAATAATATATTGTACCTTTTTTTCTCTACTTTCCACAATGCTCAGCGCAGTGCTAGGCACATAATTGCTCAGCTACTTGATCAGGAGTGTGTTAGCTCAAAAATAATTAGAATGTTTTACTGTTATGTTTTCTATTCAAAATGTGGTCCTGTAACATCCTGTATAGTCTGTAAAGACACCCATGCAGATACACCCTGTGACCCACTGCATAATATAACTGTATATTGGAAACTTCAGTGTGTGAGCCTTTTACGTTCTGCTTCTACCCCATCTCTCCTCTGCTTCCAGCCAAACGCGACAGAAGTGCTGTCTGCCTGCCCTTGTCTACACCGCTCACCTCCCATTGACCCTGTATCAGTTTGGCTTTGCGCTCATCAGTCACCAGAACTGTTCTTGCCAAGGTTACCAGGGATCTCCGTGATGCTCAGTCCCAGGGACACACTTCCTTGCTCTCAGCGACTTCCCACAAGGGGTCCCCGAGCTTACATTTTCCTATTTGCCATTCCTTCGTGTTCATTAACTTCCCCCTCTTCTTCTGTCTGAGCTGAATGTTGAGGCTCCTGAGGTCACCGTCAACTCTGACATCTTTCTCTCATGCCCCTCAACCAAACCACCTACCCCTCTTGTCACTGCGGCTCCCATCCGAGGCCAAGACACAAGGCCTCTGCGTCTGGACCGCCAGCCTCTCTCAGCTGCTTTTCTTATGTCCAGACTAACCTTCCACCGCCCCCTTCTCATTTCTTCAGAAGACTCGCAAAAGCAATCCCACTTCTCTTAGTGGCAACACTCCCAAGGCTCTTTATTGCTTTTAAGATTAAAGAAAGGCTCAAGCCCTGTCGCCTCACCGTATATTCTTGCCACCTCTCTTCTCAGCTCGATCCTGAGCCATTCTTTGCTCCCTGAGCTCCAGCCACGGTAGCCTTTCCATTTCCACAGGAGCCCTGGCTACCTGCCTGCAGACACCGGAGCAGGTCCTGTTCTCGGCCTGGCCCTCTCCTTTGGGCCCCAGCCAAGTGTGAGTTTAAAGCTTCTTCCTAAAGGACTCTTCCCCGGTCCCCGCAGACCATATCAAGTCCTCCTCCTGTGACAAGTTTCATTTCATGTGCCATTTATTTCAGTACCTTTGCCACAGCTCAACACCTGAAATTTTATATAATCGTGTGTTCCTTCCTAGACTTTAAGCTGCTTTTACCTGGTTCTCTGTTGAATCCTGGTTCTCAGCAGAGTTCCCAGAACAGACCGGGCTAGTATAAACATCGTAAACATTTAATAACATTTCACTTTTGATTTCTAAAGCTTAGCTTTCCATTGTCATAGATTACAGATCAACTCATTAGACAGATAACTGTTATAAGAAAATTGTTACTAGAAATTTGTTTAAAATTGTTCATGTCAAAATGAACTTTTTAGAATACCAAGAGTATTTTTAAGAAATAGCACAGTGATTTTTTGGGAAGGTGGGGAGGGATTAAATATCAATGTTTTAAAAATAGAAGACATACCACGAATTTTTATTTTGTTTTGTGTTTTTTTGCAATTGTCCATGACTGAGGACAGTATAAATTAGATGATAAAAGAGGATTTCAAATTGCCTCAAGAAAACTTCACTAGAAAAAGGGTTATTTTTTGTTTCACCTAAGCTATATGACAATTCCATACATCCTAGCCCACATTTCCAGATGTATTCTAAAATAAAATGAAAACGGCATCAAGATAGTTGTATGAAAGCCCTGTCATTATTAAAGCAAATACAGGTTTAGTCCCAATCAATCTCATAGACCACAATTACTTCTAAAAATATACCTACAGTTTGTGTCTAAATTTGAACAGCAAGGAGAAGCAGCAATGACTCATCATTATTATTTTTAAAAAAACTAAATCCAGCAGTAATTCAGGCCTGAATCTGAGGCCACTTTTTTCCCCCTAAACCAACTTTCTTGGATAACTTTCCACCTGACTTTAAAATTTCCTGTCGGCCTAATAGGTATTGAGTATCTCCCGGCTACGTTACTCACAATTGTACTTTTTTATAAGATACCTAATCTCTTCTACTTTCTAATCTAGTAGAAAAGGAAAGGAATAAGTGAAAAGGTCATTGTGTGGCTCATGGAGAACTATTTCCCAAGAACAGTGTCACCAATTCCTAAACCAGGCTGCGGTGTTTAAGAACCTGTTCTGATGGTTAGACTCACAAATCTTTGTTACAGTTTCTGCCCCATAAAGAAATGTGCTACTTTTAGAGATAATTATTCCTTCACTTGGTTCAGAGAATAATTCCAAACCCTCTGGCTTCTATTTAGTAGCATATGTACTATTTACTTAGAAATCTCTATAATATGGAGAAAAAAAACTTCATAGTTCTGTAATAGAAAAATATTTAAAAAACTTGTTTCATGCTACATGAAAGCATTTTAGCAAATGAGTAGAAATACATTTTAAAGGCTGAAATGACATTTAGAAGACTCCCTTGTATATTTATTGGTTTTGGTGGGTACCGTGTTCTCCTTACGTTTAGTGCCATTGTGTACGTCCTGGAGGCGGTTTATTTTCTCCGGGAGCTTATTTCAAGAGGTTGGCCATGCCTGATAACCCAGTGACAGCATGCTGGGCGCAGACAAAACCAAGAAGAGGGACGTCATTTTATGTTTAGCCTTCTTTTCTCAAAAGAAAAATACCGAGGAGCAAAACAGAAGTTAGCTGAAGTCACTCTTTTACATTATTTTGTATTAGCCAGGGTTCCTTTGGCTTCCTTTGGCAGAATGCACACTTCAATTAATTTAAACAAAAATGGAAAATAATTGGCTTATATAACGGAAAGGTCCAGGAGGGCACTTTTTAAAAGGCGTAGCTGGATACAGGGGCTCAAATAGTATTGTCACTTCTCTGTTTCTTTCTCTTTTCTTCTCACACAGCTTCCCTGTTGGTAGGCTCTGGCTCCAGGAAGGCATTCTCCCTGAAAGGCCAGGGGGTCCCTGCTGGTCCAGGATTAGTAGGCCCTCAGATGGAGATCTTCCAGCATTCATATAAATCCACAGGAGCCCGATGAGCTCTGCTTGGGTTGTTGTCCACCTGTGGATTCATCTCTGGGTCTAGACCTAGAGGGACGGGGTGACATTGATTGCTCTGGCAGAGGTGCGGGCCCTCAAATTGAGAGCCCCGCTGTGCAAGAAAGGTTGGCTTCCAGAGCAAATACGAAGGTTCTGTTACGAGATCCAGGCAGGGCTCAGAGACAAAAGCAAGGTGGAACCAGGACACCATTATTATTAACATTTACTAGGTGCTTGTTGAAGAAAGTGTTGCAAATACAGAAAAAAGTATTTTCGGGGATAATACTGACCTCTAACCTCACCGTCTAGACTTAAAACACTTACCATTAGGAAATATTACATGTGTGTATGTGTGTGTTTTAATGATGTAGTGGGAACTTCCTGGGTCTCTTCTGTTCTTATCTGGTTTTACATCATGTATTTTGAAGCTGCTATTGGATGCCTACTCTTTGTGGATTATTGTATCTTCCTGATGAATTCACTCCTTATCATTTTAAAATGTCTGCCTTTATCCACGATATTACTTGTTCGGAAGCCTGCTTTTCTGATATGAATGTAGCACATCCAGCTTTTTCCTTAGTGGTTATTGTTAACGTGGTATATGTTCTCCTGTCATCTGCTTTTAACCTGTGTCTACAAATTTCAAGTGGTGTCTCATAGAGACCATACAGTCGACTCTTATATTTTCACCCAACTTTACAATCTCTGCTTTTTAATTGGAATGTTAAGTGATTTACATTAAATATAATTATTGATATGATTTGGTTTATATATGTATCATTTTGCTATCTGTTAACTATTTGACTTTATTTGAAAATTTTTCTTCTTTACCTTCTTTTATTTGGGGATAATTGAGTATCTGTTTTAAGATTTTATTTTATCTCATTTATTAGCTCTTTAGAAATACCTCTTTTTTTTTGTTTCACCTTATCTTATGTTAGTGATTATAATCTAGGGATTATATATTCATATTTAACATATCATAGTATATCTTCAAATAGCAGTATACTACCAGTGCAAGAATCCAATAGCAGTCTACTCTCATTTATTCCTCCCACTTTTTGTGCTATTCTTGTCATACATTGTAGTTCTACATGTTATGAACCCCACACTACATCATTATTATTTTTATGTTAAACAGTCACTTATATTTTAAAACATTAAAATATTTTAAAAGTTAACTCTTATATTTCTGCCCATCCTATTTACCACTTTGGACATTCTTCATTCTTTTGATTAGATCTAAATTTCAAGTTTTTAGAGAAGATCTGATGGTGATGAATTTTTTTTTCTTATCTAAAAACATCTTTAGCTTCATTTTTTAGTGATTTTTTTTGTTAAGTATAGACTCCTATGTCAATAGTTTTCTTTTTCCAGAACTTTGAAGCTAACATTATACTGTCTTTTGTTGGCTTAGTTTCTGGCAAGAAGTCTCCTTGTATTCTTATTTTCGTGTCTCTGTGCTTAATGTGCCTTTTTACCTTTGGTTGCTTTTAGAATTTTCTCTTTATCACTTTATAACTATCAGCAATTTGATTATGTGTCTTTGTGTGGTTTTCTTTATGTTTATTCTATTTGAGATTTGTTGAGCACCTAAAATCTATAGACTTACAGTTTGTATAAAATTAGGAAAAATTTGGGCCATTATTTCTTTAAATATTTTGTATTTCTCCCCTGAAACTCTAGTTCGACGACTTCATGCGGTCTCAGTGGTCACTGATGTTTTAATTTTTCAATCTTTTTCTCTCTATGCTTCATTTTGGATAGTTGCTCTTTCTGTCTTCAAGTCCTTTGATCTTTTCTGCAATGTCTAATTTGCTTGTAATAGCATATAGCCTATTTTTGACTCTAGAAGTCATCTAGCATATTTTCATTTGTATAAATTCTATCTGGGCCTTTATATATTTTTCCATTTCTCTCTTTCTTATGGTTAAGTCTTCCTTTATGTCTTTGAGAATATTTATAATGTTTACAATAGCTTCATTAACATTTTTGTCTGCTAATTTCTCTGCTGTTTGTTTCTATTGATTGATTTTTTTCATGTTAATGGGTCATAGTTTTCTGCTTCTTGGCATGCCTGCTACTTTTTTTTTTATTAGATTCCAGATATCAAGAATTTTACATTGTTGACTATTGGATATTCTTGTATTTTTTATTATTAATTAATTTATTTATTAATTAAATGTTTTTATTGATTTTTTTAGAGAGAGAGGAAAGGAAAGGGAGAGAAACATCAATTGGCTGCCTCCTGCACAACCCTTCCTGGGGATGGAGCCTACAACCTGAGCATGTGCCCTCACCTGGAAATCGACTTGGTGACCTCTGGGTGCATGGGATGAAACTCAGCCAACTGAGCCACACCAGCCAGGCTATTTTTGTATTTTTTAAATAAAGGGTTGGGTTTTTTGTTCAGTCATGCAGTGAAGTAATTGGCAGATCAGTTTAATCTTTTGAGATTGCTATTAAGTTTTGTTAGAGTGTGTCCAGAGTTGCCTTTATTATTGGGTTAATTTAGTCCCACCTACTATGGCATGACAGTCCCGAGAATTCTACCCAATGCCTCATGTATTACAAGGGCTGTCTACTCTGACTGGTAGGAGCATGAGCTGTTTCTAGTGCTGTGTAAGCTCTAGGAATTTTTTATCATATTGGCTCTTTCTTCCACCTCAGGGAATTTGACCCCATGCATGTACATATCTGTATTCATTAAAGAATCAGTGAACCACTTTGCAGATCTCTGGAGTCTTTTGTGTAGCTTCTTCCTCTCTTGTGCTCATACCACAAATTTGTAGTCCCCCCTCCCCTTTGTATTCATGCCACAAATTCTGTCTGTTTTCTCCACTTAGTAAGACAGCTATGCTGTGTTTTGGTTCTCTCTTCCTGAACTGTGGGCTGAAAGTGCCCCCAGAGATTGAGTTGGGGCCATTGTAGGGCTGAACTCTTTTCTCCCTTCACTTAGGGGTCATATTTCAGCACTCATTACTTTCTAACCTTTGAAAAACATTGTTTTATATATTTTGTCCAGTTTACAGAAGAAAATAAATTCCTATGGGCAGCTAGTCCTTTAAGTGTAGAAACAGAAATAAAAAAATTTACACATCTGAGTTCATTTTATAAATATATATTTCATTTAATATTGTATCATAAAAATTTCCCCCATGTTAATGGGTAAAATGACCTTTTTTTTTTTTAATCCTAAGGATGATCCATAATTTATTAAACTCTTCCCTTATTTTTAGGATATTATACATGTTTGAAGTTTTCTACTATTTCAAAGAAGGCTATGTTAAACAGTTTTGGATATTTATATGTTCAGTTATGTATCTGAGATATATTTGTTGAAGTGGGATTATTGGGTTGAAAAATTTAAGAATGTTAATACCCTACAAATATGTTGCTAAATACTTTCTGGAAAGGTTGTATCAGTTTCCCGCCGACATTGTGTGAGAGTGCTCACTTTGCGACCCCCTCAACGACACTATCTAGTTCATTCCTTGTGTGAACACATATTGAATGCGATTGCAGTGTGAGGTCAATTGCCAGGAAGGATAAAGCATAGCCTCTTTCCTCAGGGCTCAGAGGTGAGTGATAGGGAGGAACCGCAAACCCATTGCCAGAGTACGATACATTTTGGAAGGTGAGCAGATTTTGCCTGGGAAGAACCCATGAAGGTGAAGTTTTTATTAAATATTTGAGGATAAGCAGTTTGTAATAAGGTCAAAGAGAGAAAAACGTTGCAGGGGCGACTGGGATATTTCAGGTTACTGAAGTGTGAAGCAGGATGATGTATTCACGGGGTGGTGCCGCTGGTTCTAAGGGTGGGAGCGTAGTGGGAGATAAAGCTGCATTTGGGAGCAGAAAGCAGACAGTGAAGGATTCTTTATGGCCTTCAGCAAGTGACGCACTCTCCAGTGCTCTACAGTTAGTGGCTCTGCTGACTCCCTTATATGTAGTAAAATTGAACTTCTTATCATTGGCTTTGTTTTCTTACTCCTTCGGAAGGTTTCCAATGACTTTTCATGCCATGGGTCCTGTTTCGCGTGAGAGTTAACTCTCAGCTTCTGAATGCCGCAGCAACCCTTTTTTGTTGCTTGTTTCTTAAGAGAGCAGGTTGGGACCTTGTCTGCTCTTGTAAATCCCTTAGGTTTGATTCTTTCACGTCGCCTGAGCAGCATCCATTGCACTCTGTGCAGGCACAGCCCTGCCTGGAGCAGTTTTCGTTGAGCTGAACCCAAGATCTGCTCTTTATCCTGGATGAATATTTTTTTGAGGCTAGAGCTTACTAACGCAGGCTCTCTTGGGGTGAAGGTCTCCTTTTTGCTGTGTGCTTCATTAGAACAAAAGCAAACCGTAGGTGTTTTGTACAGTAAAACCAAATGTGTTTTAAGTAAAGGTTAGCCATCGCACAAAAGGGAGGAAGTGGAACAATGTCATGAACAGTTGAGTGGAGCTGGGACTTTGGAGGTAGGCCTAGTTTCCAGCCTTCTGAGTGATTAATAGGTTGAAAGATCTTGATAAAGTCACTTAGCTCTTTGGGCCTCTGCTTCTTGATTCATGAAACAATCTTTACATTCTCTATTAGTTCTAAACTTTGAGTATATAAACAAGGGTTTAAAAAAGTTAAAGGATAAACCAAATTCCTTCATTTATATATAGAAATTAAGTTTGTGTTTCCTGTTCAAAGCAATGTTTAGTTATAGTTTGGAAAGATCTAAGTTTCCATATTACCAAAAACTTTTAAAAATTCTATTATTTTCTTATTTTTTTTTAATAATATGCTTTTACTGATTTTTTAGAGAGAGAGTAAGAGAAAAAGAGAGGGAGATAGAAACATCAATGAGAGAGAAACATCGATTGCTGCCTTCCACATGCCCCTACTGGGGGTAGAGCCTGCAGCCCTGTCATGTGCCCTGACCGGAATCTAACCAGTGACCTCTTGGTGCATGAGATGACGCTCAACCACTGAGCCACACCGCCAGGCCCAGAAACTTCTAATAACAATTCTAATTTTTTACCTAATTACCTTCTTACCATAATGTGTCAATTTAATTTCTGAGCCAAATATATTTGGTTACTTTTCATTTATCTTAGATACATAGCAGATATTTAACCTTGATATTTTATTAGGAATATAGTTAAATTAAGTGCTTACATACTTCAGATTACAAAAGGTAAAATCAGAATGGCTATCCTGATTATGGACATCCCTGGCCTCTTTCCTTTTCTATTTCGGCCATAATTCTAAGGCTTTTAGTTGTCTTGCAATGTGAGATGAGAGAAAAAGTTCTCTGAGACTGTGTGTTATAATTTTTGTTTAAAGTATTGTTAATCTGATACTTCAGTTATTTTTGGTTTAAATTGGCCTTTGTGTGCTGTTTGGGTCTAAACTATAATACATATTTTTTAATGATCAGGAGCATTTTGAATCCTAAATAACAGACTTGTGCTTGAATTTTGGGCAAATATCCCTTCATAATTTGGAGACTACTTGTATAGAGAACATAATTGAAATCCCCTACAAATGACTTAGAGCCACTGGTATGAAATCAGTTATAAACTGATTTCAGTAACTATTGATGAGGTTATATTTACCAGTCCTTAAAAGGAGTGGCCCTAGATTGTTATACTTCTAGCATTCTGTCTAATATTATAGAGTTTCCATTAGATATGTTTGCTGCTCTCACATTTTTATTGACTGTTTCTAATGTGATTTGTGCTGGGACTGCAGTTCCTGGAATTTATTAAAATTACAGGAAAGTCAGGAGATGTAGAATCTGAGAAACTCTCAGAAAGACTACTCTCTATGATAGGTGAACACAATTTTGCTTGGCCACCATTTCGAATGACGAAAGGTCTTTCCACCCAGGCTGTATCTATAGGTGTGGAATAGAGTAGAGAGTTGGGGAGCCTGGAACATACCTAATGTATGAGCCCTGAGTTATTATTTAGTAAAGCCTGAGCTCCCAAAATTATAATAAAACTTTATTTAACATTCAAGTGATCAGATTTCTTACTAGCTGATTTTTCTACTCAGGATGTAAATCATAAATTAAAATTGTTTTATTTCCCTTTGGAGAATTTTGGAATACTTGATAATCTTGTACTATTTCCCTCTTTTTGTTGAATTATCATATACTTGTAGAAATTTCAACCCAACCGAATAAATTCCAAACAGAATAGCAGGCAAAAAACTTCCAAAGTAATTTCAAAGATTCTGCATTGTTCATTAGTTGTAAAGCTTATTACAGCTTGTTACACAAAATGAGTGAATAAATTGCAAATAACCACTCCCCATTCAAATAGTTATAATTGAACTTGATGTAGACAGATTGTATTATAATTGAGATCTATATCTCTTATTTAGATTCTAACACACTAGAGTTTATTCAAGTTCCATGAGACTTATGTTCTATTTCTTTGCTCATTTTATGTTAAATTATGTTCTCCTTTGTATTTGACCTCAAGGCAGGAAGCATTGGCAACACTTGTTAGGCAAAAACAATAGCCAACTGTCAGTGGAAAGCATGGGTGGTTCAACTCAAGAGAAAATTAGCACTTAAAATTAGAAAGATAGAATCAGATCTGGATATTTCAGTTGGTATGGACTTTTAGGATATTGGTCTGCCAGTGATGTTTTTATACCATGTTGTATGTTTATTAATATCACTTATAGTTCCCCAGAAAATCACAGAGCTAGAACATTATTGCCTATCACCACCCCAGCTCAATCACTTTTCTCTTGTTCCATTTTATTGGATTGGCCAGCTAAAATTTAAAGCAACAGGTTATACCATGTTTTAGTTTGTATCCAAATCTACATTTGTTTTGATTTGCTTAAATGTTTTTGTCCATTTCATAAGTTTACATGCTTTGAAATTCTCTAGTCACTAGTATTTCCTTTGAATTAATAAGTGTTTAATTTTAACATTTTATATAATGATTCATTGTGCTTGCAAAAAAAACAAACAAAACTCCAGCAATCTATCATAAGAAAATAAATTATTCCTAGCCATCACATAGAACTTGAAAACACTTAAAGGAGTCTTTGTGACTACATTTTTTTCTGTTTGGGAGAATATATTTTCAGCACTTATTTAATATGCAGTTATTGCATGAAATAAAATGGATTAAGTTTTGCTATATTTTGTTCTTTCACTGGGCATTCTAATGATTATTTAAATGATATTGTTATGACTGCATTGTTTTGCATACCTGTTAAAAATGGATTTGATCTAGTTATTAATCTCATTTGGTTTTGTTGTTGATAAACCAATGTGAATAATATTAAATTTCTAAATATATATTTTTTGAATTTATTAAATTGGGCTTAATATGGAATCTATATACACTGTTTTATCTGGAAATAAGTAATAAAAATGATAACCTCAAACTTAAACTACTTAAAATTCCCATAGCTTTCATTTTTCTATAGTAAAAATTAACTACCACAACATTATGTAGCCTTAAAGTAAAATATACTGTCTTACATTATGCTTTTCTAAGCCTTTTATTATCTTTTCCTTTTGTTAACAGTAGAGGTTTTTAAAAAGCAAATGTTTTGAACACTATTGAACCATAATATGGAATTTTAAGTACTCTATGTAAGTGTTGTCTTATAAATAAATTAGAAGAGATTGAAAACATAATTAAAGGGTCAGTGTCTTGCTGGTTGTAGGAACAATTCATTTGGCTTTCATCTAAATGAATATGTAATATATGAATTATAAAGAAATATAATACGAAGTTTAAATAGTGTTTTAAAAAAGAAAGCTCATCTTATTTGAGCCAAATATCTAATTTGGTAGATCCAGAGTTCGAAGGTGGGAATTGATGGTGGGGGACTGGCTGTGAGGAAGAATGACATCAGCAAACCCCGTGTTCTCTTTCTTCAAAATGCAGCATCTTGTCTGTGTGCATTTCTTGCTGTGCCCGCTGCTTCTCCCCAGCACAGGTCGTGCCATCGTCTCTTACCTGGGCAGCGTGGGCAGCCCCTAGCTGGTGTCCCTGTCCGGTCCAGTCACAGATGCACGTCCCTTCGTTGGTCAGACCCACGGTACCGGCAGCGACGTGTGTTCTCGCCGGGCCTCGCCTCCGTCCCGCTTGCCTGTTGGTTTTCACGTCATCTGTTCTCTATCCTTGAGCCGCACTAAGCTCTGTGCTGTTTTGCCGACACATTAACCACTTTCCCGCCTTGAGGTCTTGTGACGGCCGTTCCCCCTCCTCGACGATCCGTCCCTGGACTGTCTCCACGGCTGGCCCTTCGCACCCCGAAAGCCTCACTCTCTAGTTCTTCCTTCCGCCGGGAGGGCTGATCTACAGCTCGGCCTAGACCAGCCCGTCTCTTCTCACAAATCCTTTCTAATGAATCACCTCGCTCCAATGATTTCCTCTGTGGCACTTCCACGATTCCGAGTCATCGTTCGTTTATTTTATTTGTTTTCTGCTGGAGCATAAGCTTTGTGAATGCAGGGATTCACCTGTCTTGTTCTTTGCTTTAACACCAGCAACTGGCAGCATAGTAGATGCTCAGTTAATAATTGTATGTCAAAATAGTTTGTAATGTGCATAGATTTTTATGTGGGTCTTTTTAAAATATATATATATATTTATTGATTTCAGAGAGAGGAAGGGGGAGAGAGAGAGAGAGATAGTAACATCAATGATGAGAGAGAATCATTGATTGGCTGCCTCCTGCACACCCCCGACTGGGGATCGAGCCCGCAACCCGGGCCTGTGCCCTGACCGGGAATCGAACCTTGATCTCCTCGATCATAGGTGGATGGATGCTCAACCGCTGAGCCACGCCGGGCCGGGCGATGTGGGTCTTTATATTAACTTCCCTGTTTTTAAATAAAAATAAAAAGAGGAACATTTCAGTTTTTTTCTTACCTAAGACAGTTAAGTTCAGTTTTCCCCCCAGAGTGCTCCTATATGTCTAGCACATTTTGTAGCAAATTGGTAATGAGGGGGAGCGCCTATCTGCCCTTTGACAGATAAGAAACTGACACTCAGATGGAAGGTTTTGTGCACACTCATGTGCTGGCAAGTGATAGAATAGAGAACCTAGAAGCTTTAGTGTCCTCTAAGCATAGCATTCTTTTGCGAAGGAGAGCCCGAGGCTTTAGGTTAAGTGATCAAGGTCCACAGCTGGAACTCTTGAAAAGAATTAGAGCTAGGGAAGGAGTGAGGTCTAAACAAAGCATGCCTTAGTTGCTTCTAGGGTTCACTTTGCATTTTACATGTAAGCCTTCTGCAACTGGGAAAATATGCACCCATTCTTATAAAAAGTTATGATTCTGTATTTCTAAAATATGAGCTACACATTTTCACGTTTAATAATACATTAATGTGAATTCTTTAAATACCATAGGCATTTGTTTTGTTTCAGAAAATATTTCAAATATGCCTTTTATATTTTCTAGCTTATATGTCTTTGAACACGGGTATCGTTTATAAAATACACAAAGGCATTTGTAATAAATGCAGCATGAGCTTTTTTGTTTCCAGACATAACCTCTTTAACTCTGTTGCTATGGATTTTCATTAGTATTCCGTGGGGCCTGGGTTGCCATAGAAAATGTGTAGTTGTGGAGGAGTTACCATGGCAACAGCCTGCCATTATGTATTTTTCAATATTAGCTAGCTGGAGATGATAGTAAATATGAATGATATTTGTTTAGGAGTTCAATAATGAAAAATAAAACAAACAGGATATTTTAATTCCCTAGTTATCTTCAACAGATATTTTAAATATGATGCCTGTTACCCTCTATACAAATAGATTATAGAAATGAGAGCTGCTCTGAAAGCTTAGTTTTAGCAGCCATTTAATTTGATCTCTGGAGATACTAAAATTTTAAATTGCCTTAAATGTTCGACGTGCATATAAACTCCCATATTATAACACTCCTTGCCGAATCGACGGAGGTTTTTGTTTTAACCATGGCTCCTTCCTGACCTTGAACAATAGCAGCCCAGGTACATGTGAAAAGACAAAGAGGAGGAAGAATCTTTTTTCTGTGTCTGAAATGGAATTCAGGAATAAAGGAAATCACCTGGTGACTCATTGCTCAGTGTAGCTTTACAAAAGCAAGAAAAAAAAGTAGAGAAACTATTTTCAGTAAAATGGCAAATCCCTTGTTTGAAGAAAGGTTTTAAACATACTATTCAAAAACATTTTGCTATTTCCAACCCTTAGCAATCATTTGGAAATTTCTAACCTATTAGAAATGTTAGGCATATTATGTCGGTTGTCTACAAATAACCTTCCTTATTTTTACCGTGATAGAGTGACACATCATCATTTTGTCACTGAGGCAAGCAGAAAAAGTGTTATAATAATTCAGCAAATTGGGTCTATATTTATATGAGATTAAAGAAAGAGTGAACTTCAAGTTTTACAGTTTTAGCTTATCCCCTCTAAATTCATATGTTGAAACCTCATGTCCAATGTGATGGTATTAGGAGGTGGGACTTTTGGGAGGTGATTAGGTCCCTTGTAAAAGAATAAAATTAGTGCCCTTATAAAAGACACCCCAGAGAGCTCCCTTGTACCTTCCACCATTGGAGGACACAGTGAAAAGATGGCCATCTATGAACCAGAAGACACTGTCACCAGACATCAAATCGGCTGGCACCCCGACCTTCACTTCCCAGCCCTGAGCTGTGAGAGAGAAATGTTTGCGGTAGACAAGCCAAGCAGCCTGTGGTATTTTGTTATAACAGCCTGAATGGACTAAGACAATCACCAAGCCCCTCTCTGAAGTTGTGGAAACATGTTGGGGCTCCTGTTTTTGTTTTCTTGAAGCTGTATCATATGGTAGCTCAACAGCAATCGTCCCCTGAAGCTTTTTCTCATGGGACATATGAAGCTAACCCCTTCTATGGAAGAGGAGAGGCTCAGTGTAGAATCACAGGGTCATCATTCACAACTTTAGACAACTGGCAAGCATATGATTGCGCCTGGGTAACCATGGGGCAGCTGACAGAAAAATGTAAAAACAAACAGAGTTTTATCAAGTGCAGTTAGATAGAGGGGGTATGTAGAGCTTGGTAGAAACATTTAAAAAGCTGATTTCTAATCTATGACGTTACTGTACCAAGTAACACTCTTGCAAGGAGGAACCTCAAGTAAAATTGCCAACAAAATACTCTGGATGGCCAGGCTGTAGAGTTCACGAACAATGATGTTCTTTTGTAAATGGCATTTGACACATAGTCCTTGTATTTTTACAGATGAGCGAATTAGTAACTTAATGGGTATTATCAATCTAGGAGGGAGTATTGAGTTTGGAGAGAGAATAAAATTAAATACTTGGGAATGCATTCAAAATATTGTGTGCATTTCTTTTTCCTGCCACAGGATATCTTAGAGCAGTGGAGAACAGAATGCCGTGATTGAAAGCATGGGCTTTGGAGTTACACTGCCTACCTGTGATTCCTGGCTTGGTCAGCTACTAGCTCTGTGGTATTCACCAAGTTAATGAACCTCTTGGGTCTCAGTTTCCTCATTCATATAATGAAGGATAATAGTAACTATGTTATAGGTTGTTGTGATTATCAAATGGACCTACATTTGTAAAGTGCTTTGAATAAGACCTGGTACATAGAAAGTGCAATTTAGATGTATGTTAATTAAAGTAGATAAAAGTAGGAAGGTTGGGGTTCAGAGTCACCCAGCTGATGACAGCTGATCAGAGGGCAAACTCCAGACCAAGTCAAAGATTAACTCATGCCAAAGAAGTCAGATAAGCAATGCCATAAAGAACGAGCTTGTTTTATTATTTTCAGATTTAAAATTACATGCAAGACATTGGCGTAATATTATTAGTAGCCTTTATAACATATACCAAAGTTTCATTTGCTAGAAAGCCCACTCAGGCTCAACAAGGATTTATTAACCTTAATCTTTATCATCTTCAGTCCTTTAGTCCCTGTACAGAGGTGTTTGGTAGCACAGTACAGGTGCAGAAGGTAATGAGCTCCCATAGAACTTTTTATCATGGTATATTACCTCCTTTACCTGCTTTCCCCCCCTTTGATGGATTTTGAGTCAATACTTAACAGAAAACTTTAGCTGAAGATAAATGCAGTTTTTCTAGAGGTTGCAGTTTGATTTGATAATTTCTTGCTATAGTTAAATTCCTTTTATGGTAATGGATAAGGTTCTGTATTTAAATTCAGTATTATAGCTAATCCACAGCCTTGATTCGAACTCTCTCGTTTCTTATCTCCTGTGGCCCTAGACTGCATGAATGAACCATTTATAATTTCTCGTTCATTGCTTTCAAACTTTTCTTTCTTCAGCCCTTTACCTTTCCCCATAAATCTGGTAAATCTCAAGGCTCGGATTTTCTCTGTCCTATCTTTGTAGTTGTTTAAGTTCCCTGATCCAAACTCATGGCCCCACTTTTGCCACCGGGAAACCCTGGTGGGGTTCGGGTTGCCTGTCGCTGTATCCAATTCAGTGGAGACAGGGTTGAATTATATAAAACCTTTATTGAGAAGGCCGGCCAACCAAGAAGACAGGGAGCATATGAGCATCCAAAACCTGCCTTCAGGAGTGGCCCGAGGCCTAGGGTTATGCGGGGAAATGGGGCAAACTGCGGCTGGGGACGGAATGCAGCTCTGTGCAGTCCTGGAAGTCCGCAGACCTCATTCTTTTGTTCTTGGTCATCTGGCGATGTCTCGATAAGGTGGTATCTTAACCCGTTGTTCACAGCTCTGTCACCTCCTTCATTGCTTCGTCCAGGATCAAGGGGAGTGTAGGGTGCAAAGGCCAAGGAGAAAGAAGCTTAAGGAAAAGAGAAACTTAAATCCCTGCTCGCCTAATTATATGTGTTCTACAATTTTATAAGTAATATAATTATATTTCAGATTAATTCAGGTGCTCAATCTTTGGACATTATAAGTGCCCCTGTCACTTTTACTTCTACGTGGATGTCTTGAAAATGAGTCATCATCCTGGTCTCTTTACAGCTGGTCGTCAGTCTGACTTTATGCTGGTGTTTACACTTGTGGACCCTGCTACAACCTCAAATGGTCATGTGGCCCAAACCCTTTTACTTCTTAAATCTCGCCCACTTGACCCCTTAACCCTATCCCCAACTGCCTCTTGAAACCAGTGACTCCTCTTACTTTTGAGATTTCCCAGGTTATTAATGTCTCAGTCACCAAGGCTCAGTGCTTTGGAAGATCTGTGCAATTAGTATAATTAACAGGAGGCTTGTCTAATGCTTTACTGAGGGGATTTTAACCTACTGGTCATGAGTAGCACTTGCAAGGCCCCTGAATTCGGATGTGAAAAAAATCACTTCATTTTAGTAATCTTTAAGTCAAAATCCAGCTTTTCCTTTAATTATGAATATAGGTAAGAAACCACAGTGGTATTAGCTGTACCTTTGACTTTCTCAGCAATAGTAATTATGAATATTTTTATGTTATGGTTCAATTGTTGAGATATTTCTACTCATAACTACTTCAAAATTACAGCTGTTATTAGACCTGCCACTAGATTGTACAATTTAATGCATTAACATAGAAGCACTTATTTTATCATAAATTTGTTTTAAGAAAACATTTTGATAACTATGTTTTACTATGTTTGGTTTCTTTAGCAATCCTATTTTATTTTATGCCTTTAAAAGCCTTATTTAGAGGTGGGCTCCAGAGGCTGTATTCGTCTGCTGAGGGGGTCCATGTTCCAAAATATGACTGTAAGAACCCTTGTTTTTCTATTATATGTACTCATACAAAATCTGACAGTCATTATAAACTTTGCACGATACTGCCTGTTTATTTATTTATTCACTCAGCATTTAAAAATACCTATTTATGCCTCAGGCATTATTTTAACCAATGTTTTGTCTCCGTTTTTGGAACCAAAATGCCATAATTTTACAGAATCATGGACTCTTTTGAAAGATTTTTAACATAGCAAAATAAAAATTAAGAAAAGGATTAATCTGTTCACGCTCGTGTGTGTGTGTGTGCATGCATGAGTGTTCCTTTCTAGTGTGAATGCAAATAGCACAGAACTAAGCAAGCTTGCCAGCAATTTATCCACCAGGATTAGAGTAAAGATATTAATAAGCCGGAAAAGTGAAGATAGGAAGTGAGACGGGAGGGTGATCAGGTATAATCAGAGACCCGACTGAGCATATTATCCTCAGGGGCTCCTTACATAGAAATGAGGTGCTTTGGAAAATAAACTGATCCCGATCATCTGTAGCGCCATAGCAAAATGTTCTCAAGCTCTTTGTGCCATCTGGGGATTTAATGAGTTGTATTTCTTACTCCCCACCTCCATTGTCTTGGAAGATCGTATACTTTCTAAATAAAGAGATTAGCTAGGGAAAATGATTTTGTTGAATTATATTTACTATCTTGCAACTGAATTATCTCTTCATAACAAACCACCCCTGAGCGCAGTGACTTAGCCAATGCTGTTTATTACCTCTCCTGCCTCCAAGGGGTTCTTGCCTGGGGTCTCCCTGCCGTCGCAGTCGTCTAAAGGCCCCACTGCTCTGCCTGCTTGTGGCGGCATCTTCATTCACACGTCTGATGCCTCAGTGTTCCAGCTTGTGGCCTGTCTCAGTAGAGTGGCCTGAATTGTTTTATATGGAGGCTCAGGTGCCAAGAGGCAGGAAGTGGGACCTGCCTGCCCTCTTCAAGGCCAGGACCACAGTGGGCACACTATCTGTGTTCTGTTGGCCAAACAAGATCCAAGGAGAGAAGCGAGAGTCCACCTCTCACTGGGGGCATTGGTATGTATGCACATGGAGGAGGGGATTGAAGGCACCCAGGGACCTCGTTTCACCCATTTCCCCTCGCTTTCCTTCTCAAACTAGCTCTTCCTTCTGGTTTCTCAATTTTTATTTATTGATAATTTAATTGATTGCTTTCTTGAAATTCAGACTAACTTTTTTTTAGTTTCTTATACCTAATTATGTCTCCATCCATTTTTATTTGTTTTTCTTTGTAGAGCTCCGGCATTCGTGGCTCTTCAATTCCACCACTGTTTTTTTAGGCTACCATAATTTTCCCCTGCGTCGTATGGACCGTGTTCTTGTTGGTTGTTTTAAAGTTTTGAAGTTCCTAAGGCCACCCTCACTTCTGAAACCAGCTGCAAGTTTGGGTTCCTAAGATCACCCACTAGAAAGACTCCCAGAACTCTGAAAGCTGTTACACACACTGTTACACTTTGCTGCAGTGAAAGGACACAGATTTGAAACAATCAAGGGAAGAGGCACATAGATCAGGGTCCAGAATAGTTCCACGGGCTGCGCTTTCATCGCCCTGTCCCAGTGGAGTCATGCAGATAATCTTTACTTTTCCCAGTAACCATGTGTTACAACACACTGGAGTACTGCCAACCATAGAGCTCACTTGAGCCACTGAAGCTGGGTCACGTTGACTTGTTTGGTCATAAAGACACTGTTGACTGCTCTCATGGTTAACCTTAGTCTTCAGTTCCTCCTGAGACTGAGCTGATACCCTGGGGCTACAAGCACCCCCCATAAATCACATTAGCATAGCCTCTGTGGTGTGGCCTAAAGCCCCAGTGTTAAACAAAGTCACTCTTATCAGCCAGGATAGTCCAAAGGCTTAGAGGTCACTTCCCAGGAGTGAGGGCAAAAGCTAGACTTCTCTTAGGCAAGGTTAAACTTCCATGTGGAGTTACCTTATGTCTTTCCCTCTCCATTCCATCGAACATGCTCTTGCCGGCTAAATCTTTCTAATAAATAGCCTTAGTCATGTCACTTTCCTGTTCAACAACCTATCGTGTCTTCTTGTTACACTTTTGTCCCTATATTCTAGATTTTACAGGTGGTTTTGATTATAAATATACTTTTTCCTTGGCCACATAAACCAGTAAAATAATAAAGTGATCCCGAATTACAGAATCACCCTATGTTTCCCTAACTGGTCTTTCCTGCTGTCTTCTCAACCTAAAATTCCTTTGTCTGTTCAAAATCTTTGTGGTCTCATCCAAGTGCCCCAGTATCACAAGGCCTTAATTGCTTAAAACAGATTTATTTCATTCCTCTTTAGATAAACCTTTCCTCGTGCATCCCCATGACACCTGCTGTGCTCTGCCTTGCATCGAAGTTATTTTTGTTCATATCTCATTGCCTTTTATAGACAGCAACCCCCCTAAGAGTAAGGATTGTGCCTTAGATGCCCTATAGAGGCCAAGATAATACCTAGAAATGGGCAGGGACAGAATAAATGCAGAATTTAATTCCTCTCTTTTGAGGGAAGATCCAGCAAACTTTTAACGTCACAAGAACAAACATGTTAAAATGGTGGCTTCTCTACTGTACATAAGTGCCAAGTGAATATTATGGGTGCTCTTAGGATCCATAGTGTGCTGGGGTGGTTAGGGAATTTATTTTTAGGATTTAGTTGTGTTTTAAAGAACTGAATTCATGTGAGCAAATAAATGTACTGTGTTTCTGGGTCAGTCTGTAACACATAGCACTGTTCATAGGTCAGTGATTTGGGGGAATCTAACCTAAAAGCTCTGATTGGGTCCTGTGGTTCCAGTATCAAAAATAATCTAGAATTCATTAACTTCAGTTCTATGCCCTCTCTTTTCTCTCATATTAAACCTTCTTCCTCCACCCTGTAAGGCAAGATTCCAGTATGCCTTACACTGAGAGAGACAACTCCATATTTACGTTTGTAAGCTCAGGCATGATATAACCTATATTTTCCTGCTTGTTACCTTAAGAGATTGTTCAGTCAAGGAAGAAACAAGAATTGTGTGAGACAGTCTTAAAGTAATTCCCCTGGACTTGAGAATAGTCTTGTTAGTGAACAATGGCTGAGAAATAAAGCATGATTGCCTCTGTGGCTCTGATAGAATTATACAAGTTTGGTAACCAATGGTTCTAAAGACTGTGGGAGTCAGTATCAGGGAACAGGAAGATTTTGGATTTGTGAACAACAGCCCTGGATTCAAGTCCTGTTGCTGCCACTAATTGAGCATACAACTCTAGGTAATTTGCTTGTTTCTTTGCTCATCAGTTTCTTCTTTCATAAAATAACAACGTTAATGTCTTCCCTGCTGTTCTCATAGGATAATTTTGTAGGACCAATAATATAACATGTGAAACCCCTGGACATGTGATTGTGTCTTTCATTTTTATTAATGCCAAATCAAGAGTGAACAGCTAAGCCTTTTTGTTTCTCAATGGAGCCATGGATACATGGTTGGGCTGTGAGAAGAGAAAAGGAGATAGGATATTTTCTATTTAAATTCCATTCTACCAAAGTTAATTATAATTAATTTAATTCTATTTAATTTATTCTAATTTTATTTAAATATATCACTTTTCTTCACAGCATATGATTTTGACTTGTTTGGCAGAATGAAAACAGGGGAGGAGGAACCTGGTTGGAGGCTCTTGGTGTGAGGCTGGTTACCAGAAAAGATGGGTGTGGATGAGTCTGGTCAAATCTTTGTCATCTAGATGAGGTCTTTGCAAGACTCTCAGACCTTTTCTGGGAAGAGTACAGGAAGAGGTGGTAGGACCAGTATGTTTTGTGTGTTTTCGTTTGAGTACAGAGAAGGTTGGGAGGGGCATCTGGGGTTTCTGTTAGAGAGAAGGGAGAAAACTGGCTCCTAGAGGAGCTCTCTGAGAAGGCAGCAGAACTGACCTAGAGAAAGTCTATGGCCTGGACAGCTCCATCTAGGAACACTAGGGTCACCTTTGATTGAGGTTTCTAGAAATTGAAACTTTCTTCAAATCTACAATTTCTTGTCAGTTTTTCAACACTTGCTAAAGTTAAACTATTCTAGAGCAGCAGAGAAAGAAATGTTATTTGGGACCAGGCCAATAGAAGGGAAACTTGCCTTTCCAAAATGGCAAGTTCATGGTCAGAGGGAGGGCAAAAATTTGAATCAGAGCTTGGCTGGTGGCCATGAAAAGGAAAGTATATGGGCCAGTCTTATTTCTATTTAGCTTTTACTCTAGCAGGCACTCTCAGCCCTGATGGGCCTATGGAGAAGAGAGAGGTCAGAGGTGCCACTTAAACCTCTGCTCTGGCTTGATCCCTCTACCCTACTTTTTACCACCATCTCCGCCTCACCTGCTAACTTCCTCCAAGAGTTTCTATTTTGCTTCAAAGTCCTATCCTTTTCTACCTCAGGGTTTGTGCCCCCAGGGACCAAAGTTATTGAAGTTCTTTGTTTTCTCTGCCTAGGAGATGACTAGGGAGGAGCCCCAGCATTGTCTCTGGTATCTCCTACTAAATTCTTTTTCTCAACAAACGTTGATAAATACTGAAATATTTCTGCAGATAATAATGGATAATCTACTTTTCTTCACATCAGCTGAGAAATTAACCGTTCTTTATTATACTGCTTTTGTAAGATGTTTCATAAGTCTAAATGAATTTATATAGTTAAGTTTGGGACAAAACATATTGCTGGGTTGGAGACTGACTATATTACAGGTTGGTAGCATGGTTGCATTGGGAAAAAAAAAGGCATTGAAACCAGACAACCTGGGTGTGTATTTAGGCCCCACTATGTACTGGCGGTATGACTTTGAGCATCTCATATAGCCTTTAAAATTTGGTTTCCTCTGTGGGATGGAGATAAAAAGAATTAAAAATAAGACTATAAGGATGCTTCTTTAGTATTCTAAAGACTACCTGTTTTAAACCCATAGCCAACTCTAACTCAATGATGAGACCCTAGAATCTTTAATATTTTAATCAGTTAAAAGACAAGGCTATTTGTGTTCACCATCGTTTTTAAACACTGTTTTGGAAGTTTGGGGCTGTGTAATAAGGCATGCCGAAAAGAGAGAGAAAGAGATAATTGTGGGAGGAAAAAAGCATCCAAAGAGTAACTGAAATGAAAAGTGATCTGGGCTCTTGCAAAGAACAAACAGCTTAGAATAGCCAGAAAAATTTTGAAAAAGTAGTTGGAGATTTTCTTCTAACAAATAGTATATGTTCTATCAAGTTTGCACTATATGAGTACAAGAATTAACAGATGGATCAGAAGAGGAGAAATAGCCCTGAATCTGGTATCCAGCCCTTGACTTACTGAGCACGCGTGCTGGGCTAGGCATGAGCTCAGTGCTTACTGTAATTTATCTAGTTTAATCCTTACAACAAAACTGTAAGACAGGTATTCTTATCCCCATTTCACAAATAAGGAAACTAAGACTTAGAGAAGCTAAAAAAAAAAAAACCCTCCAGTTGTCAAAACTAACATTAGAGCTCAAATTATACCTGAGAGCAGTGGCTCTCAAAGAGAATCTTATACAGATGAACCATAAAGGAATAAGTGATTTTACCAGTTGTGTTGGGTAAAAGGCTGAGTTATCAGAAATCACATTAATTACTCATCTGACACCATACCTACAAAAAATTCTACACAGATTGAAAAAAAAATGGAGCCAAGGGTAGAATATCATGGCAGGGTTGGCAGGCAAGTAGAAGAAAATATAACTTGCTATTTAATTGAAATTGGACTGGGGAAGAACTTTCTAGGCATAGAAACCACACAAGAAACAAAAGAAATTATTGATATGTTTATATAAAATTTAAACTTCTGTACACCAAAAACCATTAGAAACCAAACCTAAGTGCATGTAACAGACTAGGAAGGCAAATGAAGATATTTATATAATTTTGGTATACAAATTATTAATATCTTGATTGTATAAAGAAATTTTACAAATCAATAAGAAAACCACAAATTTCCTAAGTAAAAATGGTCAAGGCAATAAACAGGATAATCACCATAAATTTAAAAAATTGTTCAGAAGTAATAATAAGAAAAAAAATAATGAAAATTAAAAGTAGAGACCATTTTCACTATGAAATAAAAGGTATTTTATGAAAATGTTAAGATACATTTGTGAACGTTTGAGACATAGGATCCAAGCTACCCTGCTAATTGTCCTTTTCATGGGCAGACTGTAAACAAATGCTGTGGAAAAAGTTTATGCCTTTTCTTCAGAAATTTTATTTTGGTGAATTTTACATAAGGAAGTTAGCAGAAAAAAATGTCAAGATTTTTGTACAAGGATGTTATTACAATGTTAGCTGTATTAGACAAAAAGGAAAACAACTTAAATAATAAATATTAGGAAATGCTTAAACAGATTTTCCCTTGTGAATATGAAGATTAGGGTGCAATTATTAAGATTGTGTTGTTAATGACTGTTATGTATAAAAATGATTCATTGTTAAGAGAAAAAGGCAAGATATATTAGATATGTGGTATAATCCTAATCTTGTTTAAAACACCATGTATGTGTGTGACCCTGTATATTGAAAGGGAACAACAGAAGATACTAATTTTGTTCTAAGTGGTGTATCATGATTGGCTTTTATTTTCTATAGTTTGCATATTTTCTACAATGAAGATGTATTGCTTTTATGGTTAGAAAAGGTTATTAAAGTTACCATTTTAGAAGTTGTTGTGATGGTTAAATAAGAAAATATGGCTGAGATACTAAGAATAAAGTAAGGTTTCAGATATGTTAATTTTCTTCTATTTTTTTTATCGGAACCTCAAGTAGAAACTTCAAATTTCAGACTTAATTCTTTATGATTTATTAGTGGATTTATAAAAGCTCACAAGATCAAATAATTTTTGTGCTGTCAATTTATATAGCTTTGGTCGACTTGAATTAACTAATGCAAGTGCCTTTAGAGCTAAAGGTACAAAGTAGAATTTTCCTTTCTTCACATTCTGTGTATTTAAACTTTGATACCAGTCGGAATAATTTACATCTTACACATATTACTATGTCCTAATAAACAATGAGCTAAATGTATTTTCCCCCAGATGGAATAAAGTTAGCTTGTTGTAAAAGCAGAAAGTCAGCCCTAACCTTCATCGTGGTCCTTAGTTTCTTATATTTATTCCTTAATAAAATTATAGGTACCATATCATCTCTTGCATAATCAGGTTTTTGGCTTTTACATGCCTTGTTATTCTGGACCTCGATAAGCAATATTTAAGGTAATGAAGTTTGGGAGAGAAAATGGGCTTCTCATAATAACTGTGAAGGAGAATGGTTTGGGCAAATGTTTTACAGTGCCAGCGTTTTCGCCCAGAGGAAAATTGTTTTTGCATTATCTTTATCATAATGGTGAGAGTTCTATGTCATTGACGTATTCATTTTTAAGTTCAGGGTCATATTTGTGTGTATTTGGCACAACTCATTTTTAAAAGTTCTACCTAAGATGATCAATGCCACTGATTTGATATGCATATGTCAGAGCATTTCTTTATTGTGTATTTATCTAAGCATTTTCTGCAGACTTCTTTTATTTATTTATTTTTATTTTTTTAAATATATCTTTATTGATTTCAGAGAAAGGAAAGGAGAGGGGGAGAGAGAGAGAAACATCAATGATGAGAGAGTCATTGATCAGCTGCCTCCTGCGCGCCCCCTGCTGGGGATCAAGCCCACAACCCGGGCATGTGCCCTGACTGGGAATCGAACCCCAATCGCCTGGATCCCAGGTCGATGCTCAACTGCTGAGCCATGCCCGGCCGGGCCTGCAGACTTCTTTTACTATAACCCATCATGCTTCCTGTTTTTCTTTGTGTTTCCTTTCGAAGCACTTTCTGCTTTTTTAAGTCCATTAATAATAAACATTTGTTAACACATTCTTTCATGTTTGCTAAATGTCTGTTTCTTTGTTTTTAGGGTGACTACGGATCCTACTATTCACGAAGCTCTAGAAAGGTAAAGAAAATTTACACTGAGCTAATCAAATATATTATTTTTGGTTTCCCTTCTTTGTTGTAATCATGAACATGGACTACAATGAATTTTTATATGAGATGCTACTTTTTAACCAGTTTATTATTTTTTATTAGAGAACAATTGGAAGGCTTTTATAGATTTGCCTAGTGGGGCCACCTGGCCACCTGGATACATGCTCATGGTAGAGCGGCTACTGGAGGGTGTTCACTATATGGCACATCTGGTCCTCAGATGAACAGTTTGTGGTTGATGTTATAGCACGTAAGGGTAGCCATGTCCTCTGGAGACTGATAGAGCATCAATTTTTTTATTTATAAGGCCATGAAAACCAAATGCTTGGTTTGGTTCACTGATACGTTCTCTTTCTTCTGTTTGAAAAGCTGGGCAGTTGAGCGTTGACCTAGGATCCAGGAGATCGCAGTTCGATTCCCGGTCGGGGCACAGGCCCGGGTTGCGGGCTGGATCCCCAGTCGGGGGTGTGCAGGAGGCGGCCGATCAGTGACTCTCATCATTGATGTTTCTGTCTCCTCCTCTCCTTCTCCCTTCCTCTCTCTGAAATCAATAAAGATATATTAAAAAAAGAAAAAAAAGAAAAGCCTACATGGAAGTCCAATCATGATCAGTCATTTGCTTCTAGATCCGGAATCAGAGCAAGGAGAGCCAGTTTGATGATTTTAATAGTGAGAGACTTTGTAGCCACGATGACCTGATGTGCCTGTCTCACCTTGAAGGGATTCTGCTCAGGGGTCTGTGCAGGTGCCTTTCCGGTCAACAGTGATGAGTAAATGCTGCCACTCTCCCTCTCCCTTTCCCATTTGCCCGGAGTCCCCGCCATTCATCTTTCCTTATGCCCATAACATCCACGCCTCTTTCTGCTGTTAGCCTGGGAGGTCGCCGTCCTTTTCCCTGGCAGGCTAAGGTAAGGGCTAGGCCAGAGCACATTTGAATGTCAACTCTGCCGGGCTCTGTGGTCTTAGACAAGGGACTGAATTGTTCTATGCTTTGTTTTGCTCATTTGAAAATGGATTAGTAATAGGATCTACTGCATAGATTTGCTGTGAGATTTAACTCAGTGACAGAAGAGCTCAGTAAATATCAAATAATACAGTTCATGTTATTATGGCTTAGTGTTGTTTTTTCTAAGGTGACTTCTGCATTCATATGTATAGATTCACATGTAGAAATATGATGGGTTACAGTAAAAGACATCTATGGAAAAGGCTTAGATTGAATTATGTGAGATTGCCGTTTTGGTACAGCAGAAATAGTCCAACACCAGCTATTTCATATGGCTAAGCCCAATAATAATTAACATAATTCTGTTTTCTATCTCGGAAAACTTTAGTTATTTTTCTTCTTTTATACATATCACTACTGTAATTCTTTGAACTATACGTGCATTTGAATTATTTTCCTTAAATCATGTTACTTTTTAATTGTTATTCAGTGAAATGCTAGCAGAATACAGATTTTTTGTCACGAGCTACTAATAAGAGTGATAATGTCGTCTATTGAGATTTTTACTTTGGTTTAATAGGCATTTCTCATCATGTCACCAGCGGGGTCCAGGCTCTGTAATGATATAATGTTGCTGGTCAGTGTTATTTGTGTCATTAGTGATAAGCTAAAACCAGGTTCATCTGAGTCCTACACTTGATTCCATCTTACCCATGTATAATATGTCTGATCTTTTGAAGAATGTTTGCATTTTTAGGGTATATTTCCTTTTCCAAACATTTTAAGGGGTAAAAATGTAACTATCTTTATTATCTAAAGTTAAAAAATTGATCCCTATGTTAAATTATTGGGCCAAGAGCATAGATCTAGTTAGTGGCTACCCAGAGTTCAGCAGAGGTCTTCATAATTCAAAGCTAAGGTAGACTTTTATATGTCTGATCCCGAACTCTCATTTTATGTAGTTGAATAAATAAAAATCTAGAGGTTATCTGAATAACAATGGCAGAATCAAGACAGAGATGGGCATGTTCCAGCTGCTCCCATTCCTGACTGTATTTCGAGGATTCTGCGGTTGCTCAAAAGCATTTTCTGACCACACTTTAGAATTTTAAGTCCAGTATAGTTAATAATTGATACCATTTTAGAATGACTAAAAGAGGATTTCACCAATACTCTGATGAACAAAAATATATGTTGTCTCAAGTATTTAATTTTTTTGAAATGTTATGTGAGAATGAAACAGCTCTTCGTGTGTGGATTTAGGACTTCCTTGTTCTGTTCTGATCATGTATTTGTGTATTTGATCAACTCCTGTATCTAGCCTTTAGCTGTTTAAAGAGCTTCTGGAATGAATGTGGGCTTATGCCAACTTCTGTGGCGATCTTTTATATGTGGTTTAAACGCTGTCTTTACTGAAGTGCTTCCTTTGTCCCCGGGGTCAGGAGACACGGGAATGCAGCTGCTGGGAATGCAGGCTGAAATGGCTCCTCGGGGGGCTCCCACACCCCCATTCAGTGAGGTGGGCGACTGACACCGACGGGCAAGAAGAGGCTGGGAGCTGATGCCTTTTATCCCCAAGGTGAAGGCTTGCTTCTGCTTTACACTTTCGGTATCTTGGGCGTGTCTCTTCTGGTCTGTCTGGTTTGTATATAAACATAACCGCCATGGTGCTTTGGAAAACTGGACTGTCGGCTCAGTTCACCTTCTTTCTTCCTTGTCCCAGTTTCAAAGAAAATACCAGAAGTCAGAGAT